>NC_091861.1:11023164-11325163 GCF_037783145.1 Equus przewalskii | reverse complement strand
ATAATTCAAGATGGAATCTCTGTCAGCCTGGATCACTGTATGACTTCAATGAGCAGAGCCCCCTCTGCCACCCCACATAGAATGTAACCCACAGTAGGATGTACATTTTAGGCCACTGAGATTTGAGGGTTGTTTGTTAGATCTCATAATCTAACTCATTTTTTTTCCCCAGGAAGATTGGCCCTGAGCTAACATCTAGTGCCCATCTTCCTCTATTTTATATGTGGGATGCCTGCCACAGCATAGCTTGATAAGTGGCGCATAGGTCCACACCCGGGATTCAAACCAGTGAACTCCAGGCCACTGAAGCAGAGTGTGTGAACTTAACTGCTACGCCACCAGGCTGGCCCCCAACACATCTTGACTAATACATTCCTTATTTATAAAATGGAGATGATGACAATAATACCTATCAACATTCAGTGTTGCTCTGAAGATTAAATGGGAAGACTCACGCACAGCACTTGGGCACAGTAAGTGCCCATTGGGTGCTGGTTATCATTACTACTATGAGACACCTCAGGCAAACTGCACAGATTATTAGAAACAACCAATGACCTTGTCTTTCAGCAAATTTTGAACAGTAGCAACAGAGGTGGAAGGCGACACCACTTAGAATCACTCTCACTGGAAAATATCCCTGCCTTCTGCATCCCTATCTCCTCACCAATAACCAATTATCATCCCATTTTATGCACACTCTGGCCTGCCTACACCACCCACCGTCGTAACAGGAATACCTGCCTCCACTTCTTCACCTTCTTGGGATGTCTTCCCAGACCAATCTTGACTCATGCAGATTATCCCATATTATCCAGCAAACCACTCTTTCAAATGTGTATGTCCATGTACGCACTGTATGCATTTCCATGTAAGTTTACTGAAAAATGTCTTTAGTTCATTTCATAACTGTCCATTTTTCCTAAAAGGACAGGACCACATCACCTGTTTCTCTGATGTAATTTCTATGTTTCTCCTGTAGTTTCCATACTTCCCTGACACACTCCCACAATTACACCATATGAATCCTTGACCCTCACACCTAGGAACCTACAGCAGAGACCAGCGTTTAGCAGATGCTCAATTAATGTGCTTTGCTGACTGGTTTAACCTGTGCCAAGATCTACAGAACAAGGTGAAACAAATAAAGGCTTACTAAGAATTGATCACCAAGGTGATTACGAGCCCTCCTTCACCTAAAACAGGAGTTTTTACAATTTGAACTTGTTTTATTATCCAAAGGGTTAGTCGTATAGGTTTGCAAAGTATTGCCTCAAGAGTCCCAAATGGTTTGTCATTTTCCTTGCCTAATTACAGTCATTAAGAAAGCACGTGAGAACCTTGGCTACCCAAAGCATCCATGGGTCTATCTGGGTTCACCAGAGGAGCAGAAGAATCATAACACACTTCTACAGCATGGCCACCTCTCCCTGCAGGAATTCACTGTGTAGACAGGCCCCTGTGGGTACTTCCTGCCAAAAGGATAAATTTGAGCTTTCTCAGAACATGAAAAAGGCAGTTATGGGACAAGGCATGACTCAGTAGCTTCCCATAAATCATTTGTTTGTCTGTTTTGGTCAGCCAACTTGTTCTCAACAATACACTGACCAGTAGATAAAGAGCAGAACGGACTACAGGAATCCAGAGATAACTGGTGAACCTGCCTTCAGTCTTACACTTCTCCTTTCTCCTTTAAATAGGCAATGTGCTCTGTTTGTGTTCGACAGCTCAGTGGTGGGGCACAGAATCTCTTTCACTTCCGCTTTGCTTAGTTTCCCAGAAACCAGGCTTAGATCTGTACACCACAACAAAGAGGTGCCCATTTAGCAAACTGACCCCATTTATCACCACAGGAGCTTCTGTATTTTCAAAATGGTAGGCTATACCTGAGGGAAAAGAAGACATTTTGGATGGCCTGCTTTCTTCCTTGAGACGGTGCCATCTTAGACGTGCAGGTTCATGGAGGCTAGAAATATAAACTGGAAAAATAAGAGCCATACACAGCCTCCACCTCTCATTAGCCAGTCCTTCAACATGTGCCTCCATAATTAAAGTGACTTACAGACCTACTTCCTCCCTTCTCCAAATAACCTCTACATTTCCTTTCAGTTAATGAAGAAAATTGATCGCGTGTATAATCCCTCTCCAAGAGATCAAGTGAAGGGACTCTACAGGTGTACTGTAATTTCAACAGACACAGACAGGGAGATAGACACGCTTTCATGCTGTCTGTCCATGGAAAGTCAACTGTCTGATACTAATGAAACTTAAAAATTTCCTAAACAGGTAAATCTAAATATACCGATAAGTAAATATATCTTATTTTATTATTAAGTGAAAGTGGCACACAGTAATAAAAAAAATCCTGTACAATATTCACGTCCATCAGATCTCTAATCAAATTTCACCTCCTTAGAGACTCCTTCCCCAACCACCGTATCTAAAATAATGTCCTCCTCCCTGTTATTTTTCTGTACCCTAACACTATTTTATTTATAGAGTTTATCATTATCTGAAATTATTTTATTTATCTATTGGTTTATTTGTTCATCACTTTTTTCCACCATTGGAATATAAGCTCCATAGACAGGAATTTTGCCTAGAACAGTTCCTAGCAAGTTGTTGGTGCTCAGTAAATGTTAGCAATTTGAGAGAGAGAGAGAGACGATTACATACACACAGAGAATTCTAAATTGGTAGGGAAGAAACTATTAACAACGATTAGCATTAGGGAATTGGCTTAAGAAGTCCAAAAATGGGAAAGAATACCTTTGCTCTTCATTCTACCCCTCCTTGTAGCATTTGAATTTTTACCATAAAGACGTATTTCTTTCATAATAAAAACATTTAAAAATAAAAACAGAGTTAAGTATTTGACTGTATAAAAATTAAAAATTTCACATGGCAGAAAGCAATACCATAGGGGCTGGCCTGGCGGCATAACGGTCAGGTTCACGTGCTCCGTTTTGGCAGCCCAGGGTTTGAGGGTTCAGATCCCAGACGCAGATCTACTACACACTGCTCATCAAGCCATGCTGTGTTATCCTCCCACATACAAGATACAGGGAGATTGGCACAGATGTTAGCTCAGTAACAATCTTCCTTAAGCAAAAAAAAAAAAAAAGCCATAAACAAAGTCAAAAGACAAATAATGGATCAGGAGAAAAACTAGTATCAAAACAGAGACAAGATAACATAATTCCTAATATACAGGAGCACCTGAAAATTAATTGGAGCAAGGTAAGTCAACAGAAAAATGGGTAAAGAACACAACTAGGCAATTCAGAGGAATGAATTTCCAAGAGGCCAACAAATCGATGAAAATATATCCAACTTCATGGAATAGTTAGAAAAATGTGAATTAAGGTGAAATGGCATTTTTTCATTCATCACTTTGACAAAAATGATAAACAATCAGTACTAATGATGATGCCAGGAAATGAGCTCCCCCATATATTGCTGGGTGCAGGGGTGGCAGAGAGGAGTGTAAATTGCTACGAACTTTTTGTGAAGCAATTGTGTGAGATCTATCAAAATTTAAAATACACATGTCCTTTGACCCAGGCTCTTGAACTCTCTGGTATAGAATTAAAACCTACATATACATAAGGATATTCTTAATGTTAATAGTAGCCCAGTTTTTAAGGACAAAAAATTATGGGGAAAAAAACCTAAAATCTCATCAATAGAAGACCAGTTGAACAAATTTCATATATCCACATAATGGACATTTTTTTTTTTTTTTTTTTGCGTTTTCTCCCCAAGCTACCCCCCTCAGTACATAGTTGTATATTTTAGATGTGGGTCCTTCTAATTGTGGCATGTGGGACGCCACCTCAGCATGGCCTGATGAGCAGTGCCACGTCTGTGCCCAGGATCCGAACCTGCAAAACCCTGGGCCGCCGAAGTAGAGCGAGTGAACTTAACCACTTGGCCACAGGGCTGGCCCCTGGAAAATTTTAAAGACATTAAAAAGGAGTGGTAATCTCTATTGACTAAAGAACTGTTTATGATATTATGTGAGAAAAGAAGTTAAAGAGTAATGTAACTAATGTAATTCATAATAATACTTTTTGAAAAATGTGCACTATTCCCTTCAAAAACTTTATACATATTGATTTCATGCATGTATACACATACATATATTTTTTATATATATACACACACACAAAGACATATGTTCTTATGTTTGCATGAGTGTAAAGAAAAACGGAAAATTACATAAAAGATGCTGTTAACACTGAGACTTCAGAATAACAGGCCCTGGTAGGGAGTAGGGGAGAAAAATATATTTTTGTATCTCTTTGAGTGATTTAACCTATCAAATTGAGCAAAGTTCATTTATTAATTGAAAAAATAAGGAAAAAGCAAAATTAGCTACAAGAAAACAAATAGGCTTTCTTATTCACTGCAAAATCCTTAAAGCTAGTTCCATGCCTTAGTTTCGCTCGATCAAGAAAAGCCAGCCCTATTGTGGACCTGTTTGTTCCTTAGGAAGGAAGATTTCTGTTGACCAAGACTTACCTGGGCCCATTCACCTTGAGTAATCGGGAGGCATAAGACTCCCACCCACCATCACACTGAGACAGGGTAGGCCCCTTTCTTCGAATCTATCCAACACTCCCCTGGAGAGAGCAGCAAGGTCCACACCAAACCCAGAGCAAGAAGGAAATGCAATTCCTTGCCTTCTTGGGTGACCCCTGTTTCCTGGCTCAGGTTGTGTGTGTACCTTCCATTAGACTCCAGTCTCGTGGGAAATCTCTCCTGGGAACCCTATGACTTCTGGGTACGAAGTTTCAAGTGCAAAGATTTGAGGTTGAGCCAGGACTCCAATCCAGAACTGCATCTGGCCAGCCCTGAACTCTCTCTCAATCTCCCAACCCCTCCACTTCCTTCTCCTCTTCACCGGCTCTCTCCAGAATCACTCCAGTCAGGGAATATAAGCGGTGGTTTCCTTTTCTCTCAGGAAAGATCTTCTCTAGAAACTATCTCCCCTCCAGGAGTCAGAGACATCCAGAAAGAAAGATGAAGTAAACATTTGAGAAGAAATGATGATTTATGAAGAACAGCTGAGGAAGCTGCGGAAGGATTTTGCTTAAATAGACTCAAAGACCCCTGAGAATTGCAAAGTATTTCAAGTCCCTTCTGGTTTGTTGATTTAATTCACCATCCGGAAGTAGAGTGACTAGATAAAATAAAGGACATCCCGTTATATTTAAATTCCAGATAGACAATGAATGATTGTTTTAATGTAAGCATGTCCCAAATATTGCCTCGGTCCTACATTTTTATTTACTAAATCTGAGACACTACCCAGAAAGGAATTGTTTATCCCCTCATTCTTATTTTCAGGAATATCTTCATTCTCTGTATCAATATTCCTTACTCACAAACGCCTTAGCTCCACTCAAGCATTATCAATAGCTTCACTCCCCCTTATCTCTCAGAAACTTGGAAATCTTCACTCAGTAATAAGAAATTCCAGTCTAGTTTCCTTCCTAAGTAATGTTCCATCCAGAGTACAAGAAGTTTGCCTAGCTCAAATTACCTGATGACAGGAAAACCAGCTAATTTATAGACTATTTCTTCTCAACAATGTGGCCAAGCATTTATTTAGATCTGGTGTTGCTAAAAATATATATATATATATATTCTCAGTTCTGGAGAACACTGATATGAAGTGATGATAATTATGGGGTTTATTTAATCTCTATAAAGAGTTTAATTAGATCATTCAGATGTCAAAGAAGTGTGTAAGACTTACACTGGCCAGAAGCCAGCTGAAATGTGCTTCATCATCTCACATAATATGCTCACGGTCCCAGTCCATTATTGGGAGCACAGGCCAAGAGTTATTTTCCAGTAATCGTGGTGCATTTCAATGAGTCATCCCCACTCTCTTGTTAGTTCTTGCTGTGGCCAACAACACACAATTCTAGAACTGGAACCTGGGGCTAAAGCAATTGCTGTTGTGTAAGCCTTACAGATACTCAAGAGAAAGGCCTGGTTCAAAGATTTAACAAGCTGAGTGAACCGGCTGCCTCTTGGACCACATGAATTTTCTAATTAGGTAATGTCTGCTTTCCTTTGTCCAGTGGGCCTCGTTGATTTGTTATTATCTGTTAATACACTGTATTCCTCTGATTTAAGAAATATTGATATTTAGCAAAATGTTGACTAGGTATTTCTAAGTTGAGGCAAGACGGATGATTTTTATTTTTTGCTTATTCTGAGTTTTCTAAATTTTCCATTTCTAAGTAAACATGTGTTACTTTCATTGGAAATACATATTATATTACTATACACATACATATATATATTATTAAAGCTACTTTTACAATGGTATTTTTGTGTCATGTGATACTTCAATGACCCTCTCCTTGGGGTTCCTTCCTCTCGATCCCCTCAGGAATGTTGTGTTTCACATCCTGGTCAGACTCACAGCCCTTTGCTACTTGGGAAAACATGAAAAAAGCAGCAGCCCATGGAATTCTCACTTAGTTCAATTGGGAGAGAAGATCCCAGATTCTTTGGGAGAAGGATAGAAGAAAGCTGGAGAGGAAGGATATTCAGGAGTGACATTCAATCAAGAAGAACTTGATAACACTTTACAGGTACGTCAGGATTTTTAGTGTATTAAGTGCAACATTTAAAGCTGTGGTTAAGACCTCAGTAATAGAATCAGAAGACTTGGATTTGAATCCCAGCTCCATTGCTTCCTGCCCCCCGAGCATGGCATAAAATCTTTGTAAACCTCAAGTTCCCCATCTATACAATGGAAAACAATCATACTTACATCAAAGGGATTGAGGAGAACTAACTCATGTAAGGCAGTGCCCAGCACACAGTAAGGACTCAGTGAATGCTGGCATGGCATTATTGTGAGGTGGTATCATCCCAATGTTACTGATGAAGTCATTAGACTTGAAGAAGTTAAGTGTCATACAGATATAAATAGAAAATCTGAAACTGGAACCCAGTGTGCTAATACAGTACTCTTTCTGCTATGATTCCCTAATTCACTGTCTAAAAGGAAAAGATTTACGATACCATTAATGCAGTGTGATTGAGTTTAACCTAAGCCAAAATGAAGCGGCATCTCTGGTGCCAGAATCCCAAATGATACTTAGACAGATCCTTCATTTCACTGACAGTGTCTGGAGTAGACTCAGAAGGAAGGATGATCATCTTGGTAAAGACACTGAGGAAACCCCACAGGAATTCAGTCCTCTGGGCTCCTCTCCTCCCCTCAAGTGTTGTTTGGGACCAAGACATGTCCAATATCACTTCTTCCAGAACCATCATCATAGATT
Organism: Equus przewalskii; assembly: GCF_037783145.1. Classification (NCBI taxonomy): domain Eukaryota; kingdom Metazoa; phylum Chordata; class Mammalia; order Perissodactyla; family Equidae; genus Equus; species Equus przewalskii. The sequence goes on along the minus strand of NC_091861.1, from coordinate 11,317,850 downwards.
ACTATCACTAACCATAGCTGTGTTCCAGGAGCTCAGGAAAGAAAATTCTCTGAGCTTCACTTTGGAATTGGCTCCATCTCATAATAAATACTTTCCAAACTCATCAAGAGACATTGTAGAAGAGTTAATGTCCCCAAAGAACTTCATTTATTTTACAGATTTATGAAATATATCCTCTTTCCAAGGCCTCCTATGCAATTATTTTTTCAGTAAAGGTGACACAGAGTTTCTCCCAAAATAAAATGGACTCTTACAGATGCTTAAATTAAGGGTCATTAGTCACCCTGGCTGCCCAGTATCACTGAGGACACAGCTCTAGGAATTTGTGTAACTTCTTAACATAAAATCTTTAATAGCATTTAGGCACTCTCCCTTAATATTCCTGCCAAAAAAGTCTGGGATAATGGTCTTTACCACTCCCACAACAGCTCCGGGTGAGTAAAGCTTAGCGCCATCTCTCCAGACCCATAGGTTTTACAACCAACCTTTGAGTTAGGCCAGGATTTGAAACAAACACTCATTAAGCATTCATCCTGAGCAAACACTGTGCTAGGCACTGGGAAAGTCCATATCGACAAGCACCTCCATGTCGTTGACACTTACAGTCCAGAAGGGGAGGGAGACGTCATTTTTAGGCTGCATTGTTTTATTCAGTGAAGATATAAGCAAAGCACTGAGGGAGCGGAGAATGGAGAACCTATTCTGTTGAAGGGTATTACCAGAGGCTTTACTGAGGAAGTGACATTCAGGCTGGGTGATTTAGGAAGATTTCTGGGAAAAGGGGCATGGTACATTCATGATAGAAGAAATTGCACATAAAGGGCATGGAGGAGTGAAAGAACATGAGCTGGGAATGTAGAGGGGGTAGGGACAGCATCCCAATATGGAAAAACATAGCAAGAGATGAGGCTAGTGAGAAGCAACTTGTGAGGAGCTTTCTATGCTCTACTGAGTTTAGACGTTATCCTCATGCTTTCTGAAAACATGGTTCTTTTAGTAATAATAACACAGTGACTGATAAGAACCAGCTTATTTATAACCTATGTCTGTAGCCATTGCCCATCACCCAAAGCTGTTCACCATAGGGACACTTCCACTGGATCTCTCCCTCTCTGGAAGAATACTCTTCACATGCTGGCCTACACACACAGCCAACATATATCACTTCAAACCACCCTCCACTCAGGGCTGCAGCTCTCCACCTTTACTTTTCCAATCCAGTGGTCACTACCCCCCCGACAGAGACCTATAGCTCCACCCTCATCCCATGTCACTATAGTCCATCTTCTTTGCTCTATGGCAGAGCCACCAGCACAGGACAAAGAGATGTGTTCCTGGTCTCCCAAACTGGAACCTTGAACATCAATATCCCCCTCTTGTTTATTTCTCAGTCTTGATATTTATATACCACTCAGTTTCTTTGTTTGTCTTCTCTGAAATTTTCTACTGTCTTAACTCTAGACACTGCTCTCTTCTGGCTATGATCCAACAGTCTCTGGTTGTCCCCTTTAGACTCTCCTCATCCACTCTTATGGACTTGCTTCTCACCTGTTGTATCTCCTGCTTAGACTGCTCTGGCACTTCTCTTATCTCCATCCCTTTGACTAGAGTAATGACCCAAGCACACATCTGTAACTATAACTGAGCTACCCACCCCCCAGATCTGTGCCTCCTCCTCATGTCCTTTTCTTTTTTCTTTTTCATTCTCTTTTTTGTAGGAGAACAGTATATTACTATCTCTTTCTATTCATCCCTGGTGTTATCTTATCACCAAATCCAATCTGTCTTCAGGTCCTATCAGGTTTATCTTCTTAATATCCCTAATCCACTTTCTCTTCTCCTTCCTTATCTACTTTGCCCTTGTGCCTCTTGGATATTCCCTGATGTGACTCCAACAGCCTCCCAGTCCTTCTCCCTATCCTGTGCTGGAAGCTTCTCCCATCCAGTGTTAACAGAGTGAACGAGTGAAGTTTTATATACAAACACAATCATGTCATTCCCTTACTTGAAGTCTCATCTCCAAGAGGGGCAAACAAACCCATATTTGTCAAGCCCTTTGGTCCAGCTCTTGCTTACATGATAATCAACATTTCCACCTGTCCTTTATAAGCTAAAACCTTTTAAGTCTTCATGCTGATTACCTTTCCCACACCTAAAGGAACTCCCCGCTTTCTCTCCCTTCCCTGACTCCATTCTTCTCTTCTGGAAAAACAAAAAAAGCTCAGACATCCTCTGAGAGTCCTTCCCTGATCGTCCTATGTACTCACATAACACACTATTCTGTCTTCCACTATGGCACTTAGACTAAAAAATGGGCAGTTACTACTTGATTCAACGTTGATGTCCTTACCATCAGACCCATGTTATCTCTGTATTCCCACCAAGAAAGCACTCAATACATTTTTGAATGAATAAGAAAATGCATATATTCCCATAAACTTGGTGATCAAGTTCTTTCATACTAATTTTCAGCTGCATAAGCATTAAGCAGATTCTTTGGGCTGGCTGGGAAATCTACCTACCATTTCTAAATTTGTTTCTATGGGAAAATGCATTGAGGTTCCAAAAGAAAGACTTACAAACAGAGTTTGGAATAAAATCTGTTGGTAAACTGAAGATTGACTATCTGTTCACATTTCTGCTAGCTATGAAATTGGTCTATCATCTTTCCCCTCTTGGTTAGTGAGGTATTAGAATAAATATATAGAAAACATAGTATAAAATATAAATAAATAATAGAGAAATAAATAAAATAGAAAGCATAATAATATAACAAAACAACAGAACAAAAATAAGTAGAGAATATAAATACACCTCTAACACCAAGTATTCTTTGATTACCTTCATAGGTATTTAATAAACACTCGTGGGCTGGATACATTGTCATGGACCATCGGCGCCCTTCCTAACTAGTTGCTTAGACATTTCTTTTGTTTTCCGGCCCTGTATTCACGTGATCCTATGTGATCCTATTTAGGAAAATCTGACATTTGGAAATCCAAACTTAGAAACCAGATACATTCAGGGGTTATGACTCAGGTTACAAAAGAGTTTTTCACTTTAGAAATTTAAGAGTGACTCACTCTGTTCATTAAAGAGCAATAAAAAATTATCATGGAACTCTGAAAAGAAAGAATTTAAAAGTGGAATTAAAACTGGTTATATTTGTAGGCATGAGCATTTCTTTCTGAAAAGCCATAATTTACCCCTCCCCACTTGGGATTTATTCTTGTGGCATTACAACTCTCACTCTACCAAGAAGCACAACAAAAGACCATTTGAGTAGGAAGCAGATGTGTGTCTTCTGGAGCTTAACACCCCTGGCTCAAATCTGACGGTGAAAATTTACAGCCCTTAAAATATACTATACTGTGGTGGCTGTGACTGGGAGGCCTTCTCCTCAGCTGAGGGAGTAGAATTGCTAAAATGTTAGTGGCCAAAGGGGGCTGGTAGGGGGAGGAAAGAGACTGAGTCTTCACTGGGAGGAAATGAACCCAGAGATTATCAGTGGATGATATAATCAAAAACTCATATACCAGTATCCAAGTTTTATTACACTGCTGAGGAAAACAGCTCATTTATATTGGATTTCCTGTCCTTTTTTTCTTAATAAGGGGAATCACATATCTATGAGTCATCATGATTGTTATAGATTTGACGAGACATTTCCCCGTGATAATGCATATGACTTTTCTAAAAAGGGATTATAAGCTACAATAATTGCATACCTCTTAATTTATTGACAGAATAATAAAAAGACAAGGTGATATTTTTTCTAATTTTTCTTGTTTCTTGAAATAGCTTGACTATTTCCAGTAGGCACATATCTCTGTTTAATAGTAACATACAAAAATTAATAAATAGGGGAAAGTCTCTATGGGAATACGCCGTAATAAAGACAAATGGAATCCATATTTCAAAAGTTGGCAAGAGCTAACAGATATGCTCTCATTTTTTTATTTGCGTAATAAAATGTTCTGTATTCAGAGTCATTTCTTTCCTTGTTATTTCTCTTGTCTTGAGTAGGAGCCATAAACGCTTCAACAAACAGAAAGTAGATTGAATGTTCAGTTAGTATTGCTGAAGTCTTTTTATGAAGTACTACTTAATGTGGATATGGCATATTATTGTTTCAATGGCAAAGTTCAATTTGTGTTCTAGAAAGACCACTTACACAAATATTCTTTGGAATATTACAACCTTCAATTAGTCCTTATTGAGTATCCAGTACTCACGAGCCATACTGAAAACAATAAAAGGGTGGAATGAACAATACAAAGTTGAGTTATTTTTCAAAGGGCAAAAGCATAATTACAAGACAAAGTGAAAAACTGAACATTTTCAAATCTGTATCACCAAAGCAAAATTAAAACCTGACTTGGACCTTGGGGTAATGTGGAAATAGCCCTCCACTAGTTGGCCTCACAACCCTTGCAAACAAATCTACAATTTTTCTCCAACGTAACATTATTGTGGAGTGTGATAACTAAGTCCAACTTCTGAGAAAGAACAGACCTTGGAAAGTATCTAGTGAATAGAAGATCTTCTGGACAGCAGACTTAGAAATACAGACATTAACAATGTGTTCTGGTCTATACCCAAAGAAGGCCCTATTATCTGTTATCAATAGACCCTCTGCTCAGATGGGTTTTTCCAGAAGTGGGATAGGCTACCAGGGTCAAGTACACTCCCCACCTGGTTTGGCCTGGGATGATCTCTTATGCTTTGTCTAGGGAGCTGGCCAGTGCTGACTGCTGAAAAAATTTACCCAGTAAATAGAGTGAGACTGAAAAAACTCACACCTGGAGAGTAAACCACTGTCCTCCTCAACTCTGTGGTCTAACTTACTGCTAATCAGCCACAAGGAGGTCATATGGACAAAATTTTGAAACGGAGGAAACATGATACCAAATGAAATAAAAAGACGTCACTACCCAAGAGAACATGTAGAAACAGTCAATCCATGTGACATATGTAAAAAGATTACTCTAAAAACTCACTGACTATGATGAAATCCAGATCAGGTCAAATAAATTTTTCCTAGTTAATTCCCAACTTTCACATTAGAAGGTCCATCCTCAAACTGAAAGATGTTATCAGTGAACCAGTAGAGAAAAATGATCAACAGAACAGATTACTCCATTGGGTTCTGTGTGCATGCTATTGTCAAAACTAATCAATTGCCTATGTAAAAAGCACTGTCTTCCTTACAGTTGCCAATACTCATTATGAAACAATAACTTAGATTTCACAAGGTTGAGTGAATTCAACATGGTAAAACTTTCTTGGGAAACCAAATGAATACCACCATGGATCAGTACCCATAATAATGACTTATATATATGTGTGTGATTCTTCATAACATTATACAAAAATTGGTCCAATACCTGAGTCCAAGTTCATCATGGGCTCTTCCAAAACTGGTTCCCATGAGATGATAGCATTTACACCATATGTGCATTTTGTGTAGTCCCTATTCCTCTAGAGTGATGCCTTGGCTAGGGTGCAATGGGGGCAAGTGTGTCCTACAGAAAAACACTTCAGTCCCTGCCTTACCCTAATGAGCACAATTAACAATAAACATAACATTTGAATTATTAATGCTCCCTAATAGGGTGGATAAAGTGTCTCTGGAGCAAAGCTGTTTGGAGTTCTGGTAAAGCTCATGCCAAATTTAATTTAAAAGTTCATCTTGAAGAGAGACAATGCTGGCATTGTGTTACATTGATTTAAAACAAGTCTGTCCTAAGGATTTTCTTCATCCTTATCTGCAGTAATAGAATATGAAAGAGAGAGAGAGGGGAAATATCAAGTGCTGGAAAATATCTTTCTCAGAAACTATAGCAGACGGGTCACAACATTTTTAAACAATGATAGTAACATTTATTATATCAAAGCCATTTTATGTTTTATTTGGAACTCTGGCGCCTTTTTTTTTTAAGTTCCCATAACATGACAGTAATTATAGCCATCAAGATGTTCTCTAGAAGATAGCAGTCCAAAATCCAGATGCTGCTGCTTCATTGTCCCATCGCTGGAGCTCAGAGTGTGCACATTACATCATGGTGTAGTTTATTTTAAAAGTGCTTTAAGAATGTAATGATAGTAATTGTAGACAGGGAAAATTAATGGGGAGCATTGCCGGTCTGCAAATTCCATTTATAAAACACTCCCACTGCTCAAAAAGAGAGTGCTTTCTTGTTAACAGAGGCTTCAAAATACAATTTGGAGGATGTATTAAATAAACTCTGTGCTAAAGTCATTTTCGGCTGGGCCCTGTGTGTACATATTTCCCTCTCACTTCACCACTAGCCCACCACACGACTTTCCCTGAGAGGATACAAGACTCTGCAGAGAAGCAGAGGGTGCGTGTTCCCAAGCAAAAACTACCATGGCTGTGGGGCAAGGACAGGTTAAGTGCTATAGCTGGTCTTGGGCCAATGAACACATATACCACGTGTAAAACAAAGAGGGAGCTGAGAAGGTCCATGTATGCCTATATCCATACACCCAGCCGTAGTCCTTTCACAACATACTATTCCTGGATTTTAGGGGTTTGAAGGGGTCCATATTTCATTGATGGTATGTGGTGGACATCCAAGCCAAGAGCATGCTATTCCCTCTAGCTTTATGGCACAGGAAAGACATCTCTATTCAACAATCCTTTTGTGTTTCTTGAATCTATCATCTTCCTTCCAATATCTAACTTCAGCAAAAATAAAATAACCTCCTCAAGATTACTTTTCAGATCCTGTTCATGATGGGATCAGCTGTTTAAAAGGCAACTGGTTTTCTCCTGTAAAGTTGCCAGTGAAATTCTAGTTGTGTCTGAAGTGTCAAGAGACAGCATAAACAACAGACCAAAAATGTAAGCCTTCCCTTCATTCAAATTCCACAACAAAACAAGGGAAAATAAAGCTTCTCATCACATACAGAAATTAGTTTTAAGAGTGTTTTATGCCAAGCTGATGAGCCAGTATTTACACCCAGAGAATGGCTATCTGGCCCATTATGTCATAGCATCACACCTCCTACACAAGAAGGGGGTCTTCACCTCTACCCCAACCACTTTGGACAGTTGAGTAGCTGGAATTGATTAGTGCTGGGGAAGGACAGTCTAAGATAAATTCATGTCTTCTTCAAACAAATATAAACTCGTTCACTCACCTGCAATAACCACTGCTAGCAACAATAATTTGGGAAAAGGAGAAATCAAGGAGTATATGTGTGTGTGCATTAGGGGGTTAGTCATAAAAGAAAATTTATGGTATTCTTAGTAGAAGGAAAAGAATGAACGCATTGCTCATTGCTGGGCCATTGGCTAGATAGCCCCACCTCACCAGATATTTTGATGCCATTACCCTATATTTTAGAGCCCTTTAAGCTTATTTCAAACACATGCATATCTGAGACTTCATTTGTTGATAATCCCATGAGGTATGTAGCACGAGCATCATAACCCCTACTTTGCAGATGAGAATATCAAGCACAGAGAAGTTGAATATTTTGTCCAACATCTTGGTGAAAAATTCAGGACTGGAGTCCCCCGGTGGTGTAATGTACCAGGGCTGCAGCCTCCATCCCTAAGCACTAACTGCCTTTTACAGCGTATCACACTAATTTTAAAAATAACAGGAGGAAGGGAGGGGAAATTGAAACCAGAATGAGGACTAATACAATTGGACACTATGGTGCCTACTATTTACCAGTCACTTTTAAACAAAATTTGCAAATGTTATGTCATCTACTCTCTACAACAATCCTATAAGACAGTTATTAGCACTATTTTATAGATCCAAAAACTAAAGATAGAAATACAACGCTGCTAGTGTAACGGCTAATAGCTTTGTAACACTTAATGTGCTCCAGGCACTGTTCTAAGTACCTTCCATCTGATAGATATAGTCTTCATCATTACCCTATGGAGGCAGAGACTCATAATTTTCTCCATTTTATAGGTAAGGAAAATGAGGCACATAGATGTTATTTGAACAAGGTCAATTTGAACAAGGTCACACAGCTAATAAATGACAGAGCCAGTTTCAAATCCAAGCAGTCTAGCAACACAGTGTCTCCTCTTAGCCATTCTATCCAGCTCCGGGAGACAAGACCAGAAGCTGTCTAGGAACAAAACTCTACCACAGCATAAGTGCCAAGGATACACTCCCCAAGCAAGGAAAATGGAGGATTCAATAATGGCCTCCTCAAAAACAGTCCACTACCCCAAGCTTTTCTTCCTTAACTTGAACCAGTGCAGAACGCCCACACACACACCCAGCCCTTCATCCCCTCAACTCCAGATTACTACTCCTGTCTGTATCATGAGTGCCTTACCCATGGGAAATTTGTGCTGTCTCTCTGACCTCAGAAAAGCAGCCAGGCTGAGCTAATCTGTTAATAGGTGTTGGTTGAGGAAGATATGAAAACTAACATGGTTCCTTCATCTATTAATACTAGGAGCTGGGAGTACAGTAACAAGCCAAACTACTATGTGCCACACACTCCAATAGGGTTATGCGTGCATTCACTCATCATAAATTTATGTGAGCCATCTCATTCCTTCTTTATAGCAACTTTGAGAGGTAGGACTTACATTTGTTTAACACATGAGAAAGCTGGGGTCCATGTTGGGTAGGTAAATTACTCAAAATATCAAAGTTAACACCTTGCTAGGGTCAAACACAGGCTAAGAGAATGAATTAATAAATAGGTGAATGAATCCAAAGCCTCTACCTGCCCCACTACACCTTTAATTTATTCATTCAACAAATAATTTTTGAGCACATTCTACTTCCAGGCACTCTTAGGCACAGGGAGTACCATGGGTCCCTACACCACATTTTGGTGGGCAGAGGCAGAGAACAGATAAACAAGCCTTCAGACCAATAAGAAAATTATCAGGCAGTGATAATTACCATGTGGAGAAGTAAGATAAGGTGTCAGAGACTGGTGGCTATTTCACATTCGGGTGGGAGAGTCAGGGAAGGAACTGACAATTAAGCTAGATGAATGCTGCTAGAAGGAGGCAGCTGTGTGAGGCTCCTGGGAAAACATTTGAAGCCTTTGGAAGAGCTGTACAAAGTCCCTAAGAAGGACATGCGCTTTCACCAAAAGAAAGTTGGTGACCAAGGGGACCCAGAGAGGGTGCAAGTCCCATTGGGTGTGGTAAACCAAGGTAGGAAGTCCAGAGTTTGTTCTAAGGGCAAGTAGGGAGCCCTTGGAAGCTTTCAATCAGGGGAGTATCATAACCTGACTTCTTTGTTAAAGTCTTCTCTCTGCTATACCATCTGCTCTTCAGGGCCCTGTGTCTTTCTCCTCCAACTTGCTTCTCCTGATCCAAATCCACCTGGACACTATTCTCATTGTCAGGGAATTTCCTCCTTCTGATGACTATAAATATTGGGAAGTAGCTGGTAAACTACTCCCTACTTAGAAGTAACTGTCTGAGAGTTACTTAATGAGTCACACCTTCCAGGGTACCTGTGTTATATTCAGTGATAACTGTGTCTGACACACTGACATGCTAGTCAGAACCTTCAGCTGCCCTCATCTCAAACCACATAGGCAAGCCCCCACCGCACACACCCCTAAGCCAACCTTGACGACCCCTAACGCTGAGGCTGTTTACCTGATTCCTTCATATGCCCCACTCTGATAAGCATCCCCATAATGACTAGTAATTTATTAGAATGAGAACCGTGAAGAGCCCCCCTGCTATGAGGAAACCTCAGACCAAGAGAATTTCTCTTGAATAAGATTGTTCTTTTATGTTACATAAAAGGGAAAATAAGTGGGGGACCGTGGGAGAACTGACTTCTTATGAGCACAGGCCTGGAAGCCAAACAACTGAATTTAAATTCTGACCCAGACATCAACCACGTAACCTTGGACAAACAATTTACAAGCCCAAATTTCCTCATCTTTAACATAGGATTGTACTATTTCATAGCTTATTTCGTGAAGGTAATGGAGTAAAGACTGCAGAACATCTATTACAAGGCACATAGGATCCACCTGTTAGTAGGCAGTGTTGAGCTTGTAGTAATGGTAATAGTAGTTGTTGTTGCTATGTTGTAGCTGCTGCCTCTGTAGTCATCGATATTGGGTGAGCAAGTCACAAATGGGTCTCCATTTTCCCCTTTGAAAAGTAAAAGGATCTCTAGATGACCTCTAAGACAATTTCACCTATAAAATGGTTTGAAATCTAATGAAATAAGAAAATTCTTAAATCTGTAGGCAAGACATAGAGTATGAGAAAGCATACCCTGAAAATAGAGAGGGCAGAAAATTTTTGTCCAGGGTTTCTGGCTGTTCCTTTAAATGCTTCCTCTGCCCCAAAGGTCATCTGTTCTGCAAATGGAAGTTTCTACACCCATAAGCTTCCACCAAGAACAGCTAATTAAGATGCAATTGACTACAGTGTCTCCATCTCTATTAACTCCTTGCTTCAGAGTCAGAGTCTAGAGGGGTCAGATTGCTTAAGTCTCCAAAGCAGAGCTTACTAAAGCTCTTCATTTCATATGAGTTTATCTCCATAATTTTTTTCCTCACTGGCCTCTCAAACTTTTCGCAATCAGTCATTGTTTAGAGAAAAATAAATTTATTTTTTCTCCAAGAAGTTAAAGGAAGTATCTGCTCCCTGAGTTCTCTGCTTGACACACAGTCAGGCTCTGTAGGTTCTGAGGACACTTTCCAGTACTTGGTCCATCAGTTCCCTTGGAACCAAGGTTCAGGAGACAGAGGTGGAGAACGTTCCCTGGCCTAGTCCCAAACAGTGACTCACTACTCAGTGTGCTCCCCTGGGACTCCATTTCTCCATCAGCAAAGCGTCCTTTGATGCTATTGCAACCACCGTCCCAGAGACTGCTCAGAGCAACCCAAGGACTCACTTAAAAGGTGCTTTGAGTCAGAACCTCCCAGCCAGTCCCCAAGGACCTCATTTTAATATCACATGCAGATTTATTACCTCAAGAAATGAGCATTTCCTGCTACAAACGGAAGCCTAGGCATGCCTGGGAGACTCATCTACAGAGTACCGAGAATCAATATACAGAGAAAGTCATCTTGCGAGATCCTCCAGGGAAACTCCCTTATTCTCAGGAAAGCATGTATAGTGCTCAAGGAAATGAAAAGTCTGTAAGAACATGCTAGGGAATTTCATCACGGGGAACTTTGCTAATGATTTCAAGAAACATTTTCCACTTGAAATAAATGGGATCATGGTCATTTCCCATTGCACATTTGACCATCCAGGTCAACCCTTAATGAGGCTCCAGGCCTCAAAGCCTGTCACCAAAGCAGAAACTTCCCAGGGCACAAATCAGAGTATCTGCAGATATTCATAAGGCCATGAGAGGGCAAGTATATTTATTTCATGGAAAGGTCGTCCACATCTGCCAACAAGCTGGGGTAGATTTGTTTTTAAGAGGCCCATTCCACACACCGATATATCAGCCATCTACTGGCTGCTTCATCTTTGACCACTTGTTTTAACCTCTCAATAAACAATAATAATAATAATAATTAATAATAGTGTACTCACAGGAGTACTGCTGTGAAGATTAAAGGGGATAACGTGATGATATTTTGTAAAACATTATGCTGATGTCTGATTTTCCATTCATTAATTTGACTAACATTTATTAAGAACCTACTCAGGAGCCAGCCCTGCGGCATAATAGTTAAGTTTGCACACTCCACTTCAGCCCAGGTTTGCAGGTTCACATCCCTGACATGGACATACACCACTTATCACCATGCCGTGGCAGCATCCCACATACAAAAAATAGAGGAAGATTGCCACAGATGTTAGCTCAGTGACAATCTTCCTCAACAACAACAAAAGAACGTACTCAGCACCAGGTACTAACATAAGGGCGTGGAATATACCAGTGAAAAAATATTTTCTTTAAAAAAATGTCCTTATAGAGCTTATATTCTTTAGGGGGGTCGGGGTGGACATACAGTTATAATAAACACAATAGAGAAGCAAATTATAGGTTACAGGATGATAAGTGCTATAGGAAAAAAATACAGTGAAGTAAAAGGGATTGGGAGAGCCATGAGGTGGGTTACAATGTGAAATAGGATGGTCAAGGCAGACCTCATCAAAAGGTGCCATTTGAGTCAAGACATGAGAAAACTGAGTTAGTCAAGTGGATAGCTCAAGGAGGAGGTTCCCAGATACATAGGCCCAAAGTGGGGAGCATGTCTGACTTATTGAGATCCATCCAGGGTGCCAATGATGCTAGAGTAGAGTAAGAGTAGGGGAAGGGAAACAGTAGAAGAAGAAACCACAGAGGCAACAAAGGGGGAAGAAGGCAGATTGTAAGGACTTTGGCTTTCATTCTGAGTAATATGGGGAACCCTTTGGAGGCGTTTGCACAGAGCATTAACAGGAGCTAACTCTGTATTTATAATGACCACTCTGTCTGGTCTACTGAGGAAAGATTATGAAAGAGAAAGGCAGGAAGCGGAGAGACCAGTGAGGAATCTATTAGAATAATCAAGATAAGAGACATCAGTGCTGGGATCAAAAGAGCAGCAGTAGAGATGGTGAAAAGTGGTTGGACCTTGAATATTATTTTGAAGATACAGCCTTCAGGATTTCCTGATGGATATTGGATATGGGACATGAGAAAGAGAAGTGTAGATTTGATGCCAACATTTTTGGCCTGAGTAACTGAAAGGATGAAGATGCCATCAACTGAGATGGAGAAGACTGTATGAGGGTTTGAGGTGAATCAGTAGATGAAAGCTGGAGGCTTAAGGGGAAGATTAGGAGTTCAACTTTGGGCATGTAAGTTTAAAACGTACAATTGAGGGATCAGCCCAGTGGCATAGTGGCTGGGTTCGTGTACTCCGCTTCGGCAACCTGGGGTTTGTGGGTTGGGATCCTGGGCACAGACATACACACTGCTCATCAAGTTATGCTGTGGTGGCATCCCACATACAAAATAGAGGAAGATTGGCACAGATGTTGGCTCAGCAACAATCTTCCTCAAGCAAAAGGAGAAAGATTGGCAACAGAGGTTAGCTCAGGGCCAATCTTCTTCACCAAAAACAATATATAGAGAGAGTTGACGTCCAAGTGAAGGTATTGAGTAGGCAGTTAGATATGGGGGTCTGGAGATTTAGGAGAGAGGACTGAGCAGGACATACAACTTTGGTATTCATAAGCATAGGTGGTATTTAAAGCCACGAGACTGGATGAACTCACCAAGTAATGGCTGTAGATAGAGAAGAGACGGGTCCCAGGCACTCCAATGTTCAGAGATCAAAGAGAAGAAACAAAGCATTAAAAGGAGACTGAGAAAGAGTAGCCAATGAGTTTGGAACACAACCAAAAGAGAGTAATATCCAGAGAGAAGAAAGCATTTCTAGTGTCAAATAGTGCTGATAGATCATTGCATTTGGCAAAATGAAAGTCATTAGTGACCTTGACAAAAGCAGGTGTGGTGGAATGAAGAGCAAAAAGTCTGACTGGATTTAAGAGAGCATGAGAGAAAAGAATTGGAGGCAGCAAGAAGATACAAGACCCTCTACAGGATTTTCTGTTAAGGATAGCAAAGAAATGGGATGCTAATTGGGAGAGGGGGTGAAGTATAGGTTCAAAAAAAAGGATTTTTTAATAAGAATAATAATAACATGTTAATAAGCTGATTAAAAATGACCTGTAAGAGAGAAAAAAATGATGATATAGTATAGAGAGAGAATTGTGGGAGCAGTCCTTTGTTGTGCACGAGGGGACCAGTGCATGAGTCTTTTTCTGGCTTTTTTTCTAAAGCTCTGGCTTTAGAAAAGAGCATAGATAGTTCACTTATAGGGAGAGGAGAGAAGGCAGAGAATGTGGGTGCAGGGGATGCTCTGTGGCGGTAATCTATGAACACTGCCTTCTGGTTATTTCTCTGACTCACCTACCATGGCCCCTGGTGATCCCCTGTTAATAGTTATTTGTTTGAATTATAACCTTAAAGCTACCTTTTGATAGAAAAGCCTTATTAGATTTCCTTCCACCATAGGCCTGTTCTGCAATAAAAGGAAAGTGAAGAGTTAGGATAAGTACAAAGCACATGAAGAGCCCTAGAAAGCCGTCCTACGGCACCACCATCCTGGATATCAATGTATATCTTACAAGGGAAACGGAGGACATAAAAGAGGTTGGAGAAAAACCATTTCAATCAATGTTCTGTTCTCCCAGGATCACGCTACAGGCGAGAGCTTCCTGAATATCTACCAGAAATACTTCCCCCACCCTAGCTGCCATTTCCCCAAGCTACGTGTGGTTTTTTCTGTTGGTTTTCCTGACTCCATTACTAGCCAGAAGTGTTAACTAGGTCATTAGTTGTCTTAAGAAACCCCTGAATACATATTTGAGTGCATAAAAGGACACGATATTCTTTCTCAACCACTTGGTTTCCTAGGGTAAATTGGAGGCAAGATTATTTTTTACTTTCTTCTGGAACGTAAAGCTGTCACTGAGACTGGCAAAAAGTGCACCACAAAGGTCTGAGTCCTTAGGGTATATGTGCAGAGAAGGAAGGGGGTGGTACTTATAGCCAGACTACAATCTCTGGGTGGTGGCAAAGTATGTGTTACATCCTAGGAATGGTGTGTGGGGAGTTTGCCCAGGGATTTAGACCTGCCCCCGTGCCAAATGTCCTACCAGCAGGTCTGCACTGTAATATTACAAACCAATCTAATTAAAGAAGAATGCACCACACTCGGGGAAACGACCACCATCCATAATTCATCAGCTCTAAGAGCTGGAAGTAACACGGCAACAACTCAAAGAAAGGGGAAAAGAGTAGAGGAGGGGGAGCAGAGGGGATTGTAAAGTTTAAAATTGCCCAGAACTTGTTCTGCCTCCAGCTCTCTCTGCCTGTTCTACGTGCCATCCACACATCTGTGCCCTTAAGCTTGCCACGGCATAGGCTGCCAGCCCCTTTCCAGCACACCCTCTTTCCTGGTCCTGAGGAAGCCCCCACAACCATTGGAACCTTGTCACCCAAAAAGATATTTTTTAGACTATTTTTATTGTGGTACAAAACACATAACATTGAAGTTACCATCTTAATCATTTTTAAGTGTACAGTTCGGTAGTGTTAAGTAAATTGACGTTGCTGTGCAACAGATCTCTGGAACTTTTTCATCTTGCAAAACAGAAACTCTCTACCCATTGAGCACTAATTTCCTCTCTCTCCTCCCCCAGCCTTTGGCAATCACTGTTGTACTTTCTGTTTCTATGATCCTTCATATGAGTGGAATCATATAGTTATTTGTCCTTTTGGGACTGGCTTATGTCTCTTAGCATAACATCTTTGAAGTTTATCCATGTTGTAGCATTTGATAGGATTTCCTTCTTTTTTAAGACTACATAATATTTCATTGCATGTATATACCACATTTTCTTTAGCCATCCATCCATTGATGGACATTTGGGTTCCTTTCAACTCTTGGCTATTGTGAATAATGCTGCAATGAATATGAATGTGCAAATATCTCTTCAAGATGCGTTTTTAATTTTGGGGGGTGTATACCCAGAAGTGGGATTGCTGGATCATATGACAGTTCTATTTTTAATTTTTTGAGGAGCCTCCATAGTGGCTGCACCACTTTATATTTCCACCAACAGCGCACAAGTGTTCCAATTTCTCTGCATCCTTGCCAATAATTACTGTTTTCTGTTCTTTTGATAGTAGCCATCCTAATGGGTGTGAAGTGGCATCTCATTGCGGATTTCATTTGCATTTCTCTTATGATTAGTGATGTTGAGCATCTCTTCTTATGTTTTTTGGCCACTTGTATATCTTCAGTCCTTTGCCCATTTTTTAATTGAGTTATTTGTGTTTGTTGCTGTTGTTGCTGTTGTGTTATAGGAGTTCCTTATGTATTCTAGATATAAACTCCTTATCAGATATATGATTTGAAAATATTTTCTCTCGTTTCATAGTTTGCATTTTCCCTCTGTTGATTGTTTCCTTGGATGTGCAAAAGTTTTTAAGTTTGACGTCATACCATTTGTATATTTTTGCTTTTGACTCAACGAAATCTTTTTGTAGGTAGAACACTGATCTGTCAGAAGCCGTGTCTCTAATGCCTTCTCTTCTGGCTAGAAGATGACTGGTGGCAGTTATTGGGTTGCCTCCAGCAGCTAGTGCTCCAAGTGTGATCCTCAAACTACTTCTTCCCATGTGTGTTCCATGGTTCTTTATCCTTCTCAGTGCTTACAAGAGAGCAGTGCCTAATCTCTTTTTTCTGGCATGAATAACAGATCTTTAATCAAACCAGATGAGCTCTCAGTAGTAGCTCATAAACAGATGTTCCCATCATCCTGTTTGCACTGGAGCAAGATTTTCATTGATGATCCACTGATGTAGACAGTGCAGATTATCAGATAAAGCCATCCTTCATAATCTGGCAACTGGCCCTTCTCTTCCATCATCACTGGTCCTCTCTCTCCCAAGGTGACATTCTCTAATGCTATTTTTGAATATGTGGATTCATCTGTCTGGAACACTACCCAAACAACCCCCCAATCTTTTTGCCTCTATTCACCTGTAATGCCTACATATCACTTAAGCCTCAGTTCAGGGCCATCTCCTCTTTCATTCGCAAAAGCCCACTTCCACCCCTGCCTTCTGTCTGAGATGGCCACTCTTCTTCCATTCTCACAGCGTCCTGTGCTTTCTCCTACTTAGTATTTCCACATGGTCTATCACTATCCACTTACTCTCTGCTCTCTCATACCACATGGGGATAGTCTGTGAAGGCACAGATTGTCTTCCTGGACTTTGCATCCTTGACACTCAGGTCAGTTCTTAAAACAGAGCTGGTCCTCATTCATTGTTGAATGACTATAATGAGAAAGACCAAGGCCTCTATTTTGTTTTAAAGTTTTGTGATGTCATTTAAATGACATAATACCAAAAATGTATGTGTTTTCTGCTACAACTAATACTACAGCATGAAAAAGAAAGATGACATTCACACCAGATAACCAAGAGGTGTAGACAGATTACACACAGAGAATATATCATTCTCTCTTCTTTCCCAGTTAAGAACAACTTTGATCTTCGCTTAAGACCCACAATCTCTATGTGCAACTCCAAAATACAAAAGACCTGAACATTGAAATTTTTTCGCAATTATTTGGTCACAAAATCTGACCTGATTTCAATTTATTTGATGACAAAACCTGACCTGAACAGATGTGACACTACTTATAGTCTTTATTGATTTTACTTAGTAAAAAGGTTCATGCTTTACATTTGCTTAGGAAATATTGTTTGTTTAAAAGTGCTGCCCTTGGCCACATGGAGAGTGTTATATAGTATAAGGCATACGCACCGTATTGTCTTTATAATAACTAAAAAAGTCCAGAAGCATCTGGTCCCTAAGATTTTAGGGTTAGGGCTGTGGATGTGAATTGAATACTAGGCAGGAGCCTAAAGGAGCTTTGGATTCTCTAGTGATAGAACTAGTTAGACAAAGACACATATTAAGCAACTATTGCCCACACACACAAAAAAGTGTGTCTTCGTTTCACTGCCCTCTACATTTTTCTTCACTAGACAGGTTTTGGGCCTATTTTTTATTTATTCTTCAGTCTTCGTTTATTTTACTTCTTACATAACATGAACTATTCTACTGGGTTCATACTGATCTCAAGTCAACATGGAGAAACAGTACTTACCTCAATTTCTCAATTCACGATCCCAGGCTCTGCAGAAATGCTTGTGCCCCACACCTGGCATGGAAGCAGAGAGTAACCAGATATCAAGAACACTTGGTGGTTTGACCATAAGGATGTCAATGAGGACATGCGAGCCTGAGGTGAGAAGCCTTTTACTCATATGCTTGGCCTCACATGACCTCCTAGACTCTGGGACCTCCCTGAAAAAAGGAAAGAGTCCAACAAGTGACCAAGATGGAATTTCTACCTGTCAGGCAGATTGGGAGGCTTGATGTAAGGAAATAAAAAGTGAATATCCTTGCCCATTTGAGTTGGTAGACTGAGACTTGTGCCCATTATATGTAAGTAGATGGGAGAGTTTTGTTCTATAAACGTACTTCCTCTCCTTGCCTTATTCTGCCCCTATTACAAATTCTAGGGAGGGAATTCTAAAGTAGGTCCCCACTGCCTGGCTCTTGATTTGATCCCTGGAAATGCCCCCAAATGAAATTATTTTTTTTCAAGTACCAACAGAGCATAAAACATGCAAGTACAATATAACCTATGAGTGCGAAGTAGAATTTACACTTAAACAATGTATATTTATGATGTTCCTCTCCTTCCTCCATTGGGGAACAGGATCACTTCTGTATACTTAATCAGAACACATTTTAAATCACACCATGCAACAGGCCTTGTGGCAATCTATGATGGCCAAAGTATATAAAATATGATGAAGTTAAGAAGTTGCAGCTGAACCAACAATATATCCTCCTGGAGGGGAGACATTAAATAAATCTTCACTGTTTTTTGATGGCCTATTAAAGTTCCTTAAGAGCTCCAGTACATTTGACCACATTTTTTTAGCCCTAATGCCTTAAACAAGCTTTTGTAATCATAAATATAACACTGCAAAAAAGCAAAAACAAAGAATTAGCAATTAAATGTGTCTCTTGTTGGGACTAGCCAATGAACAGGACCTTCCTCCAACGGGAAGTAAAGGATTATATAAAAAGCCAGGCTATATGGGAATCATTTTTTTTATTTTTTTATTCATTTGTGGGGATTTAAGGCCTAGTTTTTATTTTTGCTTGGAGGGTGGGAGGGTAACACCTTCTGATAAAGACAGGATCATTTTTCTTCATCAGATAATATGTCTAGCAGAAACCCTGAAGGAGAAATTCATCTCACCCTGAAGGTAAATTTAGTTTCATTTGTTAAGCAAATGGTTTAATTAAAATAATTCATAGTCCTATTTATATGTTAGGTTTTTTCCCCTAAACATATTAAAACTAGGAATTGGGAAAGATAGAATCTCCATAGCTACTGAGGAAAGAAAAAGCCAGCAAACAAATGCAAATGAATAAAAATTCATTCAATATATACTTTCTCTTATAAAATGTCACAAAAGCAATTCATCAGCTACGTAAATAACCAAAGTAATGTGAAATTGCTAAGAAAAATATTCCCCTGTCAGCTGTTTGATGTCTCAGCCAGTGTCTCATAATATTTTTAGTTAGATAGGTAGACACTGGGTAAAGTAAGTGATCCAAAACTTCTTTTTAGCAAGTTTTTCACAATTTTGGTAATTTTTTGTCTTTTTTGCAATTTTTACCAAAATTTTTATCACCAACTTTCTTTCCTTACACTTAGTAATAGTCACAGACAGGTATTTATTACAGCTGGATGCCACATAAATTAATAGCATATTGTGACAGCCTGAAGAGTTCAAAATACTGATGTGAGGGGCTGGCCCCAGGGCATAGTGGTTAAGTTTGATGTACTCCACTTTGGTGGCCTGGGTTTCTGGGTTTAGATCCTGGGTGCCAACTTACACCATTCATTAGCCATGCTGTGGTAGTGACCCACATACAAAATAGAGGAAGACTGGCATCAATGTTAGTTCAGGGTTAAACTTCCTCAGCAAAAAAAAAAAAAAGAGAGAGAAAGACTGGCAATAGATGTTAGCTCAGGGTGAATCTTCCTCAGCAAAAAAATAGCAGAATGCTGATGTGAATCCTAATGGACTCAGAGCAGAAAGTAGAGGTGAGATAAGAAGAGCCCCCTACTTGCAGACGGATAAAACCTCCTAAGAAAAATAGAGTTTGGAGTAAATACAAATATTGCCAACCCAAAAATACAAAAAAATTATGTAATAGTGACTTCAAATTTGTATAGCTTGCCTGATGGAGCTAAGTGGGAAGACAGGACTTGGAGCTAAAGGAGCAACAAGGGATCCATGTTCACAGTAAAGCTCAAGGCCTGTACCAGAACAGGTCAAGGAAGCAGGATCAGAGGTGCTGCCTAGAGTGACTGAAATGCTGACCTTGGAAGTGTTGGAGGAAAAAGCTCCAGTGAGAACACTAGGAACTAGGAGGGCCCACTCTTACTATTCCAAAATGCTCTAAATGGCCATAGAAAGCATAAAGGGCTACTGGCAGGTTGAAGCCACAGAGGTGGGGAGAAGGAAGTAAAAAAAGGAGAGGAATAAAGAGAATAGCATGCCACAGTGGAAAGAACATTCACCTGGCTGACTAAAAACTTAAATTCTAGTCCCAGCTGCTATTAGCTGTCTCCAGGCCCTTCAGCAAGTCATTGAATCCTTGGTCTGAACTTCCTGGTCCATACAACAGGAGCACAAAGCCATTGCACTACTTCCCAACATGGAGCAACACTCAGTTGCTCCAATATTTTCCATCTTTCCTATACTTTCCAACATTCAGCAAACACTAGACCCACAGAAAATGCTTGAAGAAACTTTTTTTGATAAATATTGTGAGGTCAAAAATATTTGGAAAATTGTGCATGTTCTAACCCAAAGGGGCACAATGCACATTAGCACATGAAGCTGAGAAGTCTCACACCAAAGAAACCTAGTACAACAGTTTCACCCAGTGTTTCCCAAAGCTGCTTGACCCCAGAATGCTGTTTTCCACGAAATATCTTTTAACATAAATAGCACCCTTTGCAAAACACACAGGAATAAGTGATATTTCCAAATTTAACTTTCTATGAACCTCTGAGTTGAGAAGTATAGAAAATGCTTGAAGCACAAACTTACAGTTCCTATACAAACCCTAGGACTATAAGGTTAGTATAGAGTGTTCTTAATCTAGAACTCTCATGAGGAAATACAGCATGAGTAGTTGATCAGTGGGAACTCCTATTTAATGATTCTGGAGACCGAATAGAAATCAATGAACAGAAACCCAGCTCTTTGCAGACCTATCCAAGTTCTGGTGGGTCAACCAATCTACCCACACATGTTAAGAAATGTGTTTTATGTAGCCACACTGCGCTGAGTCCTGACATGTACAACTTTATTTCATATCCGATATAAAGATACTAATTTATAACCCCAAAATTACAATTTTAAGCTCCAGCAGGATTTCCTAATGTTTCCCCAAGGCCCATCCCAGGTCCTGACATAAAGCAGATCCATTCATTTATGAATGAATGTTCCAATGGACTAATATTTATTGGGATGTGCTAACTATAACACCATCCTCCAAGGAATTTAAAGCCTGTTAAAGCAAACTTAAAATAGTTTTATTTGTTGTCAAAGCCAATAACAAGTGCTGCTGAGTGGTCATGAGGACACGTTGATTTTCAGCCAGAATATAATGCAATGATTGACTATCTCTGGGTATATTACTATATCCATAGTACATTGGTACACTCAGAGCTTTAGATAAAAAGATAACATATTAATAATGGCAGGATGGACTTTCACTCCAATAATAAAATGGAGGATTCAGAAGAGATTGACATTTTATTAAAATAACTCTGGCTACAGAAACAAAATAATTTAAAAAGGAGAGAAATAAAGGAAACAAAATGTTCACAAGATTCATTGAAAAACGTTTTCCTATAGGAAAACTTGAAGTTGCTTTTCAAAAAAAGAAGTTTAAAATAGGACTGATATTCCATAGTTCTTTTTGTTATTGTCTTTCAATGGAAGAAAAAAGCAGATTTGGGGTTGTTTTGCAAAAAAAAAAAAAAAAAAAAACACCAACAAGGTCCTTGACTTGTCTGCAGGTGCATTGGGAATAGCCCGAGTAAGGAGTTCCCCCCGTGCTCACAAGCCCAATGGCTGGCCCCCAGCCAGTCACTCACAGAGCCCTAGCCCCCTCGCAATGGACCCACTCCACAGCAGCTGTCAGTCACTTGCTCCTATTCAAAATAATGCATCTTTGGATCTTCACATTAAAGGTTATTCAAGATAATTATTGTTTCTTTAATTTCTTGGCCCCCTTGGCTCTTTCTTCTCCATAGATATGTGTAGAAAGCTTCACTTCCTCCGTCTCCCCAACCTGCTCTTTAGCACCCCCACCTCCTTGAGCTGTCCTGATACATGCCATCGCCACATTCTCAGCTTTATCTCAAAGGCAGTTTCATTTGCCCTCTGCCCCTGTTAAGCACTCGGCTCCAGTTCCTCCACTGATCTCAATAGGAAAAGCAGAACAGATATCCCTATAGAACACTGTCATCACCTCATAAGGTCTGCAGCCTGGAACATAAAATACTTCCGATTTCTCAGTTCTCTCTCAGCCTGAGCGGATTACAAGTAGGGCACTTAAAATCAAAAGCCAAGAGGGACCAAACCAGGACTTTGAAAGAGAAGTGGAAGCAGAAGCCATGAATCACTTCCAAATATTGGGAGTTTTAGAACCAAAAATCTGTGTGCACTGGATAGAATGTGGATCTGATCGTCAGAATGTTCCCAATTACAAAAAGCAGGAAATTGGCCTATGTTGAAAACATGGCTTCACAGCATACAGATTTTGACTGAGCATGATGTGAAATTAAAAACTAAAACAGAGACGTTTGGATGGACTGCACAGTTCTTATCTGCCACCAAGAGAGGCACAAACTATTTATTCCTTCCAACTCTTCCAATTCACTAAAAGACCGTGTGGAGTTGAGGTATGAGGAGACTTGAAGCTTTCCACTTCACAGGATACTGGAATCTCAGATCTGGAACGAGGCTTGCAAAGCCTTTCCTCAGCACTTCCCTATTGATACACATTAAAGGACTCCAGTGCATTCTTTGCTTCAACAGAACAGCAATCGAAAACTAAGTCAAAATTTTGAAGAAGTTTGCTTATAAACACCCTCCTATCCTCCATTCTCAAAGTCACGCTGTATCACTGTATCAGTTTTTCACTTGCAGGATGTAGATGAGAGTCCAACTTTCTCTACCATTCACTGTTCAATCAAGGGAGCAAACTTTCTTCGCCAACCACCTCTCTCTTTCTTCTTAATCAATACAAAGAAAAAGGTTAATGATCCTTTACTTTTATAAAGCACCCCGTGTTTAGAAAGCAGTTTAACATCCATAATCTTTTCTGCTGGGATAAATGGCCACTTTTATCTATTTTCTCTCCCCTTGTGATTGGTGCTCTGCTTTGATCAGATGGAATTCATTCATGTCCAGCTCCCGATGAGACCTATACCATCTCCCATTCTGTTAGGTTGATTACTCTTGGTCTCATTCTCTCTAAATATTCCTACCTTATGCAACCCACTTAAATTCCTGATAGAGAATTACAGAACCTTAGAATCTAAGACTAAGTCGTTTGCCGCCTCTGAGTGTGAAAAAAATAATAGTAATAATTAACAGTGTGAGGTTTCCATCTTTCCTTTCTACCCTAGTGAACAGCCAAAAGGCCTCGCAAAATGGTGAAAGTCACAAATCTTCCTTGGGTCCCTTCCTTCCTTTAAGAGGAATAATTGGAAAAGAGAGACAACAAATAAGGAAATACGATCTTCCTAGGCAGACTTTCTGTCTCCCATTAGATCAGACCTCACAAACTCAAACGCTTCCAGAGACCAGACAGCTCAGTGAAAGAGTGGGTCTGAAATACTAACAGTGGTGGGGATTGTAGCAAACTAGTTAATGCATGTACGGCTCCCACAACTTCCCCATCTTTTCAGTTCCAGCCAACTGATGAATAGAAATGCAAATCCAGGGTATCCAGATCCTTAGATTTTTCACAAGGCTCCCAAAGTCTGGATATTTGAATGTGAAATTTCCCAATTTGTAAATGTTGGCAACTAATTAAAAACATTTCAAAACAGTGTGAAGGCCAAGGAAAACATGTCCATGGACCAGATGTGGTTTGCAACTTCTGTGATGGGCTGAAGAGCTATTCAAATTCACTAAGGCAGTTGGGGTGCATGAAGGAGGAAACAGAAACGGCATAGTCTCCTGGCTTCAGATGGAAGTTTAACAACCTGCACAGAGGAAAGGTAGGCCACTGGGGAAACCCTGGGCAAGCAGCCAGCAGTGGTTGGCCCAAGCCTTTTGGGTTGACAATTGTTTCACTTATCCATGAAATAATCTCCTTAAAATAAGTTAGGAGATGGAATTGGAAGTCTAATTTAAAGGGCATACCAGTACGAATAGATAAATAATAAGTGCAAGTGTTTCCATTCTAGAACAAGAAGGTACAAAAGCAAACAGAATTGAGATTTCAGACCCCAGTTTTTCTAGGAAGGGGAGGAAAACTATGGGAAATCAATGAATGTTGTGTACTTATTTGAATGACACTAAAGTGGGGGTGAGAGAAAAGGCACAACTATCAGCATAGACCCTGAGGGGAGACAGAGAGGACTCCATGGTAGACACTACCACTGCCCAACTCCCTCAGCATCCTCCCCTAGTCACTACTCAGGGTCAACCAGCCTACACTGTTTAAGCGAACAAAACTAATACGAGCCTCTGTCTCTCTCTGAATCTGTCTCCATGAACAACTGTCCACATCAGTATCCTGGGAACTACAGCTTTGGGAAACATTGTGATGGATTCCTAATACACCAAAAAGAAAGGCCATGTGCGCAGAGGTGGAAAATAATATTTGCTAATTTACAGCTATTAATTAAGAGCCCTGTCACCAAGCCAAACACTCCAGCATGATTTTAACATTTCCCCCAAAGGTCCTTTCTAACTTCTCCAGGGAGAGAGTTGCCGAGAATGCAGAGTAAGTGCACAGTGCTTCAGCAAGCAGGTTGGGGAGCAGACAACCTCTCCAGGCTTTGGATTTTCACAGACAATCCTGCCTCCTCAGAGTCGAGACAATGCCCTGCATTCACTAGGATCTCAGGAGCTCCAATGCTGTGCTGAGGAGCAGGAAAAAAACTAGACTTGAATTGAGAATAAATTGGTATTCACTAAATGGCACTTCTGAATTTACTGCAGCCTTCACCTTTGGAGGGAATTGCCAAGGTGCTCATAAAAGGAGAAATGATGAATATTCAGGATGTCTTTTGAATCCATTAGGCAACGGAGGATGAGGTCTCCATATGTAGACTTCTTGTTCTTTCCTTAGGCTGTTAAGGAGACTGCCAAAATGGCCGTCTGCAGGAAAAAATGGACCCTGGGTTTGCCAATGGGGAGAAAGTCTAAACGCCAAAGGTCAAGTCCATGGAAATAAACCTGGTTTAGGAGTTTTTGCAAAGGAAGAGATCTATAAATTTTGGATTGCTGGACACAATGAATGAGAGAATGTGTCCGTCTGTTTGTAGGAGCACTGATCAAAATGTAGTAGCAGCCTATTCATCGTACTGTCAGCCTTTGTTTCGCAGGATCAGATGTCCTGCAGATCTAATTGTTTCCCCACACAGGAAAATCCCAGACAATCTACATAGGGGCCTCCTGTCATTTTGTCAGCTGAGCTTACCAGAAGCAGAATTGTTTGTGCATCCCTGAAGACTGCAACTGTTTGCTCCGCAGTCTGCTTACTTAAGTCCTGAGCACTTTCTCTTGTAGCGTACGCAAAGAGGAATTGTGGGCTTTTTGTGTTAAAAAGAATTCTAAGAAATAATTTAGCAAAGACCATCAACTCCCAAGAGTACTGAGCATAGATCAATCGATCTTTAGGAAAAGAGAATTTTTGAAAAGGATATGACGCAAGTCACTTATCATCAGTTTCCTTGCCTTTAAAATAAAGGAGTGGAGTCAGATTCCAAGCAATGAGCATTCATGAAAGCCATCTGTGCATGGGGCCCTGGGGTGGCGATCAGCACTCTTCTTGACCCCCAGGTGCTGACACTTCAGCAAGGGCAACACACATAGAAGTGTGCCTTTAACACATTGTCAGAACAGCTTCATTAAGGTGCTTTGTCAACTCAGATGAGAGAGTGATTCATTTCAGTAGGGAGGGGCGGGAGGAGAATCAGAGAGAGAAAATGATTCAGGCAAGGAGACATTTGAGCTGGGTCTTGAAGGAGACGTTCAGCAGGAGGATAAAAAATGAAAGAGATGCCAGATAGAAAGACTTGCCAGGGTCAAAGCTAGGGGGCAGAAAACCACAAGGAAGAATGGGTGATTGGGTGGAAAAAGTCTCTAATTATTTTGAAGGAAAGACACCACTACCCCTTAGGGAGTTCATGTCCCGTCCTTGTGTTCTAAATCAGGAATCAGAAAATATAGTCATGTATCTCCAAAGTCCCTTCCAGAAACAACATTCCATGATTTTTATAATTCTAAGTGACAGGAAAAAGTTGAACAACCCAGGAAAAGTCTTGTACTTAAGAGTCTCTATTCTTTGCTGTTTTATGACCAAAAGTGAAATTGGTGGTGGTAGCAGGCTTACCACCTGAGCCCCAGGTAAGTTGTCTATCATGGTCCCTCTTACATGACTTTCCAGTCAGGGAGGACTAGAGCTTGCCTATGATGAGCTGGGGTGGGGTCCTTCCAAAGCGCTCTCTGCAGAGGCCACCAGGCCTAAGAATGCATGGATGTGATGGACACCAGGTTCTCCTTCTGCAGTGGTGACCTTCATTGTCACGCACTGCAGAATTTTCTGTCATTCTCTATTTCCTCCATTGTTTCTGTTCTCTCATGTATCATGGAAAAGTCTGAGGACAGAAATAAATAAAAAGCCAAGAACACAAAACAGTATCTTCATGTAAACACCTACTGGATTTCATTTTATCTGTACAACAACGATGGGCGGTCTGAATAGGACAGATGAGAAAGCTAAGGCCTAAAGAGGTGAGGTGACTGCTCAAGTTCCCAGAGCTGGTTAAGGCAGATCCAACACCCACCTGGTCTAATTCTCCTTCTGCCCCCAAACCCACTCAAACTTGCCACCCTCGAAGAAATAGCTGAATTAGTAGAAAAACGGTCTAAAGGGAAACTAATGAATATCAACATTTAGTTTACATCAGGTATCATGAAGAATTAGAGCATGAACAGAAATATGAATATTGTATTATAAATGTTAAAACAGTGGAGTTGGCACATTATTTATGCTATAACTTAAAAGGTGTCTGTGGCACCTTAAAAGTCCAATATGACATACTAAAAGCATGATTCCTGAAAGAAAAAAAATCATAAATTAGACTTTATCAGAATTAGAAACTCCTGCCCTGCAAAAGGCACTGTTAAGAGAATGAAAAGACAAAACACACAGTTGGAAAAATATTTCCAAGTCACATGTCTAATAAAAGACTGGTATCCTGAATATGTTTGTTTTGTTTTGTTTTTATTGCATTGACATTGGTTTATAACATTATATAAATTTCAGGTGTACATCTATATATTTTGATTTCTGTGTAGATTATATCGTGTTCACCAACCAAAGACTAATTACAGTCCATCACCACACACATGTACCTAGGCACCCCTTTCGCCTTTCTCCCTCCCCCTTCCCCTCTGGTAACCACCAATCCAATCTCTGTCTCTATGTGTTTGTTGTTGTTGTTTTTATCTTCTATTTGTGAGTGAGTTCATACAGCATTTGACTTTCTCCCTCTGACTTATGTCGCTTGGCATAATACCCTCAAGGTCCATCCACATTGTCACAAATGGCCAGATTTCATCCTTTTATAGCTGAGTAGTATTCCATTGTGTATATATACCACATCTTCTTTATCCATTCGTCCTTTGATGGGCACCTAGGTGGCTCCCAAGTCTTGGCTATTGTGAATAATGCTGCAGTGAGCATAAGGGTGCGTACATCTTTATGCATTTGTGTTTTCTTGTTCTTTGAATAAATACCCAGAAGTAGAATAGCTGGATTGTATGGTAGTTCTATTCTTAACTTTTTGAGGAATCTCCATACTTTTTTCCATAGTGCCTACACCAGTTTGCACTCCCACCAGTAGTGTATGAGAGTTCCCTTTTCTCCACATCCTCTCCAATACTTGTTATTTCCTATCTTGTTAATTATAGCCATTCTGATGGACGTGAAATGATATCTCATTGTAGCTTTGATTTCCATTTCCCTGATATTGATGTTGAACATCTTTTCATGTGCCCATTGGCCATCTGTATATCTTCTTTGGAGAAATGTCTGTTCAGATCTTTTGCCCATTTGTTAATTGGGTTGTTAATTTTTTTGTTGTTGAGACGTATGAGTTCTTTATATTTTGGATATTAACCCATATTAGATATATGGTTTGCAAATATCTTCTCTCAATTGTTAGACTGTCTTTTTGTTTTGTTGATGGTTTCCTTTGCTGTGCAGAAGCTTTTTAGTTTGATGTAGTTCCATTTGTTTATTTTTTCTATTGTTTCCCACTCCCAATCAGACATAGTTCTTGAAAATATGCTGCTAAGGGGCTGGCCCCGTGGCCGAGTGGTTAGGTTCGCGCGCTCCGCTGCAGGCGGCCCAGTGTTTCGTCGGTTCGAATCCTGGGCGCGGACATGGCACTGCTCGTCAGACCACGCTGAGGCAGTGTCCCACATGCCACAACTAGGGGAACCCACAACGAAGAATACACAACTATGTACCGGGGGGCTTTGGGGAGAAAAAGGAAAAAATAAAATCTTTAAAAAAAAAAAAAAAGAAAAGAAAATATGCTGCTAAGACTGATGTTGAATAGTGTACTGCCTGTGTTATTTTCTAGGAGTTATATGGTTTCAGGTCTTACATTCAAGTCTTTAATCCATTTTGAGTTGATTTTTGTGCATGGTGTAAGATAATTGTATGCACCATGTGTAGACAGCATGTGGCTGTCCACTTTTCCCAATACCATTTATTGAAGAGACTCTCCTTTCTCCATTATATCATCTTGGCTCCCTTGTGGAAAATTAGCTGTCCATAGATGTGTGGGTTTATTTCTGGGCTCTCAATTCTGTTCCATTGATCTGTGTGTCTCTTTTTCTGCCAGTACCATGCTGTTTTGATTACTATAGCTTTGTAGTATATTTTGAAATCAGGGAGTGTGATACCTCCAGCTTTGTTCTTTTTTCTCAGGATTCCTTAGGCTATTTGGGGTCTTTTATTGTTCCATATAAATTTTAATATTCTTTTTTCTACTTCTGTGAAAAATGTTGTTGGAACTTTAACTTTTTTTCTTGTTTGCTGAGGTAGGCCTGTTTGCTACAAACTTCTCTTTTAGAACCACTTTTGTTGTATCCCATACTTGTTGTATTTTCATTTTCATTTGTCTCCAGGTATTTTTTTTCATTTCTCCTTTGATTTCTTCATTGATCCAATCATTGTTTAGTAGCATTTTGTTTAATCTCCACATATTTGTGGCTTTCTGATTTTCTTCCTATAGTTTATTTCTAGTTTCATACCATTGCTTGGTATTATTTCAATCTTTTTAAATTTGTTGAGACTTGTTCTGTGGCCTAATATGTGATCTATCCTGGAGAATGTTCCATGTGCATTTGAAAAAATGTGTGCTCTGCAGTTTTGGGATGTAATGTTCTGTATATATTTACTAAGTCTATCTGGTCTAGTGTATCATTTAGGGCCAACGTTTCCTTACTGGTCTTCTGTTTGGATGATCTAGCCATTGGTGTATGTGGAGTGTTAAAGTCCCCTATTATTGTGTTGCTATTTCTCCTTTTAGGTCTGTTAATAATTGCTTTATATATTTAGGTGTTCCTATGTTGGGTTCATAGATAGTTACAAGTGTTATTTCCTCTTGTTGGATTTTTGCCTTTATCATTATGTAGTGCCCTTCTTTGTCTCTTGTTACAGTTCTTGTTTTAAAATCTATTGTGTCTGATATAAGTATTGCTACCCCAGCTTTCTTTTCATTGCCATTTGCTTGGAGTAGCTTTTTCTATCCTTTCACTTTCAGTTTGTGAGTATCTTTAGGTCTGAAGTGTGTCTGTTCTATGCAGCCTATATATGGGTCTTGTTTTTTTATCCAATCAGCCACCCTATGTCTTTTGATTGGAGCATTTAGTCCATTGACATTTAAGGTAGCTATTGATAAATGTACTTATTGTCTTTTTTTACTTTTTTTCTGATGTTTTAGTAGCTCTTCTCTGTTCCTTTCTTCTTCTTTTGCTCTCTTCCTTTGGGGTTGGATGGCCTTCTTTAGTATTACGTTTGGGTTCTTTTCTCTTAATTTTTTATGTATTTATTATACATTTCTGGTCTGTGATTACCATGAGGTTCATATATAATAACCTACATATAAAGCAATCTATATTCAGTTGATGATCTCTTTTATTTGATCTCTTGCTAAAAGCTTTACTTTTTTACTACTCTCCTCCTACATTTTACATTTTTGAAATCATAGCTAACCTCTTTTTTTGTGCATGTGTATCCATTACCCTCTTATCATGGAAATAGATAATTTTAGTATTTTTGTCTTTTGACCTTTATGTTAGCTTCCTAGGTGGGTGATCTGCTACCTTTACTGCATATTTTCCTTTACCAATAATTTTATTGCTTTTTTTTGATAATTTCTTTATTCTTATTTGTGGTCTTCTGTTTTCTACTTAAACAAGTCCCTTTAGCATCTCTTGTGAAACTGATTTCTTGGTGATAAACTCCTTTAGATGTTGCTTGTCTTGGAAACTCTTTATCTCTCCTTCCATTCTGAATGATAACCTTTCTAGGTAGAGTATTCTTGGCTGTAGGCTTTTTCCTTTCAGCACTCTAAATATATCATGCCACCCCCTTCCAGCCTGTAAGGTTTCTGCTGAGAAGTCAGCTGATAGCCTTATGGGATTTCCCTTGTTTGTAACTTGTTGCCTTTCTCTTGCAGCTTTTAGGAGTCTCTCTTTATCTTCAGTTCTTGACATTTTAATTATAATGTGCCTTGGTGTGGGCTTCTTTGGGTTTATCTTGTTTGGTGCTCTCTGTGCTTCCTGTACCATGGCATCTGCTTCCTTCCTTAGGTTAGGAAAGTTTTCAGCTGTTATTTCTTCAAACAGATTCTCTGCCCCTTTGTCTCTCTCTTCTCCTTCTGGGACAGCTGTAATATGGATGTTAGTGTGCTTGATGTTGTCCCAGAGGTTCCTTAGACCATCTTTGTTTTTTTTAATTTTTTTTCTTTCATCTGTTCAGCTTGGGTGATTTCCTCTAGTCTGTTGCCCACCTTGCTGATACACTCTTCTTATCATCTACTCTGCCGTTAAGTCCCTCTAGTGAATTTTTCAATTCCAGTATTGTATTCTTGATCTCTGATTGGTTCTTTTTTATATTTTCCAATTCTTCATTGAATTTCTCACAAGTTCATCCATTCTTCTCCCAAGATCAGTGAGTGTCCTTATGACTATTAGTTTATACTCTTTGTCAGGTAGATTGTTTATCTCTGTTTCTTTTAGTTCTTTTTCTGGGATTTTGTCTTATTCCCTTATTTGGAATGTGTTCTTTTGTCTCTTCACTTTGCTTCTTTCTCTGTGCTTATTTCTCTGTATTAGGTGGGTCAGCTATGTGTCCCAATCTTAAAGAGGTGGCCTTAGGTTAGAGATACCTTATGAGGCCCAGCAGTGTGTTTCCCGCTCATCGCCAACTTTAAATGTTCCAGGAGTGCCCCGTGTGTGGGCTACATGTGTCCTACTGTTGTGCAGGGTTTCTCCTGCTGCAGGTGCCTGGGGAAGCTAGGCTGTCCCCTTGGCTGTCTGGTTGCAATGCTTAGTTGCATGTGGCTGCTATGGTCCCTTCAGTCACTTTATCTGGCATGAGGAGCCCCAGCACAGTTGGCTACAATGTCTAATAGCACATTCCTGTTGCAGTTTTTCTGTTAAGTGAGTAGGCCCCTGGTGTGGCTGGTTGCTAGGCTCAGGGGCTTACAATCGCTGTAGGCATCCAGCCTGCAAGGCTGTTGTGGGCTCTCTTAGGATTGCAGCTGAGTGGGGCCAGCCCCAGGCATGTGAGCACCCAATTGTTTCAAGCTTTGAAAGGTGAAGGCAATAACCTAGGAGACTGTTTGGTAAGCACAAGTCTGCTGCAGCTGACAAGCCCCATTGCCTGCAGAACCATACACCCCAGCAACATAGTCCTGACCCATATGCACACCCCAACCCACTGAAGTGGACCCAGTTGCCCCACTGTAGGTGCCCTACACACTCCACCAACACAGGCCCTCCCCTTGTGCATGCCTCTGGAGCTGCAGAGGCTCCAGGTACTGCACATATACAGCACCACAAGTTGCCTAAGGGATTACTGTTGGGTGGGGCCAGTCCCCAGGGCAGGTTGCCTGCCCTGGCTGAGCTGGATTAAATCAGCGCTCTAGTGGGTGGAGCAGACCCCTGTGCAAACAGGTCAGGGGATGAACTCCAATGGCATCTTCCAGTGTCTGTGTTAGCACACCTGCATTAGCACACAGTAATGGATGCTGCCAATGTCTCAGTCCCTGGGGAAGTCTCACCTCTCACCAAGATGCACCCAGAACCTATCAGGTGAGTGTCTTTTCATCAAAGGACTGTACACCCTTCTTTCTGGTAACTTTAGGTTGCTTTCCAAAATGGGTGAATTTGTGCATGGGCCCTTTAAGAGAAGGCTTTTTCCCCCCTTATATCCAATAGCTTTTCTAGGGGTATTCCCTGTTGCTGTTAATATCCAGCAAAGCTAGGTATTATGACACTCACCTGACTTATGCTAAGTCCAAAAGCTGCTTATTGTGGTAATGCTCCCCTGCTCAGATCTCCCACTCCTCCAGGGAAGGCTTCATTCCTTAACATTGCTCCTAAATGGCCATGAAGCACCAGGGCTTGAAGCTGGCTTTTTTCTCTCCAGGAAGGAATTTCTACCTCTTCCACCTCAGTCAGCACTGTCCCTTGTTGTGGGGGTTCTTTTTATCCAGTTTTCAGTTCTCTCTCAGGCATAATTGTTCCAAGAGTAATTGTAAATTTGTTGTGTCCATGGGACAAAGTGAATTCAGAGTCTGCCTACCCCATCATCTGAATATGTGATGAATATCTGAATATGATACCATCTGAATATGTTTTTTAAAAGGAACTTTTAAAACTTAACAAGAAAACAAACAACCCAATTATCATGAGGGAAATGAAAATTAAAGCCACAATGAGATACTACCACAAGCCTACAAGGATGGGGGACACACACAAAAATAAAATTAAACTCACAATTCCAAATGCTGAAGAGGATGAGAAACAAAAGGAGCTCTCATTCATTGCTAACGGGGATGCAAAATGGTAGGACAACTTTGAAAAAGTTTGACAGTTTCTCATACAGTTAAACATACACTTACACGGGGCCAGCCCTGTGGCCAAGTGGTTAAGTTCGCGCGCTCCGCTTCGGCAGCCCAGCGTTTCACCAGTTTGAATCCTGGGTGCAGACATGGCACCGCTCATCAGGCCATGCTGAGGCAGCATCCCACATGCCACAACTAGAAGGACCCACAACTAAAAATATACAACTATGTACTGGGGAGTTTGGGGGAGAAAAAGGAAAAATAAAATCTTAAAAAAAAAATACACTTGGAATGGAACCCAGTGATTCCAGTCCCAGGTACTTCCTCGAGTGAATTGAAAACTAATGTTTACATAAAAATATGAATGTGAATGTTTATTGCAGCTTTATTCATAATTTCCAAAAGCTGGAAACTATAAAGAGGTCCTTAAACAGGTGAATGGATAAAATAAACTGTGGTACAACCATACAATTGGATACTACTCAGCAATTAAAAGGAAAAAACTGTTAATTCACATAATGCCATAAATGAATCTTAAATACATTTTTAATTGAAGGAAGCCAATTCCAAAATACTACACATTGTATGATTCCACTCATGACATTCTGGAAATGGTAAAACTATAAGGATGGAAAAGAGATCAGCAATTACTGGGGGGTGATGAAGGGGTATTGACTACAAAGGAGCAAACAAGGGAATTTTGGGATATTGGAAATGTTCTTTATGGTACTTTGGGGGTGGATAAATGGCTCTGTGAATTTGTCAAACCCCATAAAACTGTACAACACAAAGAGTGACCTTCACTATGTGAAAATTTTATAAAAAAATCAACCAGGATGTTCAGAAGATCCCAAGGGTAACACATATCATGAAAAACAAATTTAACTATATTACAAATGCATGACAAAGCTTTATTGAAAGAGCTAGGGAAGAAAGAGAACTTAGCTGAGAAAAAAACTCTTTTGACTGCATACTGTAAGTCCAAAAGCAAAATGAACCATATATTAACACTCTCCTTTAGTTGTTTCTCACAGGGGTACAGGTCAACAATTTTGGAACTACTTTAAATGCACATTAGGGTTGAACAACTAAATAAATTTAATGTATATAATGAGATCCAGTAAATTTACAGTGGAAAAATCTGCCAGATACCATCTTAACCAAGTAATCAAGGCTAACATCACCAGTAAAAAAAAAAAGAAAAGAAAAGAAAAGAAAAAATCATGTTGATATTATGTATCCCCTGGGATGATGAAATGAGGAGGGCATTTCAACTCTGCCATGTTCTTCCCAAACCTCCATAATCCCAGTCTAATCATGAGATAAAATCAGATAAATGCAAATTTAGAGACAATCTACAAAATACTTGACAAAAGTTGTCAAAGTGTCAAGGTTGTAAAGATAAGGGAAAACCAAGAAGCTATCACAGATTGGAAGAGACAAAGGAGATATGACAACAAAATGCAATGTGGGAACCTGGACTGGAGCCTGGAATAGAAATGGTTATTAGAGAAACTGGAGAAATTGAATGAAGTCTGTAGTCTAGCTAATAGTACCGTACCAATGTTAATTTCTTACTTTTGATAAAAGTACCAAGGTTATGTAAAATGTTAGCATTAGGGGAAGCTGTGTGAAGGGCATACAGACACTCTCAATATTATCTTTTCAGTCTTATTTTATTTTTTCAAAATAAAAAGTTTTTTCTTACATCCAAAATGATAGCATTAGCCTCCATTGTGGTTGTTAATCTTCTCTCCCAAGGCCAAGGGGTTATGAGTGATTTCCCAACACACCATTATGGAAATGTTGTGGAACAAAAAAGAGAACAGAAAGAAATGGCTTGGAGGAAGAGGAAA
The DNA here is from genome assembly GCF_037783145.1 of Equus przewalskii. Classification (NCBI taxonomy): domain Eukaryota; kingdom Metazoa; phylum Chordata; class Mammalia; order Perissodactyla; family Equidae; genus Equus; species Equus przewalskii. The sequence goes on along the minus strand of NC_091861.1, from coordinate 11,282,963 downwards.
ACAAAAAAACAAAGCAATGCTAAATAAGTTTGGAAGAGAAAAAAAATGGAAAGATTGGTGTTACTTTTCACCTTGAATGCCAACAAACCACTGGTACCCTAGCCGGGCATTGCCATTGACACTCTCCATCATTCCACCCGCCTCTCCCATCACCGTGTTATAAGGGCACAGGTTAAGCTGCCATAAAAAAGAAAAGCACTCACAAATATAAAGGTTAAATAAGATTGGAGTTGATTTTTCTCTCATTTTGCAGTCCAAAAGTAAGGAGTCCAGTGTTTACAGTGTGACTCTGCTCTTCTCTATGTGCTTTCTGTCTCTGGGTTCAAGTGAGCTACTCCAGCTCCCACCATCTTCCAACCACTAAGAAAGGAGGAAAAGGCAAGGCAGCTCAGGTTCCCTCCTGGGCACAGTTATCTTCTGTTCACATCCCATTGGCCAGAAATAAGACACATGGCCTGACCAAGGCTGCAAAGGAGGCTGGGAAATGTAGTCTCCAGTTGGGCAGCCATCTGCCCAGCTACAGCTCAGCAGTTCTACTAATAATGAAGGAAAGAATTGGTTTGGGTGGACAAGGAATAGTCTCTGCCATTACCACTAATCCAGAATCCTTTCACTGAATTGTGCCATGCACTCCTGGGAGATTTTCAGTCTATTTAAGGTGAAGACAAAAGCACAGTCTTCAATTTGACAGAAGAAAATTGCTTCATAGAAGACAACATGTGACACTCTGGGGCATGGGATAAGTGGAACACTGTGACACAGATTGAATTTATCTAGGAAGAACGTTTCAACAACCAAAGGCAGAATCCTAGTGTGGCAGAATGTTTGGGAAAATGGCCACAATTCTCCATTCCTTTCTATACCTCCAGCCCTTTGCAGTGTGACTTTGCTTCTCCTCCCACCAAGAGAGTCTATTTCCCCACCCTTTGAACCTGGACTGTTCTTGTGACTTGCTTTGTTCAATAAAATGCAGCGGAAGTGACATTGTGCCAGGTCCAAGCCTAGGCTCCAGGAAGCCTTGGTCACTTCTGCTCTTTCTCTTGGAATGCTCCCACCATGTGAACAAACTCAGGCCATCCTGCTGGAGGATAGAGACCACATGGAGCAAAGACAAGTCATGCCAGCTGAACCCCACAATCCCAGCTAGCTCCCAGATGACCTGGCAGCTGACTACAGATAAATGAGGATCCCAGCCAAGATCAGCTGAGCCTGACTCAGATCAGCATAACTACTCAGCTGACCCACAGACTTGTGAGGTAAATAAACGGTCGTTGTTTTAAAGCCACTAAATTTGAAGGTTGCTTGATATGCAGCAACAGACACCTGATGAAACCGGTGATGTGTAACTCCTAAGGAATGGACCGATGATTAGAGAGACTGAGAAAAAGAGTCAGAGAACTTCAAGGAGAACCAGGAGAGTGAGTCACAGAGACCAAAGGAGAAGTTTCAAGATGAAGGAAGTGGTCCTCAGGCAAGGCGAGGCCTAAGAGAAAGATAAATTTTTGGGACAACAGAAATAATAATTGAAACACCGTTTAGGTAATGAACACACAAATAGAAACAGCTAATATGAACTTCCCATCAACAGCAGAAAATCCAATTCCTCCTTTCGCTTAAACACATACCCCTACACTGCTGTATACCTTTCAGGCAAGAGAATTTAACTCATAACACTTTCTCAAGAAAAGACAGAGGAAACTCACATGACCCTAGGACCCTCTTCTGGAAAATAAGTCCAAGGAGTTGCTGCTCCCACCTGCGAGTTGCAGGCTAACTTATATTAGCCCATTATCTTCATAACTTCACAGCATGTCCTTATTCCTGCTCATTACTCTCATGGTCCTATCATCCTGGCCCACTCTTCCTCTCTTTTCCTTGTTTATTTTTATTTTTCCCCTATTTCCCTAAATTATTATATTCATGTGTCTGAGCTACACACTTGTCCTTCTCCCTTCCCCCAGCCCATCATTTATTTGTCAACTTCTGTGTACAAGATATTTGGAGAACCAAATCTTTCCTGCTCCACATCACCAAGGAGTTGCCCGACCTTCTGATAGTCCCAAAGCCTGACCGTCACCCTCCAGACCTCCATAGGAACAGTTACAAAGTCAGGAAAGCTGGCCTGCTACTTGGAGAGTGAAATTTTTCTCTCTGGCCACAGTCTATCCGGGTATCCTGGGTGTGTGTGTGTGCAAGTGCGTGCACTAGGTGCTACAAAAGGACTCCACCTGACCGTGCACTTCAGGAAAGGTGAGTGTTAAGTATGGGTGGTTTATTATGCAGCAATAGCCATCTGATAAAACTAGAGGAGACTCATTGATTTGGACTGATCTGTAAGCCTGCTCCTTGTGTAGACGATGACATGTGGTGAGGAGAAGGACAGCCTTTGGAGTCAGCCCTGGATTCAAGTTACAGCCCTGCCACTTACTAGCAGTATCTTCTAGAACTTACTTAACCTCTCAAAGCTTTAGATCCCTTTGAAGGTATCACGCTAAGTGAAATGTCAGGTGGAGAAAGACAAATACTGCATGATTTCACTCATATGTGGAAGATAAAAATAAATAAATAGCAAACACACACACAGATACAGAGACAGCTTGGTGGTTACCAGAGGGAAAAGGGAATAGGCGGTAGGTGAAAGGGGGAAAGGAGAACATGTGTACAGTGATGGATGGAAACTAGACTTTTGGTGGTGAACACAATGTAGTCCAGACAGAAGCTGAAATATAATTCCCTACACATGAAATTTACATAATGTTGTAAACCAATGCGACCTCAACTTAAAAAGAACTTTAGGTCCTTTATCTATAAAATCATGTTAACAATAATTACTACCTTGAAAAGTTGATACGAGCATCACATGATGTTAAATTAGCTAGAGTATCAGTTTTGTGTCAGAGTCAAAGATGATATAAGGAAATCATCTAACAAAGCCTAGCACATGGGGGGCCTCAATAAAGGCTATTATTGTTGTCCCAGCTTGATCCCTACAGGCTTTCCCCACTAGCTAGACTCTCTGTTACCTCGTGTTGAGCCTTCCCATGGCTGGTACCTGCCAGTTTACCACCTGTACTGCCTGTTGGGCTCTATTTCCTCCAATCCTCTCTTTCCCTGGCCAGGGCATCAAGGGCAGCCCATACCCTGGCTTCTCCTGGTCAGCTTCATCCTGCTGGAGTTAACCAAGCCAGGCCTGCATTTATCTTAACGAAGCAATTGGTTCCCGCAAATGATTCTCTCAATAAGTGGAGTAAAATTGCAATGCCAATTGGGGAAAAAAGGGGAAATGCGTAAGAGGATATGGCATGGTGACAAGCACATTCAAGGCCATAAATATGTGGCAATTGCTTTTCTCATCCAATTCTCCTATTTTGAAACGTTCCTGGAAGGGACCTGGTATTATTAGGCATTATTAAGAGACAGAGCCTTTTATTCACCCAGTCACATGAGTATCCCAACCAGCAAGGAAGATTACGTCATTCTTGAGGACAGAGGGAAGAAGGGGGAGGAAGGGGTTCTGAGCAAGAACGGAAGTGGGCGGTGGGGTATTTCAAATACCTCTCAGTGAGTCATTGTGCTTTTTACAGCCTAAACTTACACTTAATTCAGGCTTACCAGTAACCAATTGCTTCATGAGCTGCACAGTAATATTTAAATCTTATCTTTCTAATCTCAAACTGGCTAGATAGCTGCAAAACCCGATTATAGCAATGAGGAAAAGATACACACACACACAAGCCATGTCACAACAGATCACTGTTCTTGCCAAACATTCCCTATATAGTTTGTAAACCTCTTATGTTTTGCTACCCCACAGGTTACTGGGGATTGGATAGGGTGCAAAGAAAATTCTGGTGCATTGCTGTTATGTATTGGGCATCCCTACACAGGGCAAATCCCACTCCAGCCTCTGCACCAGGGCCCGCATTGGCTGATTTCACCCCTGTGCACCCCATCACGGATACAGCCGCACCTGCCCTGCACTGCCCCCAGAGCTGGCACCCCCAACCGAGGAGGGCCTCTACTGGAAGCCACTTGGAAACGTCAACCCAGTGTGAGTCTCCTCTCTCTTCCTCCTCTTGCAGATGCAGTGAACCCAAGAACACACTGAGGGCCAAGGCTTTAGAGCCACCTGCACTTTCTCTGGGGAGCTGGTCTCTCTCTGCCCATCTCTGAGGGATGATCTACCGCCCACAGCCCCTGCCAGATTTCCCTGCACAACCCCTAGATTACCATCCTCTCCAGATCCTGATGGGGTCTGCAGAATTGGCTGCTCCCATTCTCTCTCTCTCTTCCTCCCTCTACCCTCCCCTCACTCCTCTCTCTCTCTGTCTTTCTGTCACTTTCCCTCCGTCTCTCTCTATCTCTCACTCTATCAGATGGATAGATAGACAGATAGATAGATATAGAGATATAGAGATCTACAGTCACATCACATTTTGGCTGAAAAAAACATTTACTGTCTCCTCTTTGCCTTCAGGATGGAGCCCACACTGCTTAGCTCAGCATCCAAGGCCCCTGCAGTCTGCCTTTGCTTGCTGGTCCCTGTCCATAACCCCTGTGGGGAGCCCACACGACCTGCATTCTTCCCCAAGGAGCACCCTCCAATTAAAACATTAACACCCTTCACAGCAAGAACCAAGGTGATGAGGTTCTCTTCCCACCACGAGGGCCCTTCCAGAGGTTTTGTTTCCCATCCAGAAACATATTTCTTCCCTGGTTACTGACCATTGATGACTTCACACATGTGTTCATTTATTTATTCACTCATTCAATATGCATTAATTGGGCACCACTAGAGCCAAGCCAGGCCCTGTGCTAGAGCAGGTGACTCTCATGTGCTCAAATCATGTGGATTTTGCTCTTTAAACCACAACAGCACATCCATATCATAATATCACCATTCAAGAGTCATTGCCTCCATCTAGTAGGAATGACAGTGACACAGCAATAGAGGGCCTTTCAAACACATCACAGCCCCCAAAGATGAGACTATGGGCGTGGAGTGTGTAGATGTCACCTCTTAGAAGTTTACTCACATAACACATAGCTTCTTCCTCTTCATCCTGTTCAAGAATGTCCTGTTGGACACCAGCCTCACAAACTAAACGTGAATTGATGCAAGACGTCGGGCTAGGAGACCCCATTCCTTGGAGTTGCTTGTGGCTTTATTAGGACCTGGTGAGTCTGGGCTGGTTAGGTTATTGTCAAAGGTGGGACAATGTTTACCTGCCTGCCCAGAGCGTTCGCACCTGGGTGGCTTGAAAATGCAGACCCTTCACAAACAGAAGACTCCACAAGAGAACAGCAGCCTCCCCAAGGGAACTCTCCAGAGGCAGGCTGAGTGAGGAAGACAGATGAGCTGTTGCAGCCTAGGGTTGGTGCGTTAGAAATTTCCAAGTGTTTCATTTCATTTCATTTCTGTTTTATGCTATACCACAGCGCTTATTGGGAAATTAGGTAAAGCTGAACCATATTTTACCTTTTGCTTGGCCAGCACTTAGATCCTGAAGGTAAAACATTTTGACTCTGAATTCTGAACAAATTACTCATTACCCCACATTTTCAGGGCCCATGTGCTAGTGTTTGTGTATTGGTGCAGGGAAGCAGCCAGTGGGAGAGAAGATGGAGCTTCCAATGAGTGGGTTTTGCCACACTCCAAGCACACGTACAGTCAAGCCAGGACCCACCTGCCCCCTACCGTCACTACCACCACCATCAACTCCAAGTCTTCCACACTCTTGCTGGCCTTCTTGTTGTTTCAAGGGGGACCCTTGATTCTAATTTTCACTTGATTTCACATACAAAAATGTTGGGGAGGGGATCCCTAATAATGATGAATACTGGCAGTTGATAATGCCTTGAAGTTTGCAAACCTGTCACATACTCTATCCCATTTGCTATTCACCATAGTCCTGTGAGCTAGAAATTATCCTCTCCTCACCACATTTTCCAGGTGAAAAAATGGGGCCTAAGTATCTATTGGCTTGATAAGGTTTTGTACTAGGAGACAACAGCTGAGAGAGTTTCAAACTCAGGGCCTCCCTACAGAGAAGTCTTCTGGAGTATCCATTCCAGTCTCCACTACATGCAGGGGTCCTGGGGTTATTACTTCTGAGCTTCCCATTCAAATTGTGCACCCTAATCTCCACTTATTCCTAGCCAAATAATTTCACTCTTCTAGAGAAATAAAACCTGGCTTGTCCCTGCCACACCCACAGGCCACACATATTTTCCAGTTGGCCCTTGCAGTGGGAAAGCAAGTAGGACTTAAGTCTATGTTGGGGTGTTAAATGCTGATGACCTAGGAAAACAAAAAAAGCCAATCTTTACAATTCAAAGGGAACCTCTCCCAATTCTGCCCCCCTAAAGTTCATTCTAATCGTTCTTCTACTCTTTGCTTTACTTGAAATGGAAATAGCTACATACACCACATGCAAGTTTCCAACAAGTGGGAAACAAACAGCTGACAAAAAACTTCTGAGGTATTTCCCTGCTGAACAAAATCAAAAATGGATGAGAAGCACCAGAGAAGTTTAGCTTGCCTGGCATTTTTAAAGTTTTATCAAAATTATTCATCAACGTTTCCAATGAACCTCTGACCCAATTTTCACTGAATTCCCTAAAGTTCCTCACTAATTTCCTCCACATCTTGTCCCCAGCCCCACCTCCTCTTTCCTTGGTCATCCTGTGCTTGTCTACAATCATATGACTTGTTGTTTGTGTGGTTTATGGTCTAAACTAAAATCTGAGGGTGATGAGGTTGTCGTCCACTCATGTGCTAATGGATCATATCTTGGCAAAGACAATAGGCATCTAATTATATTATTAAAGTGGCTTTTCTTTTTCTTGAGGCGTGTTTACAATTGCTATGGCTCTTTCTGGCCACAACACTGTCCTTCCTGGCTTGTGTGACCTTGAGAAAGCTTCTTGTCCTCTCTCTAAAGTCCAATAAAAGAAACATAATAATAAATATTTAGAGTTTTCAAGGAGAAAAGATGAAATAACATATAGAAAAGCATTTCGAAAACAGAGCTATAAAACATTTTTTAAAAAACTAACTCATTATTTTATTGATGTCTCTATTTCCGTGTCAGTAAAATGACAATATTAAATACTACTTTCCTCATAGTATTATTGGGAGAATTGAATGAAATAATACAGGGAAGGGGCTTAGCTCCATAGTTAGTACATAAGTGCTCAAAAATGTTAGCCAGCAGCAGCCACACCACATTTCCAAACCCTGTATGATCAGGACAGCAGATTTGGGCATGCCCATTTTTACAGATGAGGAAACTGAGGTTTGAAACGTCAAGGAGACTCGGAGTACACTTGTAGCTTTAACCTTTCATGTATCCTTGGAAAAGGCTTATACCCATATGGCTGATTGGTAGCAGATGCCCAGTGGTTGGTGGGTAATTTTAGTAGGTTTTTCTACTTTGAAAGGGAGCAACAGGCTGGTTTTTCTGGGTCCCTATAAGAATTTACCAGCCCTATCGGGTTGCTGTCTCATCAGCAGCTGCAACTCAACCAAATGTTCACGAAAAAAGAAAAATTAAAGAAAATGAAGGGAATGGAGGGGAAGAAGACAATCACTGACGTTTTTTTAATTTTTAAAATTTTTTTTAAAGGTATGCTTTTTGGTGAGGAAGATTGGCCCTGAGCTAACATCTGTTGCCAATCTTCCTCTTTTTTTTTCTCCCCAAAGCCCCAGTACGTAGTTGTATATCCTAGTTGTATGTCCTTCTAGCTCTGCTATGTGGGACGCCGCCACAGCATGGCTTGATGAGCCGTGTGTAGGTCCGCACCCAGGATCTGAACTGGCGAACCCCGAGCTGCCAAAGTGGAGTGCATGAACTTAACCACTATGCCACTGAGTTGGTTCCCAACCATTGCTTTTACTTTTGATCCTCATTTATAAACAGTTAAAGAAACAAAGGAAAAAACGGTGGTGAAGTTTAGTGACAAACACTAAAACTCCAGAATTCCAGTACAGATATACCAAATAGGTCACTTTCAAGACTTTTGAAAGCTTCCGATTATTTCATACCTTAGGTCCACAAAGGAGCTAGCGCTAGCATGTGGGTGGCAGTGGGAGAGGGGTAGAAAAATCTTAATGACTCCACCCAGTTCTGTGGACACCATCTTACTGCAGGTTGTGGAGCTTCTTCGGGTAGAAAGAACAAAACTTCCCAGGAATGCCTCTTACCATCCAGCTTTAGTTTGTCTGAAAAGAAGGGAAAAAATAACTCAAGACTTCAGCCAAGAACACCAGTCAGGGAATTAAAGAGCTGGGCACACAATAATTTTAAGTCATGTCAGAGGAGATTTAAATAGCACAGATCAGCAGAAAAGAATGGGGAAACCTCCAGTACACTGACTTCATTGATACCCCATTTATCAGCAATTACTGACTCCATTAAAGGCCGAGTTTACAGCAGAAAGAGAAGCAGAGCCTAAAATATGTCCCAGCAGATGGACGGAGAGTGTCGGTGATGCCGTATTTCAAAGGCATCTGCAATGTTGTTATCATTGAACATGGAGTCAGAGAGGCAGCAAAAAAACAGCGGCCTGAGAGCCAGCAAATGATTTACTTGACCCTGGATGGGTAGAAATGACAGCAAAAACCTCATTAATTCCTCAGGTCACTCTGGAAGACATTAATTTGGTTTGGACTCACGACGAGAGGAGATTTTCCAGACATACACTAGGAATTATGAAATCTCCATGGCCGGAGAAAGTATGTCCAAATCACTTTTTGTATAAATCAAGCTGACTTTCTGAAGAAGGATAATATGCTTAATCAAGGGAGTTATGGAACTTCTTGTGCTTATTAGACAGAAAATATAACCGTATTTTATTTGGTTATCAGTTCTGGGAGAGAGATTTTTTTTTCCTCTTTAAACTAAAGTCTTCTCTTGCCAGCATGGAAGAGATCCTTTGTAAGAGCTGGAAGAAACTAGACGAGTAAATAATTTGTTCACACAAAGATAGCTTTGCTTTGCTTTTCTCTTTCTTTCTGTTTTCAAGTGGGCACATGTGTCGTGTGGTCATCTCCTCTGAGTTCCAGCGAAGTTGCCAGCTCACTTCCCCTTCTTGCCTGCCTTCATTCTCTATCTAGAGCTTTCTCAATACTGGATATATCCCTATAAATAACAATCACCAGTGACTGGTGGTTTTACTCTGTATGTTTTGGTGGCATGGGCCAAAATTAAGAAGTTTGGAATCAAGGCAGCTTGGGTGAAAACAATAAGTGTATAATCCTAACCAGAAAATCCTGTCCTCTCTCCAAGTCTGTGCGAGTCTATGCACACACATAAGGAGAACTAAAGTTCTCTGGTCCCCAAAAGGAGTCACTTGTAATTCTGCATCATTCAATGGCTTTTAAGCTCTATGACTTTCCCAGAAACTCTGCTTCTTTGTCTCAATATTAACTGAAAAAGGTGTGGAGTATTTTGGGGGGAAGAAAAAAAGTTGATTAAATCCAGAACAAAGCAGTCAGTTGGATTATTTACATCAGTGAATGGCTTCATTTTAGGGACACTGACAGACAGGTCAAGTTATTTAAAATAGTCCAGAGAGAGAGAGAGAGATTGAGATTGAAATGCTGCTGGGCAATGAGCTTATACTCGAGTGTCTGAGGCATAAGCTGCAAGCCCCCTCTCCCGATGATATCTTCCTTGTAAAAGTTGCATTCATCATGTTTAAAGCAAGGTTATCTCTGGCTGAAGAGAACATGCATTAGTACATTTTACTCATTCAACACTGAACACTCCCTATCAACAACCGTCTGCTTAAAGGGGACGAGGCGAACGAGAATTAATCACAGGAAGAGACAACTTAAGGGAGTTGGGCTATAAAATGGAATTCATTAGTAAGCCATAAAGTATTACTGCTTTAACAAGCCTTTCCCTTGGACTCTGCTTCCTCTGCCCTGGGACTGCGCTGACTCGCTCACCTGACAACCTGAAGTCATCCCCACTCTCTTTGTGCCCCCATCCTCTTTCCGCTGAGGACAGAGAGAACAGAGAGCTGGCCAGTGGGGGCAGGACCACAGGGTCTCTGGCTACATAAATTCCTGGACAAATATGGAGTTGGAGCCTAGAAGAGTCCAGATGGGACAGAAATCTGTACATTCCAGGTCCTCTTCTTATCTCACCTGCTTGCTTAGAACTGTGTATGCTCTTCTTATAGGGGACTGTCACATCTGAGACAGAAAAACATCCTGCTTACAAATGCAGGTTCTTGATTCTGTGGACCTGGGTTCACCCTTATCAGCTGGGTGACCTTAAACAAGTCACTTAATTTCTCTAAGCCTCAGTTCTCTCAAAAATAAAATGGAGGTAATCACAGTACCCAGCAGAGGGGGAGAGTGAGGATAAAATGAGAGAAAGGAACCATCATTGCACTTCCCTGACTCCAGCATAAGCGAGGCAGCTGTAAAGAGATTTTGCCTTTTGCAATAATGTGCTCTTGCTTGTTTCTGTTCAATCATAAAAAATAATTTTCCTGTCTATCTCCTGTTACTTTGATTTGATTAAAAATGTTTGTGGTTTTTTTGCACATTCCAGGCTCTTCATTCTTACCAGCATATACATTCACTAGGACTCAATACATATTGGGGTGGGTTTTGATTTGACTGCCATACAGACTGAAAGAGCTGCTATTAAAAGAGAGCAAAGAACACTCACGTTTTTCATCCTTTAATCTCATATTTGAAGGATGTTCAAATTCTTTCAGCATAAAGCAGAGAATGAAAGGAGGCAACACAGCAGAGTTCTCTCCATCTTGACTTCTTCCTTAACTAGCCTGAAATTATTCATCCAATGGCACTGGGTATACAGAGTGCTGAAGGTTAGTTTTCATTCTCTGATAGTGAAATATTGGGAAAAGGAAAACAAATCTATGCATCTCAAAATAGCCTTCTCAAAGCTCTTGGAATATAACACTACAGGTAACCCAGCTGCTCCTCTTAAAAGCAATATAATCAAGGGGCTGGCCCGGTGGCATAGCAGTTAACTTCTTGCACTCCACTTTGGTGGCCCAGGGTTGGTGAGTTCAGATCCCGGGCACAGACCTAAGCACAGCTTACCAAGCCATGCTGTGGCAGCATCCCACATACAAAAAATAGAGGAAGATTGGCAACAGATGTTAGCTCAGAGCCAATCTTCCTCACCAAAATAAATAAATAAATAAATGGGGAAATATATCAAAGCACAAAAATAAAATAACCACTATAAAAAAAAACAGAAAATAACAAGTTTGGTGAGGATGTGGAGAAAAGGGAGCTCTTGTGCACTGTTGATGGGAATGTAAAACGGCACAGTCACTGTGAAAAACAGTATGGAGCTTCCTCAAAAAATTAAAAATATAACGACTATATGATCCAACAATCTCACTTCTGGGTATATATCCAAAAGAATTGAAGGCAAGATCTCAAAGAAATATTTGCACATCTGTGTTCATAGCAGCATTATTCACAAAGGCCAATAGGTAGAAGCAAAAGTGTCCATCAACAGATGAATGGGTAACAAAATGTGGTCTATGCATTCAACGGAATATTATTCAGCCTGAAAAAGGAGGGAAATTCTAACACATGCTACAACATGGATGAAGCTTGAGGACACTATGCTAGGTGAAATAAGCCAGTCACAAAAGGAAAAATACTACATGATTCCACTTATATGAGTTACCTGGAGAAGCCAAATTCATAGAGATAGAAAGTAGAATGATGGTTGCCAGGGCTGTTGTTGTTTAATGGGTACAGAGTTTCAGTTTTACAAGACAGAAAGTTCTAGATATTGGTTGCATGACAACGTGAATATATTTAACAACATTGAACTGTACACTTAAAAATAGTTAAGATGGTAAATTTTATGTTGTATCTTTTTTAAACAATTAAAAAGAAGTAAAGTATCCATAATTCATCATACATGTATAAATCTGTTAATATTTTGATATTTCAGTTAAAATCCATTTTTTCACTTAGCCACATATTGTTAACATTTTCTCATAACATTGCATATTCTTCTACAACTACATTTTAATGGCTGCATAGTAATCCATTGTTCAAGCAAGCTCCTGTTCTTGGACAATTAGGTTACTTCCAGTTTGTTATTTACTACAAATATACTATGATAAACTCCACTTTCACATTATTTTTAAATTTCCTATTGTGTTATTTTTTTTTTCTTTAAGATTGACAGCGGAGCTAACATCTCTTCCCAATCTTTTTTTTTTTCTTTTACTTTCTTATTCTTCTCCCCAAAGCCCCCCAGTACAATATACATATTGTATATTATAGTTGCAGGTCCTTCTGGTTGTGCTATGTCGGATGCCACCTCAGCATGGCTTGATTATTGGTGCCATGTCTGTGCCCAGGATCCGAACTGGCGAAACCCTTGCCCACCAAAGCAGGGCATGTGAACTTAACACTCGGCCATGGGGCAGGCCCCTCGTATTCTTTACACTATGTCTTTATTTTCTTTAGCAACCGAGATAATTTTAGCATGCCAGGAAGATATTTTTGCTTCTAAACCTCTTTAAATCTGAGAGCATATATGTTGGGATTCCAAAGGTGAGAAGAAAAAGTGAGGGAGGTCAAATCAATCTTTAAAAGAAGTAAAACTTCTAGTTTGAAAACAGCAATGATTTCAGCACAAGGATCACCACAACTGGCCTCTCACAAATTGTGAGAGAACATCTGTAAGAGAACATAAACAGGCAGACACAACTTGTGCCAGTCAGCAGAGGACCCATGATGCTTCCTGCACCCAGAATCAGACTTCAGATCATCTGTACCCAGAGCATAGCCTCAAGTCCTTTCCTATAAATCCAAATTATTTACTAAGACCTTGCTGCCTTTGTAAAGTAACTAACAACATTGCTTTATGGTCAGTATCACCACTTCCAAGTTATCAATGAGAAAACTCAGGCACAGAGAGGTTGAACAACTTTCCCAGAGTCACACAACCAACAGTAGCAGAGTCAAGGTTCAAACCCAAACTTCCTGTGCTTTCCCTACCACATCATGTTATCATGTTGAATATCATGGTTGATCACAGAGCTCTAGGCACAAAGGAACATTTGATTTCTAGGCTATCTCTGCTTCCCAATTTTCTTTATCTGTAAGGAGGCCAATCTTACTTACCTGGGGAAGACTCTGGCACCAATTTCAGAGAAGTCTTTCCTGTTGCCTATTTCATTCCTTTCTCTTCCCCCTGCCGGACTAACCCGAATAATTAAGAAAAGTATTTCTGAAGGATGGGTAAGAAGAGTATTTCTGAAGGAAGTTGAATAACTGCAATTAGGGATGCTCTATTTTAGGAGGAACTGGAGCTGCAGATCACATTTCCATATGGCAGTTGCATGTGTTTATTAACGGAAAAGACTAATGAAAGCTGCTCTTACCAGGGAACAGTTATCTTGCTCTAAGTTCCTGGGAACCAGACCCAGGCTTTTCTAGCAGCCTTGTTCTCTGCCATCGTTTGTGGCCACTCTCAAAGAGTTTGTCCTCAATTCTCCTCCCAGAATGGCTGTTTCTGTAATGTGAGTCCTGACAAGATGACTCACTGAGGCCATGTTAACTTTTATCTTCATCTGTTTTTAACAGTAATTAGGCCAGAGCGATTTTAGGGGGCAGCACACGAGTCAAATCTGCAAGCACTCCCTGGACTGGAAATCCTGGTCATTGTTACTGGCATTTGGTGACCGTATTATTCACATGAGCTTGGAGCGGTGCTGCTGTGTGCGGTATTTGGTCAGGCGATTAGGGATGCGTTGGTTTCTTTTATTTCAGCCGGTTCAGATCAAAGGCCTGCCAAAATCTATGCCTGAACTCCTTGCCCTAACCCGACTGTGGCTGCTGCTATGCAGATAAATCCTTAGAGACCGAAAAAGAGCCATTTGCAATGGTCTTTCTTCCCTATTGCTCAGTTCCACATGATTTCTAATATTCATCTGGAGGACGTGCAAGGCTGGAGGGCATTTTAATTTTCTGAAGACAGGGAGGACATGCAAACTATTAATTTTTTAATTATCATAATCGTGTGGGACAACTCCAGAGTCCAAGTCCCCATTCTAGCGGGCCACGCCCTTATTTTTGGCAAAATATTCACCACATTTCCTGCTTCATTAATCCCTGCACAGGGCTGCACAGGGCTGCACGGGTGAGCACAACTTTTTCTCCCCTTACAGGCCCTCTTTATAATTCTCAAATGTGACTTTTGCTGAATAGCCATTTCTGAATCCACTTCATTCTAGTTTTTAAATATATATCTTTTTTTAATTCTGACAGATTCTGTCTCCCTGGAGCCCCGCTTTCCTAAGTCCCCAGATCCTACTGAACTTAAAACATTAAAAACTGACAACTTAACTGACCGGCTAAATCCCCAGCTTCACAACCCAGAATCGCTGCAAGGGAGAAAGGAAGTCAGACCTGGAGCCAGGTCTCTGGTGCTTAGCGTTACAGAAGCAGCAAGTAATAAGTAAAACAAAATGGAAGAAGTCACATTCTGCAGAAGAGGAAATGTTGTTTACAGATTCTGCAAAGGGCAGGAAGGGAGGTAGATGGAGCCTGAAGAAAATATAAACGGGAATTAAAATGCAAAGGACAAAACCAGGACTCCCTTAACACACTGATTTGGTTTAATCCTGGGTCTCACAGGATTCAATCCCTTGCTTGGTTGCCTTAGCAAATATTCCCCACATTGCTCTAAAATTCATCTTTCTTAAGGATATCGAGTAAAAGTATAGACACATACAGGAATGATAAACTCCTGTGGCTCATCAGAATATTGGTTACTTCTGGGGAGCAAGCGGTATACAAAGCTTTTCAAATGTATTTGTCACCATGGATTTCTTGAGCTGGTAATGGGTACACCAATATTTTTATTTATTTTTCTTTATCCATTTTTGAACATCCCAAAGATTTCATAGGAACTTCTAAATAAACAAATAAGTAAAAGAAATTCATCACCAAAGCCCAGTACTTGAAACCACCAACAAAGAGCACCAAGGCTGGCTTCATGGGCGTGCAACCTGTGCAGGCACACAGCCCCGCGCTCAGAGAGGTCCCATACTTAGTTTAATGCTTTACTGTCACTGTCTTAAAATTCTTCATAAATTTTTAAGAAGGGGCCCACATTTTTATTTTCCACAGGGCCCTGCAACTCATGTAGGTGGTCCTAGGCAGCACTCACTGGGTCAAGAAAGGATCTTTCTGTTTTAAGTTACACACGTGGGTATTCAAGCCCAGGAACTCGGAGGACCCTCTTGTCACTCTCCCTTCGAAAGTTGTAGATCTCATCCTCCCCTTTGACTAGGTAGAAACATCCTCAAGATACCTCATCTTCTCTCTCTCATCTTGTTCATCTTCCCTTATCTTCTCCTCAAAAACCAAAGACAGACAAAATGCGGAGGAAGAGGAGGATGGTCAGGGCTGGGTGGAAATTCTCAGGATTGGTGAGAGGAAGCGGTTCCAGACCTGCCCTCACTCCCTTCTTAGCACCAAACAAGAGAGAAGTGGCTTCCACTTATCTCTACTCCTCACCAGAAGTCACTCACTTTTAAAATTTTGGTTTGGGTTTAATCTACCAAATAAGGACAAAAGATCTCTAGTCTCCAATTATTGATAAAGCACGCTTTCACTAAGAAAACGATTACTGAGCACCTACTGTGTGCAGACACTGTAATTCAGGCCCTGGAGGATACGAAGATGGAAAGCCGGCACCCCCAGCCTGCCAGTGTTCACAGTCTATAGGAAAGACAGGGAAGAAAATGAACAATTATAATGCAGGATGTCACTGTTGTCTTGGAGGTGGGTGCTAAGTGTTGTAGAAGCAAAGGAGGAGCGCCAGCATCTGCCTGGGAAGGAGGAGGCATCATGGAAGGTGTCATGAAGGAATGCAATAGAGAAAAGTGTTCCGGGCAGCAAAAACAGTGTGTATACAGAAACAAGAAACAATATATTGTGTCTTTATTGGGAGGACCCTTTTTCATCTATTCATTCTTTCTTAATGAATCATGTGCAAGGCACCATGCTTAAAAGTAAATTCAAGGGGGGTAATGGCAGAAGAAGTTCGATGAGTAGGAAGAGGCCAGATCATGAATAAAAGGTTAGATGTTGTTTTGTTGGCAGAGGAATCATTGCAGAATTTGAGCAGTGAAGTAACATGATAAGATTTGTTCATTGGAAAGAAAACTCTGGCTTTGGGAGGTAATTTCAGGGAAAGTGAATAGAAGTCTTGTGACCAGTGAGAATGAGCCTACTGCAGTCTTCTTGCTTCTATATAATTAGGGCAGTGTTGAGAGGTAGGAGAGCTATTTTAGGTGATAGAATTTGCTGGACTTGGAGACTGGATGAGGTTAAGCAAAAGGAGGAATTTAGCTGTCAAATTTCTATTGTGAGCAATTGGCGAAAGGTAACATCACTCTCTAAGTGATGGAGCCCAAGAAAGGAAGTGGGTTTGGGGAGAAATAAGAAGTGTTCAGATTTCGTGTTGTTGAGTTAGGGAAGTCTGTGGGACTCCCAGGTGGATTTATTTCACTCAGTCCAACAGATATGTTAGTTGGAACTCAAGAGAGAATTTTGAGCTGGAAATAGACTTGAGAGTCATTGATACACAAAAAATAATTGAAGCCATAGCCCTGGATAGACTGCCCAGGAAGTAGGTAGAATATGTAGAGAGCAAAGTAACTTGATGATAGGAATCCAAGGGCTGGAAAGTAAAGATAAATTCATAATGGAGACTGAAAGGGCTACAAAGAATAAGAAATTAAGCAGGAAAGAGTAACATCATAAAACCAAGCTTAAGGTGAAGAGAGGTATCAACAATGGTAATAAAAGAAGATAAGGTAAGAAAAGTGATATCTGCAGAGAATCATCAAATTTAACAACTGGAAGATTTGGGGGGAGGAGACTTGGGGAGATCAGCCCTGAGCTAACATCTACCACTAATCCTCCTCTATTTTTTTTTTTTTTTTTGCTGAGGAAGATTGACCCTGAACTAACATGCATACCCATCTTCCTCTACTTTATATGTGGCTTAATAAGCAGTGCATAGGTCCGCACCCAGGATCCAAACCAGCGAACCCTGGGCCACTGAAGCAGAGCACACAAACTTAACCACTATGCCACCAAGGCAGCCTCTGGAAGATTTTTGATAATCTCAATAAAAATAGTTTAGTGAGATTATTTTGGATGACTTTCTTGATTTAGCTAGCATTTATCTATTAAAATCTTACCAACTTATTCATATCCTTGTTCATCCCCACTTAGTACCTAAAGGTGATGGATATAATTTAACAAGCTAAATCGAATATCCATAGCTGGTATAGGTTTTATTTACCTCCCCTTTAAAGGGGTCATAAAGAGTGCTTTACACAAGTAGATGTCGAGACCAAATGCTTTGGATGAGATTGCTGGAACAAAGGCCAAAATTCTGAACACCTCAATCTTTTGTTTTGGAAACTACACATAAAGCCTTCTGATATATTATTTAGCCAAAAGGACTACTTTTCCAGGTCACTTCCCCAAAACACAGCAAAATTGCTTCAGATAATTTCTAAAATGAAAACCCCATTGGAACTGTGTACATATCACAATTCCATTCATAGGGATGTTCTCTGCTACCTAGCTACAAGTAAGGAACCAAGACTGTAAAAATTGAAGTAGAAACTGTTTGGAGTTTAGTTATGCCAAGAGAGAGGACACTTGTGTTCTTTGTCCACATTATAGACATAGCTGCTGTCTCTTAGCTTCACAAAGCAAGCAAGCAAGAGAGAGAGAGAGATGGTCACCCTATTCACTATGGCAGGCTCAGGGTATCAATGGCTGCAACCCTTTTTCTCCCATGAAAATGTTCTACCTAGGGCAAATCAAGTCCACTCTCAGATAAGCCCAATACTTAGAACTCAACAAGTTAGAATACGATCAAAGTTGAGTACCACTGCACACTAAGTTCTGTCAGGCTTAGAAGCAAGAGCTAATTTGCAGCCTTCCTTTGTTTTGTCAGCAAAACCTGAAAATGAATAGTGAAGACCTTTGATGATGACATAGGAAATAGAGAGAAAGGCCAAAGTCTAAGAACCAAGGTAACATGGGTGACACCAGAATAAGGTCAAACTCAGGAAATCTGATCTTTCCAAGCAGCCTACAGCAGTGATAACAGGGGCACATTTGCAGCAGGTTACTGAAATATTAAATAATGTCACTTACAGAATGAATCTTTCCTTCAGAAGCTTCTTACATTTTTTCTTTAAGTTAGCAGCCCTTCTACATAGCTTTTTCTTCTCTATCCCATATACAGAAAACAGCTTGACCCCTTGACTTGAGCAGATAATCATTATTTTAATTTCACCAAATTTTTTACTTAATTGACCAGATAGCTTACAAAAACCACCAAGAAGAGCATTTTGTAGGGTTGACGCATAACATGGAAATTCAAGTTAAAGAAAGCACAGTGTTTAAAGCTCAATTTATTTAATTTTTTTTACTTATATGAACTATTCAAAATAATCAGTTCACCAATCCCATGTACATACTGAGAAATATCTTAATTCCCACCAGTCGACACAGAGCACACGGAAAGAACAAGTCAACAAAAATGGAAAGTCAACTGTTCCTCAAATGAACTGAAGAACCCAGAAATGATATGTGAATTTATAAGAAATGGTAGCAGCTTTCTTTTACCAAAATGCAGCAAACTGTAAACTTAAATGCAATGAATTGACTTTTACGTCCAGCCAAGATGGTGTAACAGGGAGTGGATTTGCCTTCCCACATGAAGCAATTCACAAAGAGAACAAAAAATATGAAACAATAATTTTCAAAACATTAAACATCAGGCAATGAAGGAAAGTTATTCCTGAGAGGCAAGAAACAAAGTGAGCTCTACAATTGCTCAGTTTCCTTCCTGGAGAGAGTTCCCAGTCTATAATACAAGGAAAGAAACCCACATAGAGTATCATCCTGACTCCCCAAGTCAAGGAGATGGAGTTGGGCATCTATATTTTACTGAGGTTGGAAAATCTGGAGTTAAAGGAAAGATTGGGCATGTTAAGTAGAAACATGGACAATATGAAGAAAATACAATTTGAATTTCTAGAGATGAGAACTACGTGTGAGATATAAAAGTTACATTGGATGAAATTAAGAACAGATTAGTCTTTGCAGAAGAAAAACTTCGTGAACTTGAATACACAGCAATAGAAAGTATTCAAAATGAAATACAGAGAAAAAATAACTAAAAAGAAATGAACACATCAGCTGTAGTCAACTTCAAGAAGCCTGGTAGATGTATAATATAAATCCCAAAAAGAGAGGAAAAAGGTGAGACAAATAAACATTTGAACAAATAACGGCCAAAAATGTCCAAATCTGATGAAAACTATAAACTAACAAATCCAAAAAGCTCAGTGAGGCCCAAGCACAAGAAACATGAAGAAAACTACACCAAGGCAGTTTACAATAAAATTGCTTAAAACCAGTGATTAAAAGAACATTTTAAACACAACCAGAGAAAAAAGAGATATTATGTACCCACACGAAAAAAGACAGCAGGTTTCTCATTAAAAATTATGCATGCCAGAAGACAGTGAAGCTAGACATTTAAATCACTCAAAGAAAAAAAAAATTGTCAACTTAGAATTCTACATCCAGCAAAAATATCTTTAAAAATTAAGGTGAGGGGGCTGGCCGGTGTGTCATGGTTAAGTTCACATACTCCACTTCAGCGGCCTGGGGTTCACGGGTTCAGATCCCAGGTGTGGACTTACACACTTCCTCATCAAGCCATGCTGTGGCAGCATCCCACCTACAAAATAGAGGAAGATTGGCACAGATGTTATCTTAGGGACAATCTTCCTCACCAAAAACAAAAAGAAGAAGAAGAAGAAGAAGAAGAAGAAGTTGAAATCAAAACTTTTTTAGGTGCACAAAAGCTGAGAAAACTCCTGACACTGCAATTTTCCTTCTGCATTTTCACACAGAAAGGAAATAATACCAGATGGAAATCTGGATCCACACAAAGGAAGAAGAACACCGGAAGTGATAATTACATGGAAAGTATGAAAGACTTCTATTCTTTTTATTTTTATCCATTTACCATTGTACAATTACAATAAACACCTCCCTGGAAGGTTTTAAAGAATATTGATAATATCAAATCTACCATTACAAAGTAGTAGGAAATGATGGAAGTAACTCTCTATCAGAAATCCATCTCTAAACTTCTGAACACTGACCACATATATAAGCCAGAAGTATATGATCAGAAAAACTTGGATATCTTAGCAATTAATATTTTAATTATTGAAGTGGGTAATTAAAGCAGGGATAATCAAAGAAAATATGCAGACATCAATCAGTATATAAAATATGATGGAAAGGAATGCTACTTTGCCAAGCCTATTTTCCACAGCTTCCTTCACTTACTCTTTGTTTTGCCCCTATCTAACTGCTTCCACTACTTTGGCAAAATTGGCTTCTTATTATAGCCTTCATCCAGTTTTTCATAGCCTGCTAGATTACGAAGTCCCTGTTGGCAAAGATTCTACCACCATCTTACTCTAAAACTAGCACAGTAACTGATCCATAGCTTGGAAATGCAAAAAGAAAAAAAATAGATAATAAATAAGTAAGTAGGTAGATGAGCAAATAGATAGATGACAGATAGATGATGGATAGATAGATAGATAGATAGATAGATAGATAGATAGATAGATAGATAGAGACAGAAAGATAGATGCAGAGCTGATGGCAAATTTATTCTATTATGATTTAAAATTCACACATTTTCTTAAATTTGGATTTATTAACTAAAGGCAAAAAAAGTTTTTAATAATGGAAAATGATTATTCATTCACATCTCTGGTCACTATGTCTCCTAAACTATCCTTTGCTTGTTTATGTTCTAAAAGACTTATTTGACCGCCGTGGACTGTCTTAGATTGTTTTCTAATGTGCCATGCATTCTTCACCAGTCCAGAACACACTAACTCATCCAAAATGAAGATTTTTTTTCCTTTGCTTTGATATTGATTTGCTTCTAATTTTTATTTCCATCAGAGTATATGTGTTTGTGCATGCATGTGTGTGTGTGTCTGTGTGTGTGTTTACCAAATATATAAACAACATATAAAGTTTCTGTAAGCCAAGCACATTTTCCACATTTTAGCATCTCTGAAATCAGGATGTACCGTACAATCAAAGGACCTTAGATTCAATAAAATATAGTAACATTCAAGGCATATCTTTAAAAAATGGCAGCCTTCTGCACCACACCACCCCATCATAAAAGCCTAGGCTTCATAGGCAATCGTTTTTTACTTTTTTAATGTTTCTTTATATTACTACCTCTATATTTTGAATAACATACTTAGATGGCTAT
Organism: Equus przewalskii; assembly: GCF_037783145.1. Classification (NCBI taxonomy): domain Eukaryota; kingdom Metazoa; phylum Chordata; class Mammalia; order Perissodactyla; family Equidae; genus Equus; species Equus przewalskii. Next base: position 11,261,577 of record NC_091861.1, on the reverse strand, counting down.
CTTTGTATTTTTCCACTTTTGGTTTTACCTATGGTCATTCTACAATGGAAGAAGAGATTTCAGCTCTCTTAACCATCACCACCACCCCATTCCCTTGCCAATACACTCTCCCTCTCCCAATATTGTGTGGTAAGGAAGGTTCTAAAATGTTCCCCAAGATTTCCTTTCCCATAGCGTATATGCCCAACATAATTCCAAGGACTGTGAAAAATGATGTATTTACTCTCATAATTAGGTTAAATTACCTGGCATAGTTGACCTTAAGATAGATCTAATCTTAAGATCTAATCACATGAGCTTTTTATAAGTATAGAGTTTTCTCTGGCCAGGAGCAGAAGAGGGAGACAGAGAGATATACTCCAGCTATCCTGGAAGAATACACCTATGTCATGAACTGCTGTGGAGAGGGGCGACCTCTAAGGAGATGAAAGCAGTCCTCAGACAACAGCTGGCAAGAAAACAAGGACTTCATTCTTACAAGCACTAGAAAAGTAACTCTATCAACAATCTAAATAAGCCTGGATTTGAATTCTTCCCCAGAGCATGCAAAAAAAGGAACACAGCCTAGTTGATATCCAGATTTAGGTCTTGTGAGACCCTGAGGAGAGAACCCAGTTACTCTGTGCCTGAATTTCTGACCTACAGAACTGTGAACTAATAAATGCTGTTGTTTTAGACTGCTAAATCTTGGGTCATTTGTTACATAGCAACAGGAACCTAATACTGTAGTTATGTCATATTTTCTCATTATATCAATATTCAGTGTTTATATTATTATGAATATATTCACAGGTGAGCCATTTAGTACACTATAATCATATTTCTATTCTTGAACAATTTTGCTTCCCTGGAGTCAATAATTCCTTCACCTTTTTCTTTCCTTAGTGTTCTATGCATTTATCACTAATTCTTTTTCAAATTCTTGGTTTGTTCAGACAAACATATTAGGTCATCTATTAGTTTCATGGTTTTTCTTCAAAGATCACCCTTCTGGAGCCTTCCAGCCTTTGGCTCCATCTGGGCTGATTGCTTTCTATCTCTCTGTAAAACTGATTTAATGTTGACTCTCCCTTCAGCATTTTCCTGGAATGCCCTCTCTCCCACACTTCCTGGTTTCCTTATTGGCTTTCTTGGGTTACCCTTTTGTCTTAGAGAACACCACTTCATACCTTCCTGTGAAAGGCATCTTTGGATATAAATTTTTTTCTTTTTTTTAATCGTGGAAGAACACAACATGAGATCTACCCTCTTAAATTTTTAAGTGTGCAATACAGTGCTAATTCTAAGCAAAATGTTGTACAACAGATCTCTATAACTTAATCATTTTATGTAACTGAAACTTTATACCCATTGAATAGCAACTTCCCATTCCCCTTTCCCCAAGCCCCCAGCAACTACCTTTCTACTCTCTGCTTCTATGTGTTTGACTATTTTAGATACCTCACATGAGTGGAATCATGTACTATTTGTCCTTCTGTGGCTGGCTTATTTCATTTAGCATAATATTCTCAAAGTTCATCCATGTCATTGCATATGGAAGAATTTCCTTTTTTAAGGCTGAATAATATTCCATTGTATATATATCCCACAGGGAAATGCAAACTAAAACACAATGAGATATCATCACACATCTGTTAAGATGGTGTCTTAGTCAATTCAGACTCCTATAACAAAGCACCATAGCCTGTGTGGCTTATAAACAACAGAAATTTATTCCTCACAGATCTGGAGGCTGAGAAGGCCAAGATCAAGGTACTGATAGATCTGGTGTCTGATGAGAGCCCACTTCCTAGTTTGCAGATGGCCATCTTCTTGTTGTATCCTCACACGGTGGAGAGCATAGAGATGGATACTGTGTCCACTCCTCTTACAATAAGGGCATTAATCCTCTTCATGAGAGCTGTACCCTCATGATCTAATTACCTCCCAAAGACCCCTCCTCCAAATACCATCACATTGGAGGTGTAGGCTTCAACATAGGAATGTTGGGGAGACACAAATATTTAGTGCCTAGAAGATGGCTATAATAAAAAAAAAAGAGATACATTTCTACCAACAGTGTACTACAAGGGTTCCAGTTTCTCCACATCTACACCAACAATTGTTATTTCTGTTTTGTTTTGTTTTTTAATAGCAGCCATCCTAACAGGCATGAGGTGATTATCTCATTGAGATTTTGATTTGCATGTCTCTGATGATCAGTGATGTTGAACATCTCTTCATATTCCTATTGGCCATTTGTATATTTTCTTTGGGGAAATGTCTTTTCAATGAGATATTATCTCATAATCATCAGAATGGCTGTTGTGAGAGAAAACAAAGACAACAAGTATTGGTGAGGATGTGGAGAAAGTGGAACCCTTGTACACTGCTGGTAGGAACGTAAAGTGGCGCAGCCACTATGGAAAACAGCATGGAGTTTCCCCAAAAAAAATTAAAAATAGAAATACCTTAAGATCTAGCAATCCCACTTCTGCATATTTATCCGAAACAATTAAAATTAGAATCTTGAAGAGATATTTACACTCTCATATTCATTGCAGTATTATTCAAAATAGCCAAGATGTGGAAACAATCTAAATGTCCATCGATGGATGAAACATCAAGAAAATGTGAAGATAAATTTTTTGAGACTTTTTATGTCTTTATTCTACATTCACACTGGCTGACAGTTTGGCTAGGCATAGAATTCTGTGTAGCTGTTCCTCCACTGTGCTTAGGCATCCAGTTTGCTATTGAGAAAACTCATGTCATAATATTGCCAATCCTCTGGGTGTGACCCGATGACCTGATTTTCTCCTCCACTATTCATTCCTCCTCCTTTTTATGCTTTTCTGCCAAAGTTTTAAAGGTCTTCTCTGAGTTGCTGGTACTCTGAAATTTCACAATGACGTTCTTGATATGTTTCTTTCTAAGGTGCACTCAGTAGGCCCTTTCAATTTGGAAACTTGTATCCTTTAGTTACATGGTGTCTTAGATCATTTCCTTCCTTTCGTTTTCTGTTCCTTCTTGTTGGAACTTTGATTAGTGAGATAATTTCCTCCCTTCTGTTTTCTTTGATCTTTCCTTTTGGAACTCCTGTTAGTTCCTGGCCTGGACAATTAATTTTCCTATCTTTTCCCTCATATTTTCCAACCATTTACTTTTTGTTCTATTTTGTGGACTTCTTCAACCTTATTTTCCAAGCCTTATACTGGCTACTTCTTTTTGCTTTTTAATTTACAAAAGCTCTTCCTGCTCTCTGAAAGTTCCTTTTTAAAGTAGAATATCATTCTTTCTTCATAATATCTTTTTACATATTTCTAAGGGTACTAATTATTTGGAGAAAATTTACTTTTGTTTGCTTCTCTTGCTTGCATTGTCTTTCCTTCCTCCGAGTTACATTTTTCTGTGTTATTGTTTTCATGATGGTCTCTATTTTCACCTTGGAGGTTTTCCTCAAATGCCTAATGATCCTTGATTATCCATTCCTATGTAAGAGTGAAACATTAATATTATTTAGAAGCATTTTGTGTGGGTGGAAGCCTTCTCAATTGCGAGCTTCATTGTAGGTGGAGACCTGGTTGCTTCCTTGGGGAACCTCTAACAGTATCTTTAGATCTGTTTATCAAGTTTCCCCAAGGACAGAGTGTTCAGTCTCCTGCAAGGAGGGTCTAATGCTGCCTACCCACATTCCAAGAGCTGCTTCAGGAAAGGGAGCTGGGATAGCAATGGTTGGTATGTAAACCTTTACTTAATCCTCCTGCTTTCTGATGTCCTCCTCTGCTACGCCTGGTATTCTTTAATCCAGAACCTCTCTCTTCCTGCTTCTCCCAAGAATGAACTTTCAGTGGTCTAGTGGTTAGGGGAGAGGCAGGAGTCTGGCAGCCCAGGTTGGTGAAGAGAATCTAGGGCTCTTTATTCATACCAATGCCTTCAATTTGGGATTCTTTCAAAAGTTCTGCAGCTCACTTTTTATGGTCCTTCCTGCCTACAGACATATAATTGTCAACTTTCTCTGAAGTCATTTACTACTGGTCTAGTCACTTTCCAGTTTCCAAATTTTGTTCTTATCTTTTCTTTTCTCTTGTAAGTTTATGCCTTTTTCTTTTAACTCCTTTCTTATCGCTTTAGTAGAATTTCAGAGTAGAAAGCATCACGTTTAACCAGAATCTCCCAGATACTGATGGCCAGAAATTTCCCTCTATTTGTCATTACATCAGCCTCCTAAATATGAAGAATTTTAAAGCCTAAAAGAACATTATTATTCCTTTTTTTAGCTCTCATAGTGGAAACATATTTTCTCTGTTTACTTGCATAAAATTTTCAGAGATTCTGGAATTTTCATGATAACTGATGTGAAAGAGAAAAGGTTGGAAGAACCCTTTATTCTCCAAACTAAAATCACTCGAACACCTTCTCCCATGCACATACCCATTTGATATGTCCACAATATATTCATGCCAGCTCTCCAATTCCTCAGCTTTACCCTCTTTGAGATGGCCAACGTTAGAATAGGCAAAGGCCTTCAGGGAGTAACTTCAGATACAGGTGTGGTGCAGATGTGGTGGACCTGCCTAGCTCCAAGCCCACTCGGCCCTCCTCCTTCTTCTCCTGTGGCTATTTGACCTCCTCCTCAAGGCTGGTCCTAACCAAGAGGAATTTAAGAAACCCCAGCCCAGCTTCAAGCCAGTCTTCCTGTAACTTGTCTCATCCCTCACCTGTCCCCAGATGTAAGAAAACGAATTCTGCCCAGGCCCTTTCTTACATGCCATGCTGATAACTGAGCCTGAGTCTCTGCCTGATACCCTGCGTCATATGTCAGTCTGTGGAAAAGTAGATGGGAGCTGTATTTCCTCAGAAGCCACAGTGCAGCCACTCCCCAGTACCTGCCCACTCACCGACTGGTCAGCTTCCAGATCTTACTTCCTCCTGGGCGGCCCCTCCTCAGTGGTTAACCTGGCCATGCATTAGGGCACTGTCCACTCCCAAACTTCCTTAATCAACTTGCTGATGCATGAACTGTCTTCTTCAGAAATATATTCCTCAACATGAACCATTTAAACTTTTGTTTGAATGAACTCATCTGGTCTTTTGCTAAGGGCATTTGATAGGAGAGAGAAGATAGTTCAGGGACTTATGGATTGAAAGAAGGGAAAATGAAAGTCAAAAGGCTTCCCCTTCTCCACTTCATAGTTTTGTTTAAGCTCAGGCCTGCCCACGCCCTCCTTCGCACACTGCCCTCCTTTGATGATCAACCCAAACTAAGCCTGATTCCTGGAGTTGCCCTTCTGTATTTTATAATCTCTTAGTTTATGGTTGCCTCCTATTTCTCCACAGATATCTCAATTTTAGAATTTAATACTCTTGAAGGCAGGGGTGTCCAGTTGACTCGCTTTTTATAGTTCCTATTCCAAGATACTTCTGGCAATTGTCAATCCAATTCTCTAACCCCATGGTTCAGACGTCACTCTGTCAAAAATTCTACAAGGAAAGACCCCTAATGATAAATACATTGCTGTCCTTCCACTCCGGAATAGCAGTGGGGAGCTTTCTCTCCTCCATTGTGCAGGGAAGACCCTATTGCTTCCTACAAGTTAACAACTCTTAGCCTCAGTTTCTTCACTTTTTAAATGGGTACAACAATGCCCAACTCTCGGAGAGTTATGAGGTGTAAAAAAGAAAACATGGTCAAAATGCCCAGCACATGCCTGGCACATGTATGATGGGCAGTGGGTGTTTATTCACTGATTCAATCAGCCGCAGCCAGAGCGCAAGAAAGGGGCAGCTGGGGAAGCCCCTGGAGGTGGCCGCCAGGAGGATTGAGGGGAGCGCTGAGGAGGACACCCAGCGCTGTGGAGGGTGAGGATTGTTTATTCCAGACAAGATCCACCCGTCCGTTTCCATCAGCCCAAATTCCAAAGCCTGTAAAAGCATTAAGGGACCATCCGCCTGGAGCCACGCTGGAGCTTCCTGACCTAAACAAGAAGACACTCCGGCCTGCAGGAGCAGCAGTGCTGGGTGGCTATATTTCAGCAGGCCTCCCGACCTCTGAGTAAATAAATGTGTGGAACAGATACAATAAACATTTTCTCTGGGCCTGAAATCAGATCTGCAGATTCCTCAGCCCCTCTGTGCCGGGCAGACTGTAATTACAGGATATGTTAAATTTTCTTTATAGCTAGTCCTGATGGTTGTGAAGTGACCACACCAGCCCGTACAGCACCCCACTCTGGTCTGCTACCACGGGTAATGAAAACCAGATGTTTGTCTGAAGTTAATCATCAATATGGCTCTCGCCCTGAGTCAAGTAGGGCTCACCGTTTGCTTGGAGAAGCCATGTAAAGTGGTGATAAGCCGGGGTGACCTGCAACCTGCTGTTGGGGCTGCCACTCCAGGGTGAGATAAGCCATTTGACACCCCCAGAGGTGACTGGGGAGAGAAATGAGCAACTGACAAACACCAAAACTTTACCCAGCACACTAAGTGTCTTTGGGTGTCGCAGCCCTGCCCTGAGGTGCCATAGAAGGACTTCTAGAGATATGCCAATTTGGATAGCTACAGACTGCTTTGCTGAGAATCCGCAGATCTTATTTAGCTTGTAGACAGCAATCTCTTGGAATTTCTGAGCACAAATCTCTTCCATTTAGAGGCAGCTTTCCTCCCTTGCTCAGAGACATTCACACAATATATAAATCAGTGAATGTATAATTGAATTACTCCTCTTCGTATGTAACATTGTAAATCTCAAGAGTTAGAACTGATAACATAGGCAGCCATACTTATAGTTACTAAAAAGAAGAGTTAACACAGAGATTCTGATTGAAGGTATGAGGTGAGACTCAGGAATCTGCACTTTTCATGAGATCCTCAGCTAAGTCCGATAGAGAGACACAATTTTTAGAAAGCGTTTTCAAGAACCATCTTTCTATTCCTGAACCAAACCAGTTTGTAGATGCAGAGGGAAGATGTATATATTTCTCTCCACCAGTCTTAGAACCATAAAGACTCTAGGAGGAGCCAAGTCTGCCTGGTCTGCAGCCTCTGATCGTGAGCACAGCCTCTACCTACCGCTCTAGGAAAGGGGGTCAGATCCATTTCAATGCAATTGTTTTAAGGGATTTTGATGAGGAACAGGCTGGAGTTCTGAAAAACTAAATGTAATCAATGTCTTATGTTTCCAAATGCTCAACTAAGAAACTTCTATACAAAGTATCTATTGATTCTTGAAAACTCACTTATTTTCTTTAATTTCCACCTCAAATTTATAATGGTAATACTCAGTTACTTTCAGTTACTGAATACATTTGTTTTGTTTAATAGAGTATTTACTTTGACAGTAGATGGACATCTCTTTTTAATAGGTGTCCTGATTTGATTGAGTAAAACATCAGACTGATGGGGAGGATATCCAAGCTAAAATATGATCCTTATTCTAAGGTCCAGACAGCACAGGAAATTCTCAATTGAGTACTATTCTCTAAACTGTTCTAATATTAAATATTATATTTAATATAATTGACTTCTTTTGTAACAATGGTTTAGGGAGTAACAAGTGCCATGTCTCTAAAAGGTCAACCTAGTTTCAGAGTTTAAAATATTTTTTTGTTTTTCTGGATATAATAATAATATATAATTGTAAGCAATTCGAACAATACGAAAATGGATTAACAGAAAGTGAAAGTTGGCCACAAATAGGCTGAGAGTTAGATTTGGTGTAAGAAGCAGAAGTGTCTATTACCCGTATTACTTGGTAAAGAAAAGAAAAACTTTTGCATTTTTATCAGGACATTTTGGTGCCACCATCAAAATGGATCTCTTGAAAAGTAGCTTCTTCATAAAGATCAAAATTACCTTCTAATATTCCACCTGTCTCACACCTGGACTCCTTATTTCCCTTTTCTCCTTTATTTTTCTCTGTTGCCCTTAATGCTTTATAACATACCAGATATTTTGCTTATTTATTGTTTGTTTATTCACTGCTGTTTCCTCAGCACCTAGGACAGGCCTGATACATAATAATTGCTCAATAAACATCTGTTGAATGTTGAATGAATAAATCCAGCTCAAGTGCTATTTCTGCTTGAAAGCTTTGCTCACTTTCATTGTTCTTGACCTTGGCTTACCAGAAAGTAACTTCCTTTCTTTGTGCCTCTGTCTCTGTATCATGTCCAGACTTCTATAGTTACGTTTTTCACATTATTACCACATGTTGATCCTACTCAGGACCATGAGCTCCTTAAGGGCAGGAACAAGACCGTTTATATCTTTATCCCGTGCCCATCTCCATGCCTACCTCCTGGTCCTGGCAGTGTGATGAGGAAGAGATTAAAGAAAGTAGAGCATGAATAATAAGACTGCTTATTTGATTGGAAAAGTACCAGAGCAGAGAAAGTGGCAAAAAAAAATACATTTGTTATGGAGTGGGATGGGATGGAGTATAACTTTGAGCCTAGGTCTCAAACATAAAACCAAGTAGGATTCTATTTTAGCCTGATATGGAAAGTGATTTTGAATTAATGTGTGGTGGCTCATTAAAAGCATGGTGGGGCAAATTCCTAGGATGCCAGGGTTTTCCTGCGTTTTGAAGATCAAGCTGCTCTCTTTACTTCTTTCCAAAAGTCTTCACCAGATGGCCACCAGGCAACAGAAAATACAATACATCTAGTTGGGTGTTTAAAGATTCATTTCACCTAAAAGCTGAGGATTGTCAAAGACCCACTGAGTTCACCCAGGGAATTCCTTACCCAAAGCTCTCTATACCATAAGAATGAGTGTTCACTGCATGTTGGTCCACCATCCACCATTCCTCCTCAAAGAATTAAAGTGTAATTGAGTAAGGTATATTGAACTCCCACTTGGGGCCTTGCACTTTGATGGATGTTAATTTCTGATATGAATATCCACTTAACTCAAAAGTATCCATGGTGTATGCTGTTCTTTCTAGAACTCCTTAGTGGAGGTTTCTCTATTTGTCCAGGATAATGATGCAAGCGTATACTCAATTATTCATGGGCTAGTTTGCATCTTCTCCTATTTTCAACTTCCTGTTAACAAAACAAATCAAGCTAGGTTCAAGTACTTTCTTTTAAGGGTTTTATTTTTTAGAGCATTTTTTGGGTTCACAGCAAAATTGAGAGGAAGTTACAGAGATTTTTCAAATACACCTTGCCCACATACATGCACATCCTCCCCCATTATCAACATCACTCACCAGAGTCAGGTACTTCTTAATAATAGCATATTACCATATATAGAGTACCTACCACAAAATCTCATTTATTGTGCACAATAACCAAGGAAAGCATCATTATATCCTTTTTACCCATGTGTACACTGGCTCCAAGGCCTTTGGTACTCTCTCCAAGATCACGCAGGCTAGAAAGTGCCTGAGATGCCATTCAAAACCAAAGTTATCTGACGGAACATTTGTTTGGTTTCCCAAACATCCCTGTAAAGTCAATTCCCTACATCTTTATATTTTATTCCCCTATAATCCTGGTCAGGTTCATTTAAAGCAGGACATCTAGCTATCCCTTTCAACAGAAGAGGTGCAAGCCACTCCATTTATGGGGTGATGTTTTACATGGTCATGACAAGTAAAGCACTCTCTTTGCCATAGCTGGGAAGGATTCCATCTCACTCTCTCTGGAGAGAACTGTTCAACCTTTCCAGGCCCGTAGAGATGGTTCTAGTCTTGTTTGTGTCTTCAGTGTTGAGTTTGAAATGATCTGAATTCCCAAAACATTAGGCACACCTGCATTCCAAGGAAACGCAAACATTAATCAAAACCAAATGCAAAAGATTCCGGGGTTGTGTGTCATCTGTATCATCCACACTCTGCTCCTCTCCCTCAGGATGGATGATTGAGAGTTGATTACAAGTTCTTTTTGATGATGCTGCTGAGAACTGTTTGGAAAACATCATCCCCTCTCTTCACAAGATGGAAATACTGGGCAACATGAAGTCATGATTACATTGCATTAATTTTAGCTAAGTCAGACGTCTTCATGAAAGCATTGCTCATGCCTGTCAACCACTGCTGATTGAGTCAGAGTTCACCCGACTTTGGACAAAAGGAGAAACAGTCAATAACCCCCTGTCTCTGTGAATGAGCTGCTGCTGCATCAGGAGTAAAATCAGACCTGAAGCATACAGGACAGTTCATTTCTAGATCCCATGAGCTCTGCTGCCTCTCCTGGGGCGCCCTCACACCATCCCACTGTCTGCTGTCTTTTCAGTAACACAGGCGAGAAGGAAAAAGTTGCAGCCATTTGATGGTCCCCATCCCCATCAACCCCTTCAACAAAGAACCTGGTTTCAATGACCCACGATGCTCATACTTGCCTCCATCACAGGCTTCGTCTCTCCCAAGTTGGAGTGAGTCTTGTTATTCTTCCTCTATGATCTGTTTTGAATTACCCTGTAATCCTGAAAAACGTGTTGTAATGTTCCAAGAAAGCAATGCCCCCGGAGCTCTTTTGGAGTCTCAGTACTAGTCGGATTGTTTTGGGGTTGGTTTGCTTGGTTCATTGGTTGTTTTTTCCATTTTCTGTTTGCTGAAGCCTCTGAGAAGTTTTGAATGGGATTCTGACCTAGTCTATTTCTTACTCATCTAATTCTTACTCTTAACCGATTTGTTGTAAGGTGAAGAGAATCAAGTTATGATGCATTTTATCATTGCTTCCATATCTGGCCTTTAAGTAATTTATAAATATCAATTAAAACTACCAACATGATGAGGTACTCAACTATTCTACAGGCATTTCCTTGATCCTGGAGGTATTTGATTCAATGGAAGAATCGGAGCCCAGATTTTCATCTTTCTTCCCCGCTGATGAGAGCCACATTTTCATTCCTTCTAACTTTTCAGGTCTCCTGAAAACTAAAAGAACACCAGTGACTGGTGTGTGGCCAGAATTTGTGTTAGTTTAGAGGCCCTGGGCCTAACAGTAGATTCAAGTCTAGCTTTGCTGTTTACTGTGTGAGACCTTGGCCAATGCCTCTTAACTTCTTTAAGTCTCAGTTTCTTCCTCTCTAAAATAGGGGTAATTATAATAGCTATTTCTCAAGGTTTCTGTGAAGCTCAGATAGGTGAATTGACATGAAGCTTCTTTGTACAATGCTAATCCAATGCTACCGGTTGGCGATGAGGGGAGCCTTTAAAAGCTTGATTCTAACACCACCTAACAAGATTGCAAGGAATTGACATTTTTAGCATTATTTTAGAGACATAAATTAAGACCAGAATGGCTCATAAAATTCCTTATGTTCTTTCAGCCAATCTGTAGCACATCTGCTAAGAAATAAATCTAGATATTTGGAGCCAGTTCTTTAGGCTACAGGCATCATGTATTTGTGCAGCATCTATGACATGCCCACGTCTAGACTAGCTCCCTATGGGAGATACTGGAAGAAGAAACAGCTCCAGATATCAAGAGTTTAATAACTTGTTAAACTCAATCCAATCAACTCAATCAATTACTCAGTCAACCAGCCCTTACTGGAACATTCTACATGCTCAGCTCTTCCAAGGTGCAAAGGAGACATATGCCTACTCTATGGGAATTTAAGGTCTGAATCATTTAGTGGCTGCCTTACCTTAAATAATGAGGGAGAGGGATTATTGTAAGGCTAGTAATAAGAGGAGGAAGGGATTTCACTGGAACTGAGGAAAGAGGCCCCATCAAAAGCAGACTGGAAGGTCAGTCATCACCTCGGGAGTTGGTGGGTCAGGATTATCATATGTTCCTCAGCACTGGAGCTTGGTAGCTCTGTTACTTGGTGAGGTACTATCACTGCAACTCAGCTACTATCTTGGCGCCTGCCTCTTGTTGTATGACCACCTGACTGGCCCTGCCCATCCCCATAAACACTCAGGAGAGAGAATCTGAATGGTATTTGCAATTTCCAGGACCCACGTTTCAACAGAGTTCCTCCAACCAGGCCACCTCTGAGGCCTCTGACCACCTGAGTCAATGCCCGTTCGTGTCTCAATCAACCAGAACCGAAGTGTCACTTGGGGTGGAGTGTCCCAGTTCAAGGGAAAGTCCAGATCTGCTTCCCTTCCCCAGGACTGCGAATGAAGTCGTTTGCTCCAGAAGCAGGTATCAGCCTGGCAAACACCATAGTAGCCCTCTTCGGAAAACAACTTCCTTCCCTCTGTCCCTGTCCCCATCTCCCACACTTAGAAAACAAGAAGAGTTAGAAAAATAGTCCAAGGAACTAGGACACTTTATAAAAGAGATGGGGATGGATCTAAACCTTGAAGGATGGGGTGACACTGAGTAGACCAGGAAGATGGAGACATTCCAGGCAGACAGACTGGTTGAGCAATGACAGGACTTCCAAAATGAGCCTCTGGGTAAGCACATAACTTCATTAAGTATAATAGCTAAGACGCACTGCCTCTTCTTTCAGGTTGGAAATAAAATAGCAAAGGGGCTACTCTCTATATATTGTGATATAAATTAATAAAGCTGAGGGTCTTTTTCTAGACTCTTCCACACTCAGAATTACATTTTCTTCATTCTAGGAGTGCCTTTTCTCCAGGGGTTGGCCTGCTGGTGCAGTTCCTAAGAATAATAATAGATAACATTTATAGACAACCTTAGTGCCACGTACGGCATTAAGCTCTTTATGTGTACCATGTCATGCAATCTTCTTTATACACTGTGTATTACAAAAGAGAACTCTAAAAAGCTAATAGGTAACAAGAGGAAGAAGACTTCCCTGAGGAAGTAATATTTAAACTTGATTTTCAAATACAGTGTGGGAGTTCTCCTGGTAATCAAATCTGGTAAAGACATTCTAGGCTGCGGGATTGACATCAAAGAGATAGGAACAATCATGGAATGTTCCACAAAAAGCAAGTGGTTCACCAAAGATAGATGATAGGGTCCTTGTGGCAAGGCGTATAGCTGGGACCAGACAGGCTGGAAGAAGCCAAATTGTGGGGAGCTTTGTATGTAGTGATTTTATCAGAATGCAACAGGAATCCACTGAAGTGATTTAACCTTTGCATCTTAGAAAGATGATTTGTGGTTGGTGTGCAGCTTGGATTGATGGATCAGGGAGACTGTGAGTAGGTGTGGCCAGCTAGGAGGCTATCACTGTAGTTGTCCAATGGAGAGACGGGTGAAGAATGGAACTGAGGCAGTGATGGAGGAGACAGAGGACCAGATTCAGTCAAGCAGTGTGTTAAAAATAAGATAGGGTCCCTGTCCTCCAGGGCTAAGAACCAAAGAGGAAAGAAAAAGCTAGCAAGCAACTGCCAATGGCACCCGGCTGTAGATGTGTGAGGCCAAGTGGACAGAAGCTATTGTGGGTAGTGGGCAAGTTCAGAAGACAGAAGGCTTCCAGCTGAGGGCAGCAGCCAAGCTTCCAGAAAGGGTGGTAACTGAGCTTCATACCAACAAATGAGTAGGATTTTAATAGTCAGAAATAGCGTGAAGAGCTTCCAGAATGAAACAGCAAAAGCAAAGCTTTTAAAAATGGAAAGCATGAGGCTAACTGGGGGGATGGCAGAGTGGAAGAGACAAAAGCACTCCAAAGCCAGCCTCACCACACTGCCCAGCCATAAGAATCCTTGAGCATGATCCTGTCAGCTTTACCACTCACCCTGGTAGACCCTCAATGATAACCTTTTCCTGGCAGGAGCAGAAGAAATTATACATTGTCTTTATCACAGAAAACCACAGATAATGGTCTAGACGTGATCAAGGGCTTGGAATAGCACTCTCTCAACAACGCCCAGAGCGTGGCAGTGGGATGGACGCTTCTTCAAAAGGAGTTTCTGTTAGAAATCTGTTGGGTTTTCTAAGCCTGTTCTACACGCCATTCCTAGCTTCTTTTGGGCATACGGCCATGCCATGCGGTTCAACGCTTTGTTGTCCTGAGTCTTCTTCTCAGATTGTTTCAAGAATGAGTCTTCTATCCTTACCAAGAAACAAACAGCAATTCGGGGACTGTGGCAGTTGCTGCAACTCAAGTCTTCAGTTGGGAGGCAGCTCGGGGCTCCCTGCTTGCTGGCTTCCTGCATGCCCCCTCCTGGAGCATGAGGGCTGCAAGCTGTGGGCCTTGTTGCCTCTTTCTTCCCACCTCGCTTTATTCTCAGGCAGCCCAGAAAGCTGTTTAACAGTAAAAGAAGCATTTATCCTTTAGTTCTCAGATGTATGTGATCTGAAAAGAAAGAACAGAGAAGAAAATATCCTGAGGACGTCAGAGAGAGGGAAATGTGGGTAACAGATGCTGCTACTTGTTTGTGCCCTTGTTTTATCTTTTAAAAATACATAAAACATGAATAACTATGGAGAAATAGTTCCAGCTTGGGGTAAAATCAGAAAGGGGGTATTTTATAGTTTGGGTTGAACTTCCTACATTTTGAGTTGTCTTGCTATCCAATGCACTCATGAAATCACAAAATTCTGGAGCAGGAATAGAACTTGAGAGGTGACTTATTCCAGTTTCTGGACTTATGTTGACGAATGAGCTAGAAATCCAGGCTAGAAAGAGGCCTTTTCCTTTAATACAAAGTTTAGAAATTCCCACTCCCAGCCATGCTAGCCTCCTTGTACCATTCAGAGAGTAGAGAAGTTTTGCTTAGGTACAAATATTCGTTCACTTGTTTTATTCACTTACTAATTATCTACTGAGCACCTACCAAACACTAAATGCCCTGTTAGAAAGCTGAGATCCAAAAACCTGATTCCTGAATTTCATTTACATGGTTGGTTACACAGATCTAGAGGACACCTGAAGGGTGTGAAGTGAGAAGGGGATGGTGAGAGAAGAGCCAAATGAGACTGAGGATGAAATTTGTTTTGGAATGTACACCACTTTAGCTTAAGCAATGAAAATATATAATCATAACAATATTTGTGTAACGTGCTTTAGTTCTAAAGGAATGTCCACAACAATCTCCTCATTCATTTTCTTAGTAACCATGTGAGGAAGGTCTTATTATTATGCCTGATTCATACATGAAGAAATGGAGGTCTGGTTTTCAAAAATAATAGGCAATTGGGGCCGCCCTTTGGCCTAGTGGTTGAGTTCAGCACACTCCGTTTCGGTGACCTGAGGTTTGGTTCCAGGCGTGGACCTACACCACTCATTGGCAGCCATGCTGTGGTGGTGACCCACATACCAAATAGAGGAATATGGGCACAGATGTTAGCTCAGGGAGAATCTTCCTCAAGCAAAAAGAGGAAGATTGGCAACAGTTGTTATCTCAGGGCATGTCTTCCTCAGCAAAAGAAAAAAAAAATAGTAGGCAAACACATTGGGAGTCAAATTCAGGTGTTGGGACTTTAGGTCTCTTGCTCTCTTCTCTCCTTGACACTGTCTTTCCACTGTCGTTTCAAAAAATCAATGAATATCATGGAGCATCCCTGGTGTCAGGCACCATGGTATGCTTGGTGTGAGGGGGAGGGAGTGGTGGTACAAAGATGAGTAAACCTCCTAGAAATCATCACACTGGGGGCTAACATGTGGTGTCACAAGAAGGATGGGCTTTGCCTGAGCTTTACAGATAGAGATCAAGACCTTACTGTTTGGGAGTGAGGGTCAAATAGGCAAAGAAAAAGGGAAGTGTTAATTTTGTATGACAGTGGTTAGAAGCATAGGTGGTAGACTCACTCAGAGACGGGTTTGAGTCCACTTAACCCCTCTAGACCATATAAGCATTAAATGAGATCACACACTTAAAACTGTTATTGCAGCACCTGGAATACACCAATTCTCAACAAATGATAGAGATGGTGGTGGTGGTGGTGACATCACTACTAACATCATCATCAACCCCAACCCTCTCAGACACCCCAAAGAGGGTCCCCCAGGCAACCCTCCCTAACACTGCTCCCTGCCACTCGCCCAGGTGCTGAAGTACAGGCGTCTTAATAAGACATGGCTTTCCACCCACCTCCTCTGCTTTCTTCAGTCCCAGTGCCTGCCTCTCGCAGAACAACCATTTCCACAAAACTGCCTTTCCTTCAGGATCTTCCTGTTTTCTGGAACTTTCTGTGGAATTTAGACCCCTGGAAAGGACAGTCCTTCTTCCCAAGGACCTGGACAGTGCTCACTACAATCCCCAGTGGCTCCCTCAGCAGGCAGGAGTCAGGGATGCCCTTGTACTTGTCTTGTCTCCCCTGGAGGTTCTCGCTGGGTCTGCTATTACTTACTGCATAACTCTGAACTGCGTTATTAGCAGTCAGAGCTGTGGGGGACCCAGCTGCCATGAAACAGACACATAAAGACAAAACGTGAAGCCAAGAATGAAGTACCGCAGCTGAAATCTGTGAAGGAGACAGTGTTCTATTTAGAGCCCTACGGCCTCCCCAGCGGTGTCCCTATACCACTCTCCTCCCCTACCCCATGCTCCCTCAGCCGTCTCCTACCCTCCAACAAGCTGTCAACTACCCCACTGAAGGAGAAGCCAGAAGGTGTGCCAAAAAGGGCCTTGGCTGGGAGTCAGGACACTTGAGTCCAGGTTGGATTCTGCCAATGATGAGCTGTGGGGACTTTGGCAAAGGATTGAATTTTTCTGAACCTTCTTTTGAAAATGACTAGACGAGTGGGTCCCTCCAGCTCTAATCCTTGATGATCCCACTGCTGTCCTCGTTTCTCAGCACATATTTATATAGATACGCACAGGCACACACACACATAATCACTCTGCAGTGAATCACACCATTTTCAACTATCATAACAGTTATCCAACTATCAGTTTGATGTTAAGAATAAAACAATTCTTGCATTAATACTATAGACAAAGATTATTTTCTATAAGATATAAAATCTGACTCAAATGATAAGGAAAAATGCAAGCTGTAAAAATAAAATTATGGAGGCCAGCCTGGTGGCATAGTGGTTGAGTGCGCACACTCCACTCAGCAACCAGGGTTCACCAGTTCAGATCCTGGGTGCAAACCTACACACTGCTCATCAAGCTATGCTGTCATGGGATCCCACGTAGAAGAAGTAGAAGAACTTACAACTAGGATATACAACTATGTACTCAGGCTTTAGGGAGAAAGAAAAACAGGAAAATTGACAACAGATGTTAGCTCAGGGCCAATCTTCCTCATCAAACTAAAGCATAAAAAACCAATAAAAAGAAAAAATAAAAATGTGTAGAAGGTATGAATAGATAATTCCTGTAAAAGAAGGTGGATATAATAAACAAAATTTGGAAATACGTTTTCTTTTATGAGTAAAAATATACATGCCAATTAAAGTAACATTGATGTATTAACATATTATAAATTCTGATTAATCAAAACAGAAGCTTCTGCATCAGGAACAAATAGATCAATGGGACAGAATAGAGAATTCAGAAACTAGTACGCATGTGGGCATGTGGTCATTTGGGTGGGTGGGCATGTGGCAGGTATGTACTTGACAAATGATAAAGGTGGCAGCACAAACCAACAAGGGAAGGCAGGTTATTTACTAGATGGTTCTGGAGAAATCAGTTCCCTTATGGACATATATAGGACATGGACAGATATAAAGAATCAATTCACAAAAGAAGTAGCACAAATATCTAACAAGCATTTGAAGAAATGCTCACACTTACCAATAATCAGAGAAATCATATTTAAGCAACAATGAGATGCAAAGTGGCAACTTTTACAGTCATCAGAAAGCAAAAACAGCTGGTGAGAGAGTAAACTGAAACAGCCATTCCATAAAGAATCTGCCAGTGTTTAGTAAAAGTAAAAGTTTATTTTTCTGATCCAATGAATCCACTCCTAGATATAAATCCCAGAAAAGTTCTCCCACTGGTCCATAAATGTGCTGGCACAATAGTGTTTCCTGCGACATTGTTTATAGTTTCAGGCAGTTGGAGGCAAACTAGTTTTTGATCACTAGGAGAATGAACAAGTTATGTGCAGAAAATGCATGCTATGGCTTACACTGCTGTAATAAACTAAAAAGCAAGGATATATCTCAAAAATACAAGAAAAACAAGAAACAAAGTGAGTTATATAACAAGTCTATTAATGTACAAAAAAGGACATCAAATGCGTACACAAAACCACAATACACATTTTGTAAGAACATAAATTTAAAGACATATTAAAATAGTTTTCTGCCAAGGGTTTATAGGTAAAGATGCAGTCACGAAAATAGAAACCTCTGAGCAGGAAGGGATTTATGAGGGAATGAGATGGTTTCGAAACTGATGGAAGGGCTAGAGACGTGAAGGGCAGGGAAGACCACCGCTAATTCCCAAGTTCACTACCAGACTTCATAAAAAACAGGAAGTTGATACTGCGCCCACAAGGACTAAAGGAAATGCCACCACTGGTTACAGCTGCATTAGCACTGAAACAGGCAATTTATAGGAAAAGCCCTGAAATTGCTGCGAGATCTCACATCTGCCAAAGCCCACACATTTGCCTGCCACTACAGAGGAAGAATAATGGCTTTTCAGTTCTAGTGAGGGCATCTCTCACCAGTGAAATATCAACTGGAGCCCTTCTGATAAGGGAATCCAGAACATGTAAGCTTCTAGCTTAATGACGCAGGGAGCACCTGAAAAGAAGCTGAACACCATCAGACACTCTCTGGCTACTCAGGATCCATACACACCTTTGTATATTTAATTTCCAAATAATATTATCAGCAGAATGCTTACTGCCTAACATGATGCAATTACCCCACAAACAAATGAAGAAGCAATCACCCTCTCCACAAAAAAGTTTCCCAAATGTAACATCATCATTATAAACACATCTAGTTCAATCACAATGCCCCTTCAATATCATGTAATCAATCTAAATACTATACAAGTAATCACAACATGCATACCTTATACAAAATAGCAGGGGAAAAGGAGAGGGGAAATGGAAATTCTGTGGTGCTTAATGTAGACAAATAGAGATGTATGCACATATACCCAAGACAAGAAAATATGAATAGCTATTATAGTCATCATTTCTACAACTGATCCCAAGATCGTAGTTGGTATTTTAACTCTTAGTCCGCTGCCTACTCCATGATCTCTTTTTCCTTTAGCTACCACTTCAGCTGACCGTGGTTCTTGATCTAGCACAGTGACCCAAAACTTTATTCCTAAATGATCTGAACCATTAGCGGCCTTGCCTGTGTTGGGTTGCTACAGTTCTTCCCTTAAACTTTTCACTGGCTTAAAAGTACTAAAAGGAACCCTTAATTCCCTAGATTCCATATAGACGCTTTCTGACCCTGTTTTAAAGCAGCAACCCTATTTGAGGATTGGTCACTATAGACAATACAGGAACCCCTCTTCTTTCTCTCTTTGTTCAGTAACATGAGGAGAACAAAATGCAGAACTTCCGTTTCATTGCAATGTCCCCTAAAGAAACATTTTCTCACTGGGGAACTAAGATCGCTAAACCAACAGAGCCCAAAGATACAGTCATGTGAAGCAAATTTTTGCAAGTCCTCCATAAGGAATGATAGTTATTTTCAGGAATAATTATGCAAGAAGTCATCACCTCTTCTTCCCGTCTTAGCCGCTAGACGAGTGTATTCTAGCTATGGGAGAACAATGCATCATGGATTGGTCACTGGCTCAAAGCATATAATGTATTTTGTAGGACAGTTCTCTACCCGCACAAGCTTTACTGTTCCTGCTGGCATAATAGTTGAGTCTCCACTAAGCCATGCTACCGTTCTGTAAAACCAGATGCTTCTACGAAACGAAGTACAAAATAAGACCAGCAAATCTTGTGGGCATGAAAGTACTACCACGCTTTTTCATTGTAAAATTAGTTCTTTGGTCAGAAACAATATCATATGGAATGCCATTTGTTGAATAAGGCATTTGCCAAGTCCACAGATGGTGAAGCTGGCAAAAGCATCATAGGCAGAAAAAAAACAAACTCATACCTGAAATAAATGTCTATTCCAGTAAGGACAAAATGCTGTACTCTTCTTGATGTAAGTGGTCCAGTATAATCAACCTGTCACCAGACGTCTGTCTAAGGAATGATGTCGTATCGAGCTCAGACTTGGCTTCTGCTATTAGGTCGTTGGGGATCCAGCACTGGCACAAGCCTTAGTGAGGAGAAGTCTATGTTGTTGAGCCAATGCATAATCTCTATCACTACCACTATAGCAACTTTATTCACGAGTTCATTGAGCAAAAATTGGGGTTACTTGGAAAAGAGTCTGAATGACATCCACAAAAATGATCATCCTGTCTTCCTGAACCTTCTCTACAGTAGGGACCCTTTAGTGAGCTTTCACAAGGAACACAAATATCTTCTCACTCTATCCCCATTTTAGAGATCCACCTTCATACATCTTCTCCATACTCCTATGTCACCAATCTTTCCAATTCCCTGGCCAAAATACTAGTGTCTTCCCATGAATGTCATAGATTCGTACCTGTAGCAACCCTTCCATCCAGCCAAAGTAAGCTACAAGATGCACTACTTGAAGTTACACCCATTGGGAAGATGTTTCTTACGTATGTGCCTTTACTTATCTTTCAGGATCGACACTGAATGGGACTATAAGGCTACAATAATTCATTTCCAGATGGCATTAGCCTATATTTAAGTCAGGCTCAATTTTGCTTTGTTAATCAACTGATCTTAAGAACTTCCCATGAGTTCATAGAAATGGATCCAGAGAGAGGTAAAGATGCTGCAGGAGTAGCTACTATGGCAGTCTGACTCATCTGCTCATGCAACATACTTGTAGCCTCTCAGCTACTTCAGGTTGATTATAAAGTCCTGCTGCATACACCTAGCTTTTGATTTAGGGGATCAGATAACACCTAGTTCATGTTGAGCAGCTCAAATTACATAAACGCTTGTAATATCATGATCGGATGTTGAACCTTTACCCATGATGCAGTAGCAAGACAAGACCTGTTTCTCTAAAGGAAAACAGTATTTTTTGGAGGGCATATGGCAAATCCTAGGGATCTGTACTTAAGTTCTCTCATTATGGCTTCTCTTGTTGTGGCTTGCCAGAGACTTCACACAGCATCACTACCTATTGTGCTTTAACTACCATTGGATCTGCTGAATCATAAAACCCAAGTGGAAGAGCAACTTGTACTGAAGCCTGGACTAGCTGCAGAGCCTTCTCTTATGCTGGAACCCCTTAAAATTGAGAACATTACAGGTTACTTAGTAAACGGGTCACAGAGATGCATTCAAATGTGGTATGATTATCTCTAAACTCCAAAGAGGCCCGCTAAATATGCCTTTTTCTTAGTGATAGGAGTAAAGGTGTAGCGAGTTTTCTTTTCTTTCACTTTGGAGGGGATTTCTTGACATGCTCCAGATCACTGGGCTCAGAAACGTCACCAAGTGTCAGGCTCCAGAATATTCATGGGTTTATCTCTCACCCCCTGATATATGCATGTAATGCACCAAGCACCCCAAATCCAATCACCAGTATGCCACTAATATAGTGGACAGGTGTGATATCCAGATGAGAAGGTAATAAACATCCCTGCAGGCTAGATGATGACTGAGAGATCCCTACCAGTTAAAACAAATGGTTTCTGATAGTTTTTACTAAACAAAATAGAGTGAGACTTTTGGAAAGATGGAGTAGAAGCACTTTTCCTTATTTCTCCCCCTAAGTACAACTAAAGATCCAGGACATTGTACATGAAAAATACTTAAGAAGATTCTGAAAGATGGAGAAAAGAAGGCAGACTGTCTAGGGACCTTGGGAAATGGATAACAGCACAGAGGTAAGTTCATGGGTTTTGTCTTTGCTTGGTATATACCAAACTTAGAGCTAAAGTAGTCAGCAACTCAGAAACACCCAATGGGTACATACCAAAAATGTCCCCAAGAAAAGCCTACCCTCTCTAGCCAAAGAACCAGGAAAGGAGCAGCCGCATAAGATAGGAAACTTTTAGACAATGACTACTCTGCTCTAGTCAAACACCACAGGAAAAAAGAAAGTGGCCTCACCACTACGCATACCAGCAAAGGGTTAGTGGGGAGGCTAGATGTCCACACTCACAAGGCCATAATGAAGTGCCCAAACTCCTCCACCAGGATACAATCAAATAATGCCAAGTAAGGAGCCAGGTCTTCATCTCCACTTCTGCCACCACTCAGGTGTCAGTAGTGACATGAGGGGACCTGGAACTTCCATCTTCATCCAGCAGTAACAAGGAGCCTCGCTGACTGAATGTCAGTAGAGGCTGAGCAAGGAATCTGGACTTTTATCTCTACCTGGCAATAATGAGGCAGTGCCCCCTCTTTTCCTGCCAGAGCTGTATCAGAAAAATCCAGTTCAAACAGCAAGTTTAAATAAGGTCCACAGTCTCATAATACCTAAAATGTCCAGGTTTTAGCTAAAAATCACTCATCATACCAAAAGCCAGGAACTTTAGTTCTTAAACTAAATGAACTAAATGAACAAAGTCATTCAATAGTTCCCAATACTGAATGAGAGACATCAAAATTATCTGACGATGATTTCAAAGCAGCTATCGTAAAAATGCTTCAAAAAGCAGTTACAAACATGCTTGAAACACATGAAAACATAGAAAGTCTCAGCAAAGGAATAGAAGATAAAAGGAAGAACCAAATGGAAATTTTAAAACTGAAAAATACAATAATGGAAATAAAAAGCTCATTGAATGGGCTCAACAGCAGAACAGAGGGGACAGAGGAAAGAATCAATGAACTGGAATGGAAGAAATTACCCTATTTTAACAAGAGTGAAAATTAAATTAATAGAGCTTCAGAGACCTGTGGGACAATAACAAAACATCTAACACTCATTTCATCATACTCCCCGAAAGAGAAAGGGGAAAAGGCAGGGATAAAAAAGTACTTAAAGAAATAATAGCTGAGAAACTCACAAATTTGGCAAGAGACATAAACTAGAGATTCAAAAAGCTGACCATTAAACAGAATAAGACCAAAGAAATCCATGCCAAGACACATAATAATTAAACTTCTGAAAACTAAAGATAAAGAAAAAAATGCTGAAAGCAATCACAGAAAAATGACACCTTTCCTATTGGGGAAAAACAATTTGAGTGACAACAAATTTTATATCAGAAACCATAGAAGTCAGAAATGAGTGGCACAACATTTTTCAAGAGCTGAAAGGAAAGAACTCTGGACCTAGAATCTTATAACCAGCGAACATATCCTTTAGGAATGAAGGAGAAATCAAGACATTCTCGGATGAAGGAAAACTCAAAGAATTTGTTGCCTGTAGACCTATCCTAAAAGAATATCCAAAAGAAATTCTCTAAATAGAAAAAATATGATAATATAAGGAACTTTGGAACATCAGGAAGAAAGAACATAGTAAGCAAAAATATGGGTAAATATAAAAGGCTTTCCTCCTCCTCTTGTATTTTCCAAATTATGTTTGATGGTTGAAGTAAAAATTATAATACTGTCTGATGTGGTTCTAATATATATGTATATATGTATGTAAATATACATAGAGTAAATATTGAAGAAATTTATATCATAGAATATCATAGATAGGAGAGAGTAAAGGATTTAAAGGGAGGTAAGGTACTTCACTCAAACTGGTGAAATGATGATACCAGTAGATTGTGCTAAGTATGGATACACAATTTAATATCTATAGCACCCACTAAAAAGGCTATACAAAGAGATATACTCACGGTCAAAAGTACTATAGATAAATCAAGATAGAATTCTAGAAAATGTTCCAGTAACCCGGAGGAAGGTAAGAAAAGGAACGCAGAGAAACAAATGGGAGAGAACAAACAGAAAACAAAAAATAAAATGGCAGATAATATGAAAATCAAAATACAGTAAGTAAATTCACCAATTATAAACTTAACTGAACTTGACAAAAAGATTATTTGCCTGATTAATAGCTGCATGGTAGGTGCAAAGGGTCATGTTGATTTGTTCCGTTGTAGAGAGCACATCTAGACTAGCAGTTGCAAGTACAGTCAGCATATTACTAAGTTGACAATAAGCTACTCTGTTCCAGACTTATCTATCTCCTGCATAGACTAACCAGGAGAGTTAAAAGAGAGTGTGATGCAAATCACTTCTGATGACTTGTTCCAGTTTGATGGTGGCACCAATATCTGTGATTCTAATATGTTAATACCAACAATATTATTATTGGTTTACTATTATATTAAAGAAAGGCCACTCCAGGGGCTTCTATTTAGTTCTTTCCTACCATTACAGGAAAAGAGTCAAAGTGTTATTCCATCTGTCAAAGAGCCGAAGTGGGGGTTCCTCCAATTGTGTCTATTCTAATTATATATTCCAGAACTGGAGAAGTAAACACTGGGGCCATTGTGAGACAGAATGAGGCCAAAACTCCATTTATTACACAACCATAGTGGTTTGTGAGTTATCCAGTGATTAGTGTCAACTCGGAGTCAGGTATTCAGCAATCTCCAAAAAATCAGGGTACTTCTCTTTCCCCAGTACACAGTCATGAGGTAAATGGTTAAAAGTTTCTTTGCAGAAGATTAAGAAAAATATTTACAATACGTACTTTGTATCGGGGTCACCAGATTCTTTTTCCAAAGGACCTGCTCTACACTTTATTCAAGAAATTCTGGATACATAAATGTGCTCAAGAATGGGAATTAGATAAGAGGCCACAATTCCCTATTTTGATGAATCAGATCAAGACCTAGAATATTTTTGTTGTGCATATCAAGCAAGACTTTTATAGCTTTCCATCTGTTGATTCTTGGGCAACCATGATCAACTAAATATCAAAGATTTCTGAGGGTCAAATCATTATTATTACCACTTCAACCCTGCTTCCCATACTGGTAATCTGCTCTCTTGGTCTCTGATAGTTAAATGTTGCTATTTGGTCTCTGCTCTTCTAGAGTAAGTGTAGTTTAATGGCAGCCTCTCCTGCCTTCATTCTCAACTTTCAGAGGAAAGTCACTACAGATCTTGCAAAGAATGCCAATGCTCGCTTCACCAGTGTATTGTTTTCATGTTTTTCTGAAGGGAGTGCCATTTGGACCCTTTCCAAGGACCTGGTAAGGGGATGGATAAGTGAGTTCTGACTCTGAATTCATTTACTGTGGGGCAGAGTTAAATCTAGGCTTCAATCTGTCTCAGTTAACTTCTGCTGCATAACTAATCTCTCAAAAACAGTAAATTAAAGCCACAAATATTATTTCTGTCTCAGTTAATTTCTGCTGCATAACTAATCTCTCAAAAACAGTAAATTAAAGCCACAAATATTATTTCTGTGATTCCCTGGGTTGATTGGGCAGGTCTTTGGGTTTAAGGCTGAATGGTCTAGCATAACCTCATTCACATATTTGAAGATTTGCCTGAGACTGTTGAGACTTCTCTTCAAGTCTCCAAGTGATCACTCATCCACCAGTAGCTGGCTTAAGCTGGTTCAGATGTTTGCAGAATGGTTCCCAGCAGCAAAAGGGTGAAAACTCCAATGTACATGCACTTTTCAAGCTTCTGCTTGAATCATATTTGCTAAAGTCCCATCGGCCAAAGCAAGTTACATTGCCAAGTCCAGATTCAAGGAGCGGAGAAATGAAGTCCTTTTGATGGATGAAGCGGCAAAGTCTCGTTACAAAGGGGTGGGTATACGGGAGTGGGAGGAATTATTGAGTAAATTTTGCAAACAAATTATCACAGAGTCAACCAACAAGAAAACTACAGAGACATTCCCAGCTGCTGAAATTGACACAGTGAATAGGGCAACCATAGCAATAACTTTGGCACATCCCATGTTTGTTCCATCTCTCTTGTAATGTGGAGATGAGGAAGCATTAAACTATTTCTTCCCCAATCAAATTTGTACTTGTCCCACTGGGACACGCTGGGCTCTGACCCTAGCGGAGTCTGTAGGTAATGAGGAGTGGTAGGAACAGGTCTTGAGAAAAACTAGGATCTACTTAGAACTGTTCCAGGTAAGGTTATTGTGCACTTTTCCAGCAAGAGAAGGCCAGCCTCCTCAGATAAAGAAGGAGGAGATGCTGGGAAGAGAGTGCCAGTTAGATGTGGGACCTTAAGGTAATCGGATTTGTCCAACCTTTGCCATATGTTCCTATTTCACTTTTTTTTTTTAAAGATTGGCACCTGAGCTAACATCTGTTACCAATCTTCTTTTTTTATTTCTTCTTTGTCTTTTTCTCCCCAAAGCCCACCAGTGCATAGTTGCACATTCTAGTTTTCTAGTCATAGGTCCCTCTGGTTGTGCTATGTGGGGCGCCGCCTCAGCATGGCTTGATGAGTGGTGCCGTGTCCGCACCCAGGATCCTAACCAGCGAAATCCCGGGCCGCTGAAGTGGAGCACAGGAACTTAACCACTCAGCCACGGGTCCGGCCCCCTAATTCACTGTTTATGGTCTCTTCCTTTGCAAAGAAATGTCATACTTTTCACACATGATATAGCAAGGCTGTGAATTCAAGCTGCAGTGTAATACTATAAGGCACAGGATTAAACTGTGGATCTGACTTTTTTATACATTGACCCTGCAGCCACACTATCTAAGAGATTCTTTTAGCTCAGTTATCTAAGCTCTCTGGTTCCCCGATTGTGTTTGATCAGATAATTTAAACTCTCTAAAGCAGTCATAAGCCATTGTCCCACCCCAGAGTCCCAGTAGTCATTATTCCCACAATTAAAGTTTACGGCAACAGCCACTTGGTAACTCAAACTCTTGTCTTCAATAGAAAATTTGTTTTAGGCAACCACAGGTGATAATTTAAGTAATGCTTCTGCTATTGCATGCCATGGATTATTAATATCTGTGCCACTGGCAATTATGTCATCACTGCTTTCAAATATAGCTAAGTCGAATGACAAATCCCAGCTTTCCATATATAAAGATATATTTCCTGAAACCACTACTGATACCAAATATTTTTTCAGTCAAGGTTTGGTCAGGAAAACACTAACACAGTATGTACTTCAGGCAAGAAAAGATTTAATACAGGGAATTAGGTACTTAAAAATTGATGGAGTTGTTGGAGAAGTAAAGGTCAAGGAAGGATGTTTCCACCTCTCAGAGAATTAGGAGGTTTCTGTCAACCAGGTCAAAAACTTCAGGAAATCACTGTTGAAGTTCACAGCTAATGCAGTAAAATGCTGTAAAATCTCATTGGTCTAAACCCTAATGTCTGCATGCCACAGATGGAGGAAAATTAATGACATCTGCATCTATTCTGCCTTCCAAATCTTTTATAAGTGCCTCTTATTGGCAAAATGTAAAATGGAAACTTACTGTCAAGAGAGTCCAAAAATTGTAGTTCCCAGGATACTTGGAGAAAGCAGACAAGAAAGGTGGAACTTTGAGACTGAGTGGGAGTGGAAATTGAAAAAGAAGGAGAAAAATAAAATAAATTTAAACAAGAAAGAGGCCTTGTACAGATGATGACAATGTGCTCTGAATTAAGGAATATAAATAAGTCAATTCCCTGCACCTGAGGTCCAGTGGAAAAAAAACAAGGAAAAAGAAATAAAGAAGCTCATTCATTACATATAGATAGAGCTCTCTGGGAAAAAATAATGTGTATATTCATATCAAAAAGTAATGTGTATATTCATATCAAAGTAAAAAAAAATTATACCTTCTTACTTGTTCCTTACTCAAAAGAAAAAGAACATTTTGTGCACATTAAAAGCCTTCTTAATATCACATTAGAAAAGTGTAATTGATCTTTGACATTCTCAAGAGCTACATTCTGAGAATTTTAAGTATTCTAGATTTGTGGATTTGTTTACTTTTCCCTTTAATTTGGTCAATTTTTTAAAATATATTTTGAGGCTTTTTTGTAAGTTATATACAGCTTTAGAATTGTCCTATATCCCTGATGAATTGAAGGTGTTATTTTCAACTACCCCCTTTCAGCAGCAATAATGCTTTTGGTCTTTGTTTCTCCTGTGTCCATTAGTAGAGCTACTCCAGCTTACTTTAGATTTTGATTAAATGTTATATCTCCTTCCTTCATTTTATTTTCAAAATTTCTGTATCTTTATATTTAAGATCTGTTTTGTAGGCATCATATATTTGGTTGAGGTTTTTAATCCAGTCTGTCGTCTTAGTCTTTTAATAATGGCATTTATTTCATTTACATTTAATATACTTACCAATATATCTGTACTTAAAACTATCATCCTACTATTTGTTTTATATTTGTCTCACTTATATTTTCCTTTTACTCTCTTTTCTTGCCTTCTCTTGGAAGTATCAATAAACATTTACAATTTTTTTTAAGATTTCAGTTTCTCCCCTATTAGCTTGTTAGTTATACTTTCTTTTACTATTTCTCTGTAGTGGTTACCCTAAAGATTACAATATTCATCCCTGAATTTGTAAAGTCTAACATAAATTAGAACTTTTATTTCCCAAACTGAAACGCAGACTTGAAAACATTTTAAATTCCATTTTCCTCCCTCCCTCTTTTTGAGCTTTGTTGTCATATATTTTATTATATGTATATTTTAAACTTCATAAGATGTTGTTATTATTATTGTTTTATGAAAACGGTATATTTACATTTGTTCATATATTTATCCTTTCTATTGTTTTGTGTTCCTTTCTACAATTATTTTTCCATCTGGGATAATTTTACTTCTGCCTAAAGAACTCACTATGGCATTTTTTAGTGAAAGTATGCTGATGACAAATTGTTTCTGTTTTTATATAAATATGACTTTATTTTGGCTTCATTTTAAATATATTCTCTGAGTATAGAATCCTAAGTTGACAGTTATTTTCTTTCAAAACTAAACACATTATATCATTGTCTTCTGGCTTTGATTATTTCCCTTAAGAAATCAGCTAAAAGTCTTTGTTCCTTTGAAGACTCCTTTCAAGGTTTTTCTACTTGCTTTCAAGTTTTTCTTTGTCTTGGGTTTCTTAAGACGTATGACGATATTCCTACAAGTAGATTTCTTTTAGCCAGTGTTGGATTTGTAGTGATTTTTGAACCTGTGGCTTAATGTCTTTTGTCAGTTTGGGAAAATTTGTGGCTTTTTATCACTTCAAACATTTCTTCCACATGAGTCACTCTCTCTTCTCCTTCAAGGTTTGAATTACCCTGCATATTTTTAAAATCTCAATATATTTGTTATGTTTTCATTTTTTCTTTCTTGGGGAAGGCTGGCCCTGAGCTAATATCCATGCCCATCTTCCTCTACTTTATATGTGGGATGCCTACCACAGCATGGCTTGCCAAGTGGTGCCATGTCTGTACCCAGCATCCGAACCAGTGGACCCCGGGCCACCAAAGCGGAATGTGCAAACTTAACCACTGCACCACCAGGCCAGCCCCAGTTATGTTATTTTCTCTATATATCATTCTTTTCTCTGCTCCATACTTTAGTCTATATTTTCTACTGATTCATCTTCTAGTTCATTAATCCTCTGTTCACCTATATTTAATCTACTGTTAAAATAGATTATTTGGTTCTTAACTTCAGATATTGTGATTTTTAGTTCTCAAATTTATTTGTTTCTCTTTTTTGTAAATTACATTTCATTCTTAAAATTTTAAGCATGTATCTTTTTTTCTTAAACATGTTAATCACAATTTTATTAAATGTTTGTATATGATAACTCCAAATCCAAATTTCCTGGTCTCTCTGTTAACTGATATTCTCTCTCTCTCTCTCTTACCTAATCTATATGGCAATTTTTTTCTTGTTTTTGGTGAGGAAGATTGTTCCTGAGCTAACATCTGTGTAAATCTTCTTCTATTTTGTGTGTGGGATGCTGCCACAGTATGGTTTGAAGAGTAGTGTATAGGTCCATGCCCAGGATCCAAAACTGAAGACCCCAGGCCACCACAGCAGAGTGTGCAAACTTAACCAAAGGTATCTGTAGTATCTATTAGAGCTAAACATATGCATCACCAATCTAACTCAGCAATTCCACTCCTGGATACATAACCCAACAGAAAGTGATTACATATGTGAACCAAAAGATACATACAAAAATGGTCATAATAGCATTGTTTGCAATAACTCAAAACTGGAAATAACTCAAATGTCTATCAACAGTAAGATTTGGATAAACTGTGGTAAAAAATCTTAACAATAGAATACTATACAGTTATGAAAATGAACAAACTACTACTCCATATGGCCACATGGATGCATCTCACAAACAAAATGCTAAGTGAAAAAAGTCAGACAGAAGAGTATGTACCATAGGACTCTATGTATATAAATTTCAAAACTAAGCAAAGTTAATCCATAGTGTTAGAAGTCATGGTAGTGTCCTTTTGGGAAGGAGGTGGGAAACAGGAAGGGGCTGGTGATGCTCTACCTCTTGATGTGGAAGGTTGTTACATAGGTGTGTTCACTTTATGAATATTCATAAAGCTGTGCAATTGTGATTTGTGTACTTTTCTGAGTGCATACTTCAAAAACTCTATCACAAATAAAATATTATGAAACATCAACTCAGTGGATGCTTAAATCATTCAAAGTCATTTTTTTTCAAACTATGTAAAACGATGGAAAATATTGATGATGTACTAGTGCATAAGAAGTAAGATATAAACTCTGTGTATATTATAACTACAATTATGTATAGATAAGAAATATATGGAAAATATTGGAAGAAAATAAACCAAAATGATAAACAGTGGGGTTAAAGTGAAAATACAATGGAAAATTTTTTAAATGTTTTCTTTAATGTCAATTTCATTTTTACATTTAAAAACAGAGCATTTTATAGGAAAAAAAGCAATACAATTTTGTAAATGTCAGTTTTTCATTTTGTTAACAATAATAAAAATCTTAACAATCTTCTCTTGGAATTATCTTTGGGATACAAGAAACAAATAGCAAATGGACACCAGAATCACCTATTAATGTCAAACTCCCAGACCTCTTTGACTGTTAACTGACAGTGTAAATTAGTCAGCAATCTCAGTGAAATTTTTTGTGTCATGGATCCTTTGATAATCTACTGAAAATTATGGAGCCTCTCCCCAGAAAAATGCATATGCCTACTTATACAATTAATTTGTGTACAATTTCCATGATTTCATGAACCCCCTGAAAGCCAATGACACAGATCCATAGTGATGAGGCAAAACTCCCCTGTCAATGAAGAAGTGAATCCTCCAGGTGTGGGTCAGATCCCCCTCAAGCCTTCTCTGTTCCTGGTGCATTACACCAATCACTGGGTCCTGAGCAGAGCTGCTAACTCCTTCCTGCTTCTTGTCCCATTGCCTATTTTCCTAAGAAGCCTCTCAGCCCACCAAAATCCCAAACCAAGGGAAATATTTCCTCCAAGGGGCCAGTCAGGCAATCCCACCATGGACTATGTTCCTTCCAGTCCATGTGTATGTCTTCCTTGATGAAGGCAGAAAGTAGATTCCTCCTCACTGTGGCTGTGTCTTCCTTCACTCCTTTAGAGAAGCCCCACAAATAGCCGATCCCGCTAACATGGTCTTGAGTTACAGAACACGCCTACGGATGCATAAGGCCTGCCTAGGGCCTTATCTCTCAGCATGAAGATGACCATGCAGTTTTATTGCCCATTCCAGGATACTTTTAAGAAAGAAAGATGAAATTATTAATAAAAGAGAAATTATTAATAAAACTAATAATTATGCTGAGACAGAGATATGCCAGGACTGTCCCAAAGAGATCGTATGGATTTCCCAACTTAGCAGGAACAAAAGCATAGCATATATTATAAAGCCTTTCCACAAAGGCTGTTGAGAGAAACTAACTTTAAAGATGAGCTCTCCTCCTGTTTTCCAGCCTGTGTGAGGTGATTAACCTCGCAGTCCTTTTCTATCCATTAAACTCTCCCGTAGAAAAGGTCTGTATGCCTATAGTAGGCAAGGAAATTAATCCAGGCCCCCAAGCTTCCTCAGACAGATTCTCTCTTATCCCCAAGATGTCGGCCATCTACCCAAAGTCTCCCTATGCCATTTGTTCCTGAAGGACAGACAACTTAGTCTCCAGCCATATAATCTTTGTGCCACTAAGACTATTATTGGATGAAGATATTTCAAATAAATAAGTGAATGAATGAATGCCGGATAGACCTATATGATGTTCTTAAAAGATACAGGCACAAGAATCAAAATGACAGACAGTAACTTCCCCTGAAACTTCCAGCTGAAGCCTAGTCCCACTTCCAAAAGCATATAGCCATGACGAGAAAAGCCCAGAGGACATTGCCTAAAACGTGACAAGATAAAATGGCTGTGTCACGATTTACACACTGAAGATACTTCCCAAGGGAACCTAGATCAGCAGAGAGGTAGGCAGAGAACCCTAAGGAGGCTAGAGACCTTGGCCCTTCTCCTTACATTCACAGACTAAACTGGCCTTAGAAATCTCCTTGTTCAATTCTTAGTTTTTCCCAAACATTTTTGTTTATATATTTGAAATAAGTGAGATTCAATTGTCCTATATAAATCTTTACCAGAAATACCAAAATGTAAGTATGTAGCAGAGGTGATGAAGGTCCTTCTTTTCCTCATTTGTCTAGAGCCATGAGGAGTTTCAGGAGTCTAGTGTACAAACAACTGCCCTGACCCAAACTCTCATTTCACAAATGAGAAACTCCAAGCTCTGGAGCACATGTGACTTGTTCACAAGCTCTGGTGAACATGTGGCTTGTTCATGGTCCCAGAAGTCCTCAGTAGCAACGCTG
Source organism: Equus przewalskii (assembly GCF_037783145.1). Lineage (NCBI taxonomy): Eukaryota > Metazoa > Chordata > Mammalia > Perissodactyla > Equidae > Equus > Equus przewalskii. The sequence goes on along the minus strand of NC_091861.1, from coordinate 11,228,996 downwards.
GAACCAGACTCTAGTTCTCTCCTGACTCACAGCCCCTTGATGTCTCCATGAAATCTGGAATTCTCAAACTGAGTCACATGCTCCCAGTGGTACCCAGTGAGTGATACAGTAGTCCACCCTTATTCACAGAATACCCCCAATGGATGCCTGAAACCATGGATAGTACTGAATCCTATATATACTATTTTTTTTCCATACATACGTACATATTTGAGGCGTGGCAGCAAGAGCAGCATGAATTTCTTTTTCCTCCTTCACAGTTTCATAGATAGGAAACTTGCTCTTACATAGATCTTAGCAACCTCAGAGTATGATTTTTTTTTCTTTCCTTATTAAGTCAAGAACTTTCACCTTTTCACTTAATGGAAGCACGTGATGGCTTCTCTTTGGCATATCTAAATTGCCAGCATCACTACTCTTGCACTTTGGGGCCACTATTAAGTAAAAAAGGGGTTACCTGGACACAAGAAGTGCATTACCGAGATGGTCCATCTGATAACCAAGATGGCTACTAAGTGACTAACAGATAGGTACTGTACACAGCGTAGATCCTGGACAAAGGACTAATTCATATCCTAGGTGGGATGGAGCTGGATCGAATGAGATTTCATCTTGTTACTCAGAACAACACACAATTTAAAACTTATGAATTGCTTATTTCTGGAACTTTCCATCTGATGTTTTACGGTTGACCAGAGGTAACTGAAACCGTGGAAAGTGAAACCACGGATAAGGGGGGACTACTGTATGTCAGGGCAACCAGAGACCCCAAGATAAACAAGGCATATCCTAGAGCATCAACTTACTTCAGAAATTTGGTGTAGATGTGGATTAAAACCAACTTAGGCATATTATAGAATAGACTGCAAATTTTGTGCAAAATTACAAGAGAAACACACAATTTAAAGAAAATATTGAGACTTCTGAGAACCACTATTGATTTTAGCACCACATTACCCTGGAAGTGCATGCTCATTCCCCTCTGCCCTAATGGAGACTTCAGCTAAGAACTCTGTTAAGCACTGCCCCACACCGTGCTGCCCTCATGCCCCTGCCTTCAAAAGTAGCCCAGATTACCAGCTATGTGACTTCAGACAAGTTGCTTAACCTTTCTGTGCCTCAATTTCCTCATCTCTAAAATGGAAATGATAGTAGTACCCACATCCCGTGATTGTTGCTTAGAACAATGGCTGATGCATTGCGTACCGCCCGATATATATCATTACTGTTTTTATCATTAGTACAATTGTTATGTATAATTACTGTGCTATATATAATTAGCCTATGAAATAATACCTATGACTTGTGCTGGGTAAACTTTAAAGCATCTTGAATGTAGAAGGCATCATTATTAACATAGTTGGCTCCATCACAACGCTACAGTCATAGGTCATAAAATTAACATGGACGGCATATTTACCCTTTATGAAAGCCTGACAGTTGTTCTGTTTGGGGAATTGAAGAGAGCTGCCCAAATAGAATCCCAGGAGAAGAAAGCTGCCTCAGAAGAAAGATGACCCTTAGATAAACAACCATAAACAGATTTCAGTATCATCATTAGAGCGACAAATCACCCTTCAAAAACGCCAGCTGACAGTTCTGTGATCCAGTACTGATGGGAAAGTAAACCCTGCCGGGGTGAAATAATTGAGGAAAATATGGCCGGATTAGATGTCATCTGATGAGTTTACATTCTATAATAATTTAAACAGTCATTGGATCTCCCAATCTTGCCTTCTCCAGCTCTGCACTACTCACTGTTTTGTGGCTGCTCCCAGTTGCTCTCCCTCAGCCCTAACTCCTGGCCCAGGATTTGTTTAGAGAAACTGGCTTTCCTGGGTGTGATTTGAAATAAATTAGCCATGTGGATGGCTGCCTTCTCACCAGGTTCCCACTGGTTTCTTGTACATACTGCTTTGTTCTAATTGCTTAGAAGTGTTTTTTCACAGCAACTCAGCTGTGCCAAGAGAAAAGAACTAATCATCCGTCTGCTGGCCCAATCAACCCGGAGGCATTGACTCAATTATCAGATTGCACCACGTGCCTTGTTTGCAGCATGAAAAGCAGAGAGACGATCCTAGTATTTGATTCAGAATGAAAGAGGCAGCCCTGAGAAGGGCCAGAACACAAGGCTGTCTCCAGGGCTTTTTGTGGTCTGTTTCAGCCTGGCCACCTCCCCGAATTCATGCAGCCCACCCTCCCTGTCTCATTGTCTGGATTCATTCATGAAATTCCAGTTTCATATCTTCTTATTTATGATTTTGTAGTTGTTCTCCACCCTTCATTTTTACTCTTTCCCCATCTGTTTATATGAGGCAACCACATAAAAGGAAAAAATGAGACTTTAGATATTAATTCCATGAAGAGAGAATTTACTGTCTCCCTTGCGTGGGGTGGGGGGGGGGGCACAAAAGAAGGGGAGCAGTCATTCACTCCTGAAAATGTGACAGCTACTGGGTGTCTCAGGTCCAGGGTGGGAGCATGAGTTTTATTTTCCAGGATCCATGTGTTGTCTTTCTTCTTGATCTGAACAGCAAGAGTCTTCTTCTGAAAGCCCAACCAAGTTCACCAAGTGTTCAGTGTGAATATTTGGCTTCCAAATCTGGGTGATTCATTCAGTGTTTTCACTGCTGTTGTGGATAAGAAAATGTAATCGTTTGAAGGAAGCTTAGAGATGATCAAGGCTGACCACATTCTTTTACAGATGAGGAAACCAAAGCCAGAAAGTTAGTTATTCACCCAAGATCGGGTATGTGGCAGAACCAAGACCAGAAGCTCCAAGAACTCTACACTCCTCAGTCCAGAGAATTTTCACAATAACATGCCCGCTGAGTCTCATGCATCCCAGTCCAGTTTGAGACCCCAGCAGAGCTCAGATTCAGGAAAGCCCTGTCAGTAACAAAGAAGACACTTCTTCTGTGGGTGTAAATTCGTATATCTTCCCTGGATGACAAGGATATTCCATTTGAAAGATAAACAAACAAATAAATACATAGATACAGAGAACAGATTGGTGATTACCAGAGGGCAAGGGGGTTGGTTGGAGGGCAAAGGGGTAAAGGGGCACATGTGTATGGATCACAACTGGTGAATATGATGTAGTGTACACAGAAGATGAAATCTAACGATGTACACCTGAAATTTATGTAATATTATAAACCAATGTGACCTCAATAAAAAAAGTTAAATTAAAAACATTTTGAAAAGACTATTCCATTTGATCCAGAAAAATTCCACTTCAAAAATATATTCTAAGGAATAGAGACATGTTTCAAGTCACATGTAAAAATGGCTTAGCAGTTAATAATATGGACCTCGCATTATAAAATAAGATCTCAAAATTATGTATATGATATCAACCTTCAAATTACAGAGAAAAAGAGAGAAGATTTGAAGAACATGTACCAGTTGTGAACAATATTTATTTCTGGTTAATTGGATTGTGAAAGGGGTTTTCCTTTTTGTGCTTTTCCGTGAGTTTTTTCCAAGTTGTATACACTGATTATGTTTTGATTTTAATTTTGTAATTGGGAAAAATATTACTTAAGATAAACCAAACATTTTAAGGAAGATTCCTTCATTTCTGCTCTTGTCGACAACCTCTCTACAGAGTGCTGCTTTGAACTCAGTTTTCCAACTCATAAAGTGACTAGATCCCCCCCCCCCCACACCACCACCACCACCAAGATCCTGACCCTTTCTGGTACCCTGCCCCTACAGGCTCATCCTGCTCCCTGTTCCTCCTCCAAAATACATGTTCTCAGGATCTACTGAGTTCCTACCATGAAGGGTGTGATCACCAGAAAGGCCAGAGTTTTAGTCCTCAGAATTCCATCATCCTAATGTTCTAGCAGCTGATGCCAGACAGAACCATAGTGCTAACTTTCCCTGACACCCCCACTGACCATTGACTTGAATCATCCCTATGCTCGCTGTCCCGGGTGTAAACTCAAGTTTGACCTTCCCTTATCCTTACCGGAATGTTCTTCTGCTGCTGGGTCCAGTTCTCCAGTTCGAAACGCCTTCTTTGGGAACTTCCAGCTTCCTCTGGTGGTTTTCAAATCCAGTGGTTGAGAACCTAGCTTGCCTCGATTCTGCATCCAGTGGAGCCATGACATATGGAATCAGTTGAGGTTCCTCAGGGAAATCTCTCTGGAAGAGGCACACATCCTCCAACATTCAAAGCATGCTGAAAGCCAGCAACAGTTTAAGGGTTTGTGTTTAAAGAACTATTTAACAAGGATGGCTGAGATTTAAATGAATTTATTCTATTTCCCATAGACACAGACAAACCATGGGGGTCTTATGGGACTTGTTGGCGTTTTGTGGCTCCTGGAGATGTCACCATATAAGATTAAACCTTAGTAATTTGGTAGGAATAAGATGAGGACAATACATCACTCAGTAGGGATGCTTCTTTTAGCCCCTTATCATCTCAGTAAGTTCAGGAATTTATCAAAGAGATTTAAACAATTTTCGGCACTCATATTTCTGAAATTGTTCCTGAGGAAACTTCAAAGTAAGAAAGCAAGCTCAGGAAGAAAATCAAACCTGAGCTTATAGCAAATTTGTTTCCCTCAAGCCCCAGTCTCCTATAAACAATTTTTAGACTACGGCTTTCCCTCCAGAGTGTCTGAGAGAACTCTTAGATGGGGTTCACATGACAAAGGCATGGAGAAGGGGCAGTGGAAAATGAACATCACTGACCCTCCGTATGTGAGAGGAGACTTAGCTTTAGTTTTACCCATTGAAATCATGTTAGCATACAAATTTTTGGCAGGAAATTAAATGATGCAAACAGATGTAGATAGCAGCATGTTAATGTCCAAAACAGTTTGTCTTTAAATATGATGATATAAAATAGAAAAAAAAAACTTCCTTTCTGAGCATCTGTTTTTATCCTACAAGAAACTATGAGCGGTAAGAGGCTGAGATTGCTTTTGGAGCTGTGTGAACACAAGTCAGGCAGAACAGGTATGAGGGGATGGTTCTGGGGCTCAGGGTCTAATGATCGTATCAAGAGGAAAGACAGCAACTCAGGAGGCAGCTTGGCCAACATGTGGCAGGAGCTGGCTACAGGCCTTTCACGATCATCCACTTTCTAGGCACTGGGACACCTGTTCGAGGTCATTGACTAGGGCCTGGCGATTCTGTCACCAAATCCTATTTCCTTGTGGCATATTTGTTAGCACATTCAACAGCTTTAAGAAGTCAGACAATACAGGCAGAAAATGCCACTTGAGGCCAGAACCAGAATTGAATTTCCTGTGAAAATAGAAACACTACGGGAACCTCTATTCCCTATGGTTCTTCCATGGAAGCCATACCCAAACCACATCCCGAAGATGCAGGGGCAGCAACTCAGGGATGGATCATGTGGTCAGTGAATTGGAGACTTCACAAACACTTGATTGCAGAATAATAGATTGGCTATTATATCAATTATGTTTTTAAAATTATGTTATTTCTATTTTACATATAAATGCATTGATAAAATTTTGTAAGGATACCAGTCTGATAACAGTGTCTACCTCTAAATGTACAAGCCATGGGAGAGGTATTTGAGGAGATACGAAAAGGCTCCCTGGATTAGGTGGGATTAATTTTGAATTATAAGTAGGAATTACCTAAGCAAACGAGGGAAAGATTGTATTCCAGACAAAAGTACCAACTAATGCAAAGCTATAGGAGTATGAAAGAGTTCAACATTTTAGGATAATTACCAGTAATTCAGCATGGCCAGGAGATAGGTTACATGGGAGGGCCTGATAAAAGATGAGATTGGAAAAGCAGGCAGGCATTTGATCTTGAAGGGTCTTGTGTTTAATCCAAAAAAATTTTAAGTTTTTCCTAAAGAAAAGAGAAAGCCTATATTTGATTATAAGTAATAGAAGGATCATCTAAGAGTGATTCAAGTAATAAGGACATCTATTGCCTCATATATTAGCCAGCTCTGATGCAGCAACAAATACCTCCAAAATCTCAGTGACTTACAACAGAGATGTGTATTTCTTGCTCACACTACATGTTATCTGTTAGTTGACAGTGGCCCTTCTCCCGCACCAGATGTCTTCCTTACTCCAGAATCCAGGCTAAAGGAGAATTTCTCTCCATTCTTGTGACATACCTGCCATTCTTATGCCAGAGGGAAAAGGGAAATGGTGGAACCATGCAATGGCTCTTTAAATTTCTGCATGAATATAGTATCACTTCCATTCACGTGCCATTGGCCAACTCAAGTCAAGCTAATTCTTATACCAATGATGCAGATAAATATACTCCTTCACAGGGGGTTCCCATGTCACATGGCAATGGGTGGGAATGTATGATCATCTTATGGGGAGAAGATTGACAAATAATTGGGAACATAGTGCAATTTTCCATAGCTCACATAACAAGAAATCGAGGCAGATGGTTCCAGGGTTGGTTCAGTAGTTCCGTGACATCATTGTAGACAGTCTCTTCCCATCTTTCTGCTCCACTAATCTCATCATGGTGACTTTTGTCCTCAGGCTTATTGCCTCATGTCACAAGATGACTGTTTCAGCTCTCAACCTTACATCCTCAGGCAACCACATCAGAAGTAGGAACGGAGGGCTTCCATTTCTCTCTCTCTCTCTCTCTCTCTCTTTCTTTTTTCCATTAAGATGATTCCCAGAAGTCCTCAGCTGACTTTCTCGATGATTGCATTGGCCAGAACTGGGTCACTAGCCCACTCCTAAATCAATCACTGGCATAGGCTAACAGAATTAATAGGCTCGGTTTAGATCAGCTAGAACTGGGGCAGGAACCTATTTCCCTAAGCACAGTTCTGCCTCATTCCTGAGTAAAATAAGGGTGCAATTACCAAAGGAAAATAGGGGCTTGGCTTTTGGATAGGCTAACACTTGGTCTGACAAAGAGATTTTTAAACAGGAGAGTGATATATTTACACCTTACAAAGGTCATCCTGGCTGAAGAATGAAGGGTGGTTTTAATGGGGATGAGGTTGAATACAGTAGGACCACTTAAGAGACTAAGGAAGCCAGACATGAGGACTGAGTAAGCACAGTTGACGTTGCTTATTTGAAGGTAGAGACTCATAGAACCCCTAGATATAGAGGAAAATGGAATTAGAACAGCAAGACTACCTCCAGTCTCCTCTTGGTAAAGGAGCTGAGATTTCCAATCCTCCAATTGTAAGTTCAAGACCCTCAGGTCTTCAGACATCTACCATCATGTTGACCATGGACTTCAATTTGCCAACGTGGGAAACCCACAGATACTGCTTCTTCAAAGGGAACTCTCTAACTCTATTAAAACTAAGATTGTAATGCTAAGTGAAAGGTTATTATGATTAGTCACTAAATGTGAATCATGAAATAAAGTAGTCTGGCTGTCTTTCTATTATATTTAAAATCAGATGCCCTAATGAAGGTTGTCCCTTCAACATGAGTTCTTTGTGAAGCTAGACTCTTCTAATGATACTGCTTTTGCGTTTCCTCTCAGCATCTTGAGCATGTTGAGATGCTGCTTACAAATGTATGAAGGAAAAGCAAATCTCTCTCTTATGAGGGCTCGTTTGTTTTTGTTTTTTATTAATGACCAAAACACAGGCTTATCTAGTGAATAAAGTAGACAAGAATTTGAACCACAATTTTGGGTCAAAAATGAGATGGGACAACAAAGCCAGAATGTTTGTGTACTTTGACTCTAGTACAATAAAAATATAAAAGCAAAAATAGAGTATTGAGATTAGTCTTATTCATGGTTTATCAATCACTTAAGGAGGCAAGTTTACTTGTGGTTAGACCTTCTGTCTCTTCACTTCCCTGACCCCCAAGCTGGGAGCCCAGGCAGATGGAATCATCCAATTTATGTCTATAGAGTATTTATCATTCAAAGTCTTCGTATACATTATCTAATTTAATTTTTATAACAACTTGCCAGGTAGATGGCACAGGAATTAACCTCTGACCCTCAATCTTCACATCTGTAAAACTGAGAAATAATGGTACCTACTAGCATGGTTATTGTGAAGATTAGATGAGTTAATATGCAAGGCAGCACTCAGCACAGACTGAACACTTGACAAAGCATGTAACGATGATGGCTATTGTCTCCATCTTACAAACGCAGAAACTGAGCTCAGTCAGAATGACATTGCCACCTCACCAAATCAGTGTCAGAGTAGAGCTAGCAACAAAGATAGCTGCTGTTGAGTCACTAGTGGTCTTGAAGTTGGGCTCTTTAACGTTCCTCTGAGTAAGGATGAGATTGGTCCCAATGTCTATGTGGACTGAGTCTGCAGATGGGGAAGAGGTAGCCATAGCTGGGGAAGGTGGGTCCAGCAGGACAAGCCCATCTGGTCATTAAGGTCTCTGCTGCTCCTTCCCAGACACCTGTGTGCCTCAGCACTGTCCTGGGCACTTTCTTCCCCAGCCTACTCATGGAGGAGCACTGCAGGACACCTTGAGGGCAGGCTCAGAAAATCGTACTCCTGGGTACACCAGCCAGGCCGGGGTCATCAGGAACTAGAACTAAGAAAAAGAAGTAGATGGATCTGACCCAAAGACGACAACTTAAGGAGTGTGCACGCTCTATGAAGGTGGAAGTGAAAGCAAGGGGTTAATGTGAAGTACTGATGCCACAGGAACAGAGTGGAAAGCAAGAGTGGATACCAAGCAGATGCCCCATGGACAGAAGACAAAGCCAGTGGTTTCTGAGACGGTGCCTAAAGAAACCTCTGTGGCCATAGTGATTTGAGAGAAGGAGCTAGGTGGGAAGGGACTCTCATTTAGAGGCACTGACTTGTTTGGTCAAAGGATTTAAGGCAAGCCAGAAGCCACCCATTTCTTGTCAAAAATGGCCTGCAAAAGCAGACGAAACTGACCTTTGGGGAAAAAATTCAGACCACTGTTGCAGGAGGCAGAGACTGACTGAGAAGAAGCATGAGGGAACTTTCTGGAGTGATGATAGCGTTCTATGCCTTGATAGGGCTTTGGCTTACACAGGTGTATGAATTTTTGAATAGTACACTTCATTGAATATTTGTGCCTTTGTGTGCAAAATTCACCCTCTCGTTAAAAGAAAAAAAACTCTAAATAAATACTGTACTCTGGTAAATGAATGCATGATAAAGTATTTAGGAGTAAAGTGAACTTTGTATCAAAATATAAGATGGATTTATGGATGAATGGAGAGATAGAGAGGTGGATTGATATATGATAAACACAGCACAAATTAATCGTATACTCTTGGTGGTATTCACTGTAAAATTCTTTCAACCCTACATTTGAAAATTTTATATAATAAAATATAGGGAGAGAGTGGGAAATGCCTACAAAAAAAGGTTTTCTCGGAGCCTTAATATCTACATATACTTGGTTTCAGACAGTCATGGCATAAAACAACCTGATTATTTTGTGAAAATGCCGCAATAATGGTGATCTGAATTCCCAGAAAAATCTCCTCACTGGATGGCCAAATGTGCAGACACTGTCTCCCAAATGCTGACCAGAATGTTTCAAACAGAACTTGTTTCATTTTTTAATCAGTAATTGTTATACAACAGTCCTTTACCAATTGCAAGAATTAAATTCTTGAAACCCCAATGGCAAGAAAATACCAACACTATGAAAATTGAGGAATTTAAAGTCTTAGAAAAATAGCGTTGGGAGACAGAGGTTCCAAAAGAACCTAAAAAAAACAACTTTCCTAAATATGTCCATATTTAATGAAATACAAAACCAGCAAAGTAAATAAACTACTTAAATTTTTAAATATTTCAAACTAATAATCATTAGTAGCACAAAATTAAGTATTTGCCTACCACCCCTTTCCCACTAGATCATGGTTTCTCAACCTCAGCTCTATTAGCATTGGGGGCCAGATAATTCCTATTTGTGGGGAGTTATCCTGTGCAGTGTGGGATGTTCAGCAGCATCCCTGGCCTCCACCCACTAGATGCCAGTAGTGCCCGCCTCAGTCTCCAGACATTCCCAAATGTCCCCAGGGTAGAAATTGCCCCTGGTTGAGAGCCACTGGGCCAGATCCTTTTCCTGGTATTCCTTTTTCATTATTTCAATGACATGCTTGTAGGTTCATTATGTTTTGTCCTGGATAATTCACATATCAAGAGCCACCTATTCTGTATCAAGTCCTTCACCCAATGCCCAATACCTCTCTGACTTTATGGTGCCGCATTGTTCTGCCTGCTCTGTGTCCTAGAAGGAACATAGGAACCTTGGAGTTTGAGAAGAAAAGGCTTTCACAAACCTTGCTCTAAATCATCTGCTCAGCTCTCTGCTTAGATATCTTTAACTGCTCCCCTCCACTCGACACACGCACACAGAGATTTATAAAGACTTTCCTCTGCACAGAGTAACTTTGTGACAAGGGCCCCCTCTAAGCCTTTCTCTCCTACTCTGCATCTGGCATGATGGCTCTTTTCTGTTTCCAAAACCAAGTCTCTTAACTTTTTTTAATTATCCCCCATTTGAGTGACTCACAGTTCTCTGCTTTTCATAATTTCAGTAAGACATGCAAAAGCAAACCTAGACATATTAGAACTTTGCAGAAAGAAATGAGCGTTAAGGGGAGGACTGACCCTATATTCTACATTCAATCCAAGATGTGCAGCTGCTAAAGTTGGCATAACTATCTGTATTGTCCCTGTGGACAGGGGGACTTTCCTGAGCTGGTGTTCTTTGGCCCCCCTATGAAGTTCATGGACTTTCTTAATATTGGCAGGGGACGCACAGGACTCCTGTCCTGACCTAGAAGAGATTACAACTCTTTCAGCAGAGGCGGCATCTCTAGCAAGGATGTGAAAGTACAGAAAATTTCCCTCAAATGGCAACTTTGGGTGCCCTCTAGATCTTGCCCGATCCAAAAACACCCTTTGGGTCTCCTCAGGGCCAAAAGAGCCATGACAGCCCCCAAGCTCCCTTCACAGTATCTTCTGTCCAGATTCCAAGTGAGACGGTGTCACTGACCGCGCTTGCTCGTAGGATTGAGTCTCCTCCTAACCCCGCTGCCTCCTTCTCCAAGCCTTGATGCCCTACTGAGTCAGAGGCTGGCAAGCCTTCAGCTCCAATACATTCTTATAAAACCTGGATAGAAATATTCAAATTACCCAGGCTCTCAGAGACAGGGGAGAGTGACCTCCCTCATTCTAGGAGAAGCACCTCTCTTATCCATAGTACCTGTAATTTTGCACTGCATCATCTTGACACACCACACCCCTCCTCCCATCAGACATTAATCTTTGTGAGAGCTGGAGTGTTGGTTGTTCACCTTTGACATCCCAGTACCAATCACCGTAACTGGAACAGAGTAGGTGCTTCATAAGTACTTAACGAGTAGAAGCTCAGTTTCAAGAACATCTGAATTTTGCAATTCTTGATTTGCTGCCAGGAGAACCAGGCAAAGGGAGGTAAGAGTTCTGAATACTCACTCCAGACAGGAAGGTTAACCTGACCGGTTTCTCATCCTGGATAAACGTGATAAATGTTTCCGTGACTCTGACAGTTGTTTTCTGGTCCTGTTTTTTTTTTTTTTTGTTTAACCACAGATCAACGAAAGTCACAATGACTGGCTTCTCTCCACGCTTTCTTCAACGCATCTCAGAGCTCCAAGCCAATGCGAGAGCCCAGCATTGATCCCAACGTGGGATGGTATTCTAGAACAGATACTCACCCATCCTCTTCAACTGTCAAGACACCAAAACCCAGTTGCAAGACTGATGATGCTGTGAATTCAGTCTGGAGCTGAGGAAAGATTTTATTTATTGTGTCCTCATTCCTGCCACAATCAGGCAATAATAGCTTCAGTTGTCAACCAATACCCTGACAATAAGTCAGTAGATTGACAGTGGATTCCAAGGGAATTGGCCTCGGCCTCTGATTGTGTGCACACTGGCTGTAATTTCTGCATGGCTTGATTCAAAATCTTTTTCAGGCTGTATTTCCTTTAAATATGGACAACAGAAAGATTCAGACCTTCTAATACTGTCAATGAGAGTGAAATCAGTAGAGCAACTTTGGAAAACAATTGGACAACATCCATTAGAATTTTAAATGATTTTGCCCTATAACCTCGTATTCTGCTTCTCCCTTGGAAAATACATGTGTGAATAAGATAATAAGAAAAGTAACAAAGCATGCACAAGAATTCTTACTGCAGTGTTGTTTGTAATATCGAAAAACTGGGAACATAGAAGATGCCCATCAACAGGGGAAGGGCAAAATCAACTGATATCTCTATGCTAAATAATATTTGTTGCATGCAGTAGTTGAAGAGCAATTAACTTGTTTGTACTAACATGGGTAGGTTTCTAAGATATATTAGGTTTAAAAAAAATCAAATAACTACACAGTAGAAACCCATTTGCTTAAAACACATACTTGCCCACACACACACACACACAGAAAACTTAAATATTTTCTATGAACACAACAACACTAGGTATGCAAATCAATTGAGAAAAGTGTGGAAAGGTACACAGTAATCTACTAACAGTAGTTATCTTTGGGTTGAGGGCAGAGAAGAAGAGAAAGGAGGGCAGAAGAACTGAGAGTATTAGTCAAGAGGGATTGTAGGGGTCGCCCGGTGACGCAGCAGTTAGGTGTGCACATTCTACTTTGGCAGCCTGGGGTTTGCTGGTTTGGATCCCAGGTGTGGACATGGCACCACTTGGCAAGCCATGCTGTGGTAGGCATCCCACGTATAAAGTAGAGGAAGATGGGCATGGATATTAGCTCAGGGCCAGTCTTCCTCAGCAAAAAGAGCAGGATTGGCAGCATATGTTAGCTCAGGGCAAATCCTCCTCAAAAAAAAAGGGGGGGGGGATTGTAATATCTGTAATATTTTAGTTTTTGCAAGGAGAAAATATTCATGTATATCTTGCAAAATTAAAAATTAAATTTAAAAAGGGAAAAAAGAAAACCTCTACCTCTCTCTGTCTCTGCAGGGGAAGGAAGGCTCTTGGATGGAACTGCCAAGAAACAGCAACTCTTGGAATTGGTACAGTGATCTGGGGCAGGATGGTCCCTTTTTATGGGTAGGATGGCATGATTTAATTAACACTATCGTGAATGCTCCCGATGCAAAAATATAAATTCTTCCCTTTGAGAATTCTTCACTGGGAAAGGATGCTATGCATTAGGTAGAAAGTTGGACTAGATAAACTTCAGTGTTTAATTCCTAGAATGCACTATAATCATCCATAATGTTGATACTGGCAATAGCCACAATCTACCGAGCATTAGAGTGTGCCCAGCTTGGTGCTAAGCATTTTACATGAAGCCTGTCAGTCAATTATCATAAGCATTTAAGTCTGTATGGTTATCCCTATTCTATAAATGAGGAAACCAAGTTCAGAATAAGTAGTGAGCTGAGATATGAAGCAAGGTCTGTCTCATTTCAAAACCTCCCCTATTAACCACTCTGCTATAGTGCATGAGAAATTAAGGGAGTCTGCCCCCTAGATGTGGGTTGGGTTTTTTGTAGTTAACAAACGGATTAGTGGCCATTTCTAAAATGCTTCCCAGAGTTCTGAATTAGCCCCATGGCTTGTGGGGTACTACGGAATAGTCTCTCTGTGTCCAATAAAATGAAGTTGCCTGTTTTCCTGCATACAGCATTCCTCAAATTCTGTCCCAGGAGATGTGTGATAATGAAGTTTCATTGTCATTTGAAAGAGGTTGGCAGAAAAGGGAAACAAGTCCCAGGCGGGGCAGATCTGAATGGTGTAGCAGAGGAAATGCTGTCCCCATGAACACAAGCAGCTGGGTGTCGGGACGCATCATAAAATTTTATTGTGAAATGCACAGATGATGGGCCCAGCTGCAAAGCATCAAGAGTGTTTATCATGATCTCCCAGCGCATTGTGGGTGTGCTCCCCTTTTGACACTATTTTTGTGGGTTTAACCTAATTGAGATGAAGACATCAAAATTACTTCAAGGTGCAGTCCTGCTGGGCGGCGCGCCATGGGCTTCCCTCTCTGAAGATCATCATACCATTTGTCATGACGGGCTAGACCAGCACTGGAAGGAACAAGTAGTAAGTATTAACATGAGAAGATGACAGAACCTGGAGTTTGGTGAACTTTTGCTGGTCACATGCACATTTAACTGACCTCATCAGTTACCAACTGCATGGGGAGGCCATGCAATTGGCCACACATTGTTGTTGAACAAAATCGTCAAACTCTACCATGCTGTACAACTATGCCTTCGTGTGTTTGTATCTCAGAGAATGAGACAATCTACAGCCCAAAAATAGTTTTACTCTCTCCCTCTCTCTCTGCCCACCCTGTGTATCTGGGCCTTTACAAGCAGCTCTCTCCTTGGTAATAATTCCTTCATTTAGATAAGGCTTTGGTTTGCCTTTTCCCTTAAAGATCATGACATTCTCAATCGGGATTCCTCCTCTGAAACAAAGAACACAGAAAATGTTTTGAGTGACTATTTTCTCTCTCCCAAGAATAGTACATAATTAGTACCATTCTAGATGCATAGGAAAGAAATGAAATCATTACATACAATAGATGCCTTATGCATTAGGGCTTAATTTGTTAACTGAACCCCAGTTGAGAACAGCTTATTAAGGCCCCCAGATTTATACAGCCACAGAATTAAGTCATAGAATCTCATAATGGAAAAACCTTTTATAATTTGAGTTCAACATCCCCTTCTTATGCATGAATTCCCAATGATACCCTAAAAAGTAGCCAACCAGCTTCTACCTGAACAGCTCAACCATCAGAAGCAGTAAACATCATTAATGAGAACCCTCACTGCTAGAAGTTCTTCCTCTGGATTTGATAGGAGGGCCAGATTGTGGGGAGACTTGAAAGCTAGATCAAGACATTTAGACTGCATCTTGCAGGTATTGGTAACCATCAACTCTGCAGCTCTGTGCATAACCAGCACAATCCTAAACATGCTCTCCTCTGATTCTGCCTAATCCTGTTACATTATTCCAGGGAGAAACACCCACAAAACTGCTGACAAGTTTAGAAAACTGATGCAGAAACAGCAGATAGGTGCTATCAACAGGTAACACCATTCTTCTCACTCAGAGATTTATTTGGCAACATAGACAGTGCCTGGAGGAATGCTGTTACTGCCTGTACCCTACCAATATTTCCCTATACCTCATTAGATAACTTGAAAATACCCCATCTTTATGTTGTCTTATCTTGCTTTCTCACATCAGGCTGGTGCTGAGGTTTCAGGTGTCGAGCTGCAGCCAAAAGGGAGATTTATGGTCCTGTTATCAGCTCTGAACAGCAAGAGGCTGTGGTCACATAGCAGGGAAACAATAGCCCAGGAGGGAAGGCCACAAGGAGGGCTGCTGGTCAGCACCTGGAATCACCTGTGCCCACACAGCGTCTGTGGGCAGGTGGACTAGGCTGAGCGTTGAAAATAGAAATATCGCATGGGTCCTGGGAAAAAAGCTCCGTCCACTCAAGTGCTACACGTACAGTCACTTACTAGCTCAAATGGTTGCTGCCCACGGCTAAATCCACTGCCACATATTTCAGGGCTGTTAAATCAGTCCAGCAAAATGGAAAACCTATCACAACTGTTTGGGACTAAGGAGGTCATGATAAATGGAGAGTGAGTGAGAGGACCTCTTGGGAGGTGGGGGTGCTTACTCAAGCCCGTGATCAAACCATGGAAGAGGCACGCTGTTGGCTTGCCCAACATGACACCTGGTATGCCCCCACCTTCTAAGGACAAAAATGAGATTTTACCAGACAATTCTACTTGTCAGGCATGGGCAAGGAGGGTAGGCAGTAAAAACTCTCATTATTACAGCAACCACAGGTGTTCTCCAGCTCAGTCAACCACCTACCATTGTGGGACTCTACCTTCATATCTAACAAATTCTCCTCAACTAATTATATACAGGTTTATTTCTTATAGGTGTTAAACATATATCCTCCTTGAATCATCATATGGCCCATTTTATAAACTCCTAAAGACATTTGATAAGTGTTATATAAAAGTACCATGCACTAAATAAATGAAGCCCTCAGGCTTCCCCATCCCTAACTACACCCTTGTGTCACTGTACCCTGAACGCACAGCCCCTGCCACCGTCCCCATTGATGCTACGAGTGGGATACACTAGGGGAAAGCCTATCCTATTCTCCTCCCTCACCCACAGCTCTCTCCCAGGCTTCAGGCAAAGGCAGCAAACGTTGAGAGCTGACTTCAGTTGACTTTGGGGAAATCCCAACCCTAAGCAATAGGGAGAACCCTCTAGTTCTTCCTATTCTCTTCTGAGGCTGCCATCAGAGAATTTAGATCTACCAAAGAGATTCTTTTCCAGTTGGCAGTAGGCTAAAGTCACTACGTATTCCCCTTGAACTGCCCCACAGATATTGTCATGTGGTGAGTCAGAACCTGGGTTGAACCTGAGCAGGTGACCCCGGAGGAAATGGCTCTAGTGTGCCCATTAGCAGCGGTCTCCTTCGGAGCCCTTCTCAAAGCACAGCCTCTCCAGAGACTCTTCCCTGGTTTATCCTGAGTAGTTGAGCAGGGGTTGGACTGTATTCAACAAATATTTACTGAGTGCCTGTTACATGGAGAGCATGATGTCAAGGAGCCATTTCAGTTCTGTTCAAACATTAGCCCTTTCAGCTAACGTTTGTTTGAATACTTTTACTAGTGAGAGGTGGAATATAGTGGGCTCAAGAATGAGCTCTGAGTCATCCTGCCTAGTTCACATTCTGAGTCACCATCTCTTCAGACATTTTAAAGTTCAACAAGTTAATACATCCAAAATAGTTAAAACCATGCCCAACAAAAAATAAGCCATCAATGTATAGTAGTCATTATTATGATTATACAGTGGGTACTTGGCTAGGCCCTGGGGATGCAGTGATCAATAAGTTATCCTCCAGGCCTCTAGCAAAATACAATCTATGGAAGAGAAGACACTGAGGCAGAGCATTTTAACACAGCAATGTTTCTTAACAGTCAGCCATGACACACTGATATACCCCAAGCACTTCACAGGTCTGTCAAATTGTGAACAATGTTTAAAAGGAATGTTTGCTACACTGACTGTAAGTACTCCAACAGCTCTGATTCTCAGCTGAATCATTGAGCTGAGTGGAGAGACAATATTGTGTGGAGCAGGAAACAATGCTAAACTTGCACTGAAGAAAAATCACACGTTACTAGAAAATGTAAGAAATTTACTTCATAAGTATATAAGAAAGTGCTACTGGGTCACGAATAGTTCTATTCAAATAGCAAGAATACTCAAGCATGCTTTTGTCTGCCAATAACATAACACCCAGCTAAAATGGATAAAATGTAAGAACATTTGTTATCTTCCGTAGTAAAAAGTCTGGAGGAAAGTAGTTCAAATGTTGGTCCAGCAGCTCAATTATGTCATTCAAGGTCAGACTCAATCCATCTTTCCAATCTTCAAAGTTAAGCCCATTGACTTAGTCTTTAAGCATCTATTTCTGTATATGCAAAATGGCCACCACAGTTCCAGTCATCACAAGTAGACATGATAATGCTCAGCAAAGAATTTCCCAGAGATCTCTTTTTTTAGAGTCACATGTCCATCAAAGCCAATTTGCCAATATTGAATCCCATGGCCATGCCCTAGCTACATGGGAGTCTTGGAAAACACATGACTGGCATTTGTAGCCTCTGTTTTGGGAGATGAGTTACACCAGAAAAGTCTACGTAATAACCATAACCAAAAATGTCTGCATAGTGAATAAGTGAAGTGTCCAGAAACTGGATGCCCATTCAAACATTGTGAGTTTCTGTTCTACTGTAATAATAATTGTGTACTAATTATTATTAGCTTGTTAAGCATGGCTTTAAAACAATTAACCCTTTCAAGAGTGAGGCCAAATATTCTAGTATTTCAAAAGGGGTCACAAACATGGAAAAGCTGAGTACAAGTTTACTATGTGGTAGTAAATGTTACTCACGCAAATGAAATGCTATGGAGGAGAGTGGAGAATCAGTCAGGAGATCCATATATATTTGTATGCTCATTTATATACATAATTAATTTTTGAACATCTGCTATGTATCTGGCACTATTTTACAGTAGTGAGTAAGACAAAGTCCCTGCCCTCATGGAATTTAAATCTGGTGGGTATGACGACATGGCCTTTAGTCCCCAAGACCCAAAGATTTTTTTTGTCCCAGGTTTGCAGGAGTTCTTATTAATCTTATACTCTGTGTCCCTTCTGCTAGTATTTGTGTCCTTCCACTCTGCAACTTGGCAATTGTGTCTATTGCCTGTAAATATTCGTATAAAAATTTGTCTTTCCTCCATCAGCTCTGCCAACTTTGAATAATAAATAAGAAAAATGAGACTTCCATTAAGTTTGTGCCCCCTTAAAGTACAGGCCATTCATCTTATTTACAATGGGAGATTTGGCAGAGTAGGAAAAGTGCAGACTGAGGCTCTCATCCCAGCTTTGTCACTCATTAGCCACAGAGCAGCCTTGGGTAAGTCATTTTCTGAATCTGTTTTCTCATCTGAATATGGGCAAAATAATAATCCTGTATTGCTATATCTAATAATGCTATAATAACACTAAATCTTGGCACAAAGCTTAGACAAACTAAGCGTACAATGGCTGGCATTGTAAATGGAAGGCTAGTAATAGTCTTTACTGCTATTTGACCCTCCAGTCTCATTTGCCACTTGTCAAATAAAGCGAACCCTCAGCAGCAGGTGGCCAGGCCAGTCAATTAATGCCTGCAGATGGCATGGTGATCTGCTAATTGCTCAAGGCTTCCAAAATCTAAATTGGTGTGGTAGCTCAGCTGCCAAGGACATCAAGTTTTCCTCTCTCTGTCCCCCTGACCACAGCCTCACTCCTGAGAATTCCAATGAAAACTCTGATTCTCTGGAGACAGGTCAGCAGTTTGTGCTGTTAAAAATAAGTTGTTTGGACCCTGACCTGACATTTACGAGGAAACAGAAGGCACTTAGTGCCATCTTTGATTTCTTTATGCCCACCACCATAAAAATTTTTTAAAAAACTACGGAGATTTTGACATTTCTCTCATGATTTAGCTCTTTGACTATCACACAGACTATTCCCTGACGGAGCATGAGGTGAAAGAGGGCCTGAGAAGAGACAAGGAATCTCAAGAAAATGTCAAACTCAATTATTTATTCAAGTGGCAAAACATGGTGTATACTCACTGCCATGAATTAACCAATTTTTAAACAAATAACTGAGTATTTCCACATATATAAATATATGCTCTATTTTCCCGAATAAATAAGCAACTCAGCCTCCCAGCAACTCACAAAACCATCTGCTTTTCTGAGCTCTCTCCTCACAGATGTCCTTCCTGAGTTTTAAACCACGGCATCAGCCTCGGCTTCCTGCTAGGAAGTATGGGTAGTTTGCCATTTTTAGGGGAAGAGCCTCAGCACATATTTTTTCATTGCCATTTTAAAAACATGGCATGTTACCCATACATCAAAGCATCAGTATGTCCCTGGCACATCCTCTCCTATGCATTTAATATACGGTTGTTGAATGTAAATAAAGTAGTGGAGAAATGGACTAGGGAGGGAGGGGAAATGGAGAGAAAAAGCCCCCCTTTCTCAGCCCAAAAGAGCAAATGTCTATGGAGCTGTGTCTTCTCAAGTGAGAAAAGTGGGAGAAAGAATTTGGGGAAAGACCAAGCAAAAAGGAGTCCTGGTCTGCCAATAGTCATTCAAGATCAGCATTGATAAGAAGAAGGTTCTTCAGAATTGATAATTTCATGGCAAACTTCAGAAGCAAACAGCAGGATTGCTGCTTGTCTGGATCAGCTCGGGCTGCCATAACAAAATATCACAGACTGTGTGGCTTACACAACAGGGGTTTATTTTCTCACAGTTCTGGAGGCTGGAAGTCCAAGACCAAGAAGCCAGCCAATTCAGTTCCTAGTGAGGGCTCTCTTCTTGGTTTTCAGATGACTGCCTTCTCGCTGTGTCCTCACACAGCAGAAAGAGAAGAGAGACCACACTAAGGTCTCTTCTTATAAAGGACACTAATCCTATTGGGTCAGGGCCCCACTCTTACTACCTCATTTAACCTTAATTAACTCCTTGTAGGACTTATCTGCAAATACTATCACAGTGGGGGGTTAGGGCTTCAACATATGGATTTTAGGGGGATACAATTCTGTCCATAGCACTGCTAAAGAACTTGCTCTTTGTGAAGATCCTCATGGCACCCTAGATGTAGTCATCCTTGGCAAATATTGCATGGTTCAAGACACAGTGACCCAGGGGCCTCTGGCTCACAAGACATCCTCAAATCAAGTTCTACCCTCCTCTGTGGTCACAGACACGCCTTGCTTCTAAAAAGTCCTTTGTCAATATTCAACTTTATATTTTAAAAGAATTGTTACTTGAGCAAAGGATTCCTCAGATAACGTATGTTTTATGAATTTTTAAGAGAGGCAGGAGTATCTGCAGGGGAAGAGTTTGGGATTCCTGCCCATTGGAAAGTTACTAGAAATGAAGATAAGGAGGGATTAAAGTCATAACTAACGGGACAACGGTAGATGAGTTTTGAGTTGTACCAAACTTTTCTGGAATGACCCTGTTACTAAAACAAAGCAACACACTCCTCATCATTAATATTATTCTTGGTGTTGTCTTGTACAGCTCCATTTTTCTCATTTAAACAAAAATGCATGGTATATTTCAAATATATTTCCCTTTAACCCTAAAGATCTTAGTGCTCCAAGGCCACGGAGAAGAAAAGTCCCAGGGTTCTGTCTCCCTTTCAGATTCCACATACATTCTGTTTAATCTAGCCAATATTTATTAAGCAGCTACTACAGGCCAAGGATTATTCTAGGCACTGACAAAGCCAAGGTTTAGGAGAGTTGATCGTTTGCCACACTAACAGGTCTTTCCCTCTCTCTACTCCTTACTCTGTGCGTATTGAGGTTGTGCCTGGCAGCAGCACAGAACTGGACTAGTGCATCCAATGATCCCCCTGCCCATCTGGGTCGGGAGTAGGAATAAGGCAAAGCTCATATGCCAATAGAGAAGTCAATCAGAGGAAATGATGGTGCTGATGTCTCCGAAGAGCCCAAGTGGTTCCCCACCATTCCCAGGTCATTCCCTCATTTTCCAACTCTGTTCTCTTTTGCTTGTCACTTGAATATGCCTTAAAGGGCTTCTGTGCCCTTCTCAGAGACTCACAGTGTATATCAGTGAGAAATCTTGAAATAAAGAAACTTATGTAACCCAATATTTCCCAAATGCATTTCTTTCCTGAGGCAGTACATAGCCCTGTGGGTGGCTTCTAAGATTTGCTGACCAGTTTCCAAAGATTCAAGCCAACTCACTTAAGCTGCCCTAATTATAACTCTAAAGATGATAGCGTATGCCTTCAATTCCCTCTTATCTCAAATCTCACCTTCCTAGACACTTCTCCTCTTTCGGCGTCCACCGTGTATCAACCCTCCCCTCACTTTACACCTTACTGCCTTAGATACAAGATCTTCTTCATGAGCCCCAGATACAGAGGACCACTGGGCCCTACATTTTCCAAACAAAACTTGATGCTGTAGGCCAGAATTTTCAACTGAAAATTCTAAGAAATGTTTATCCTCAAGAAATTGAGAGAGAGAAAGCTTATAGCTAAGTAAGTTCACATATTAAATTTCTCTCTTAGATGTTACAAGACACGCTACTTTATAAAAGCTCTGAGAAGTTCTATATTAGAGAAACTTATCTAACTTGACTTTCCCAAATGCATTTAACCACAGTCTTCCTTTTCATAACACCTAACAATGGCAGAAGGAACTACTATCCCACAGAATACACTTTGAGACACTGCTGCAGACCAATTTTCTTCTCTGAACTCCTCCTTTCCCATCAAATCTCCCCTATTTGGTGTCTCACTCTGTCAGGACCCAGTTTGGTAATTGAACTAATAATGACATGTTGGGCTAATAATAGCAGCGCAAATGTTTGACGCCAGCTCCTACTCCCCAAAATCCCGTGAAAAAAATGCAGCATCATCCTCATTTTACAGGAGAAGAAATTGAGACTTAAATTAAAGAAGGAACTTTCTCAAGTCTCACCCAACCAGGAGGTGTCAAGTTGGGATTTGAACACAGGTCTTCTAATGACTTCTTTCGTGCTAGCCACTCTGTCAATAAGGGGTTAATATGCTCACTTTCCGGAGCTGTTTACATTTTAAAGTCAAAGAGAAAAAACACTTTAATCTCAGAAGAATGAAATGAATCCCTACTGGCAGGAATTGTGGAAGACTTGGAGGAAGCCAAAGCAGAGAGAATTTGGAGAGGCCGCTCTTCTTTTCTGTCTTTCAGATCACAATCCCCTCACCCCAGGGATGCATGGAAAGCTCCATCTATTTGGGCAAGGGAAGCTCCCATCCTCCTCCAAGCTAAGGTTATAAGGATATGCAAATAGCCACGGATTTATATGTAGGTACAGCTACAGAGTGGGGTTGTATAAAAATAACTCCAGATATTCTGATTTGTGCAGCCCACATACTTTGCTATCTTTGAATAGCTTGGTTTGTGTTTTATTCAATTAGGACCGAACTGGAACCCACAGCCCATCATACATGAAATTTTTCTAGCAAAAGAGATCCGTCCATGTCATGCTAGCTGTATAATGCCCAACATGGTCCCTTTCAAAAACAAGTGATTTACTAGATATTTTCTGAAGACAATAATCCTGAGAAATCGGTGCCCATTTTGAGCACATATTTGCTTCCAGGTGGATGACAAATTCACCCAAGTCCCCAGATCAGAATGTGGGGTGAGTTTCAATTGAGGAGATCTTCTCGTGTACTGTACCTACAAACACATCGTCTATAGTGATAATCCAGTCTGCAGTGAAGCAGAAATGGAATTTCCCTCAGCCACTCGATGGTCATCTCATTAGGCTCCACTCCAGTTCTGTTTGTACTTCTCCGTCACCTTTATTTGTTTAAGAGGCCTGACAAGGCAAACAGTCCTGATGTGATGTTTACACTGCAGCTTTCACTGGAGCTTATTAAACTCATCGTTACTTCATATAAGCTGCAGATATGTGGCTAGAGCCAGTTAGTGTTGACAGTAAGTAACAGACACCCTATCACAAGGTAACATGTTTATACACTCCATCCGATGCCTGGTGGATTTTGTCCCTGTAAAACTATCACAGATAATGAAGCTACTATCAGATAAGTGACTATAATAAATGACCACAATTAGGTCTCTGGTTGATGAGAACACTTGGTGGTCTCGCCAGCCTGGACTTGGACAAATCCCAGGCCAAAAAAAAAAAAAGGAATCAAAAATCAAATTTAAATGAGATTGACTTAATAGAACACCATTTGATTTCAAAAGGGAACAAGAATTCCAAGAAATCAAGTTTTCATCTTCCCTCCTGACTGTCTTTTCCTTACCCTTCTTCCCATCTCAAAAATAAATACATAAAAAATAAATAAAATTCTGAAATCAGATTCTTACAAAGTTCTAAAACACTTGGCATACCTCCTTCCCAAATGTTTCCTTGATATCTAGAATGGTGGAAAACCCCCCGGGACATCTAAACTTGAGGAATCTTCTCCAGAAGGAAGGGCCTGCCTTGGGCTGCGATTGCACCCAGAAGAAAAACTGGAGAAGAGATGAAACCACCAATCGGTCTTGGCATGAACTTCAATACAGCTGGATAGTCAAGCTGCTCCATCGCACAGCTCGCAAGGCAGGACTGTAAACACTTCTTTAAAGGGTTTTTGTTACACCAGCAGGGCTCTCGTTACAAGATGGTGAAATAATAGCACCAAATTTAAGTGCTCTGATGAAAAGACCTTTAAAAGACATTTATTTTCTTGTACGGAATAGTCATTTCCAGGATGACTTATAGATTTACAGTGGGTTTTTTTATATATGTGTATAACTTAAGAATGTGCTGAAAGAAGGTGTGTAGGGCCCTTTTGGAGTTTACAAGATGATACCAGCAGAGTGGGAGCTGACTGGCAGTGAAACAAGTTCTGCAAGAGGCCGTGGAATTGTTTGTCATCGGTGACAACGATGTTGTTTATGTCATGTCACACCAGCTTGCCCCAGATAGTTCTCCACTCCTTTTTCCTGCGATTCTATCCTCACATCGCTCCTCCTACCCAGCCCAATACCCCTACCATCCTCTCAGCCTCCTTGAGTCACAACTACATTTTTAAAATTTGGCCAGAGGGGAAATGTTTTTCTGTAAAGGTATGTTTACTCCGGGGGTTTCTATTTTCATTTGATTTAATATTTCCTAATAATAGTTTCAGAGGAAACTGTCCTGAATGGTGGAATGATTCCCCCTAGGAATAAACGCTTTGGGAGTTCGGGGTGGGGGTGGGGGGTGATTGATGGGGCTTTTTGTGTATCCCTGTTGCCAGAAGACCTCATAAACTCAGGAAAGCTGCCCAGGCATCGGTCTGTTTACCCTTTCACGACTTTAAGGGGATTTATTTGACCTTTGAAAACTGGGATCATACTTCTTGCTGAAAACAGTGCACATTTCAACATAAACGGTGACTGTTAAGATGGTGAAGTCTCCAGTTGGAGGTCCTTTATCACTTTTTTCTTGTTCTAATCTGAATGGGAAGCATCTGCTGGATTCTTAATACAAACATATTTGAGGGACATTGTCTAAATATACGGAGATAAGTGTGTGCTTATGTACCATATGTACATACAGTTTCCATAACGATTTTTTAAACTATTTATAAATGCTCTAGATATCAGGTAAACAAGAGGTAGGATGGGTAGAGAAAAAGCTTGGGATTTGAGATGAGATCAGAGTCCTTCAATGGCTGGGTTACCCTAATTATATAATTTTGCTTCTTGTAAGGGAGAACTTTGGAGCCAAACCCCCTGCATCGGATTCTCAGCTCTACCATTTACTCACTCTGTAATCTTGCACAAGACACTTAACCTCTCTGTACCTTCATGTCATTATCTGTAAAATGGAATAATATTAGTGCCTATACTTCATAAGGTTGATGTGAGGATTAAATAAATTGAAGCATGTAGACTGCTTAAAATAATGCTTGGCATATAGAAAACAATGAATGTTGGTTATTATTACTATCTGTGCAAAGGGAGTAAAATAATTATACCTACAACAGATATATAATGTAGGAACTAACAATACACAATGCATATTAAGCCCCTTGTACAATGTAACTTGTATACAAATGCTGCTCCTCTACTGATCTGAAGCCAGCACATAAAGGTCTCCATTTCTATCACTGGTAACGAACACTGTGCCTGGATCGATTTTCATAACTTTTTTTAACCAAACTATAAAGCAGTATGGGGCAGGTCATTTGTATCTTCACTATACCTGTGAAGAAACTGAAGGTCAAAAAAGTGAAATGACTTACTCAAGGCCACATAGTTCTTCAGAATATATGTGCATTCTAATTAAAATTTTATAGTATTATGATGTTATTTATTGATTCATGACTAAAGGATGAGATAATAGCTGTTGGTTCCTCAGGTTTGTGAGGCTCACTTTCCTGCAGGAACCAGTTTCCCCTTCAGAGGGACCCAACCTGCGGAAGAAGTGGTTCCCAGAACACTAATACTATTAGCAATGTCCCTATTTCCCTGAGATCTGGCAATCAAGAGAGGAAATGAGGAAAAGCATTCAATTGCACAGACCGAATCAAGAGAACTGCTTTACCAACTGGACTCTTGGTCCTACTTCTAAGGGACATCAGAAAGGATATTTGGTATCAATAAGATTTCCATTTTAAAATGTTTATGTCTTTTTAGAACTCAATCCACCAAGCAAAGAATGGGCAACTGAAACGGGAATCCATTCTGTGGAAATAGAATTGGGTTTATTTCCGTTGACGACTTTGCAAGGTTTCCCAACAACTGGCCAGCAAGACAGGGTGGGGATACCTGAGCGTTGGGGGGGCATTTACAGTGGGAGCACCACAGGTTTTACAAGCCCAGTTGGAGCTTGTGGTGTAGAGAGTTTTTTGGAAAGCTCCTGAGAGCCCCGTAGGTGTCACGTGAAGGCTCAGGAAACAACCAATTAAAATGGCCTAGAAAGCCACATTCAATGGGCAGATGGAACAAGCCTTCTGAGGAATCAGAAGAGACATCCTTGGGATCGCTGGAACTGTGTTTTCCCAAGCGTTGGGGGTGGTAGTAACAATGAGTGCTGCCCCCTAGAAACCAGCTAGAATGCCATTCCTTCTGAGAAAAGACTCACTTGCTCCAACACTCCCAGAGCATCAGCAGCAGAAACTGCTCGCTGGCCATGCACTTCCCATGGTCCCAAGATCCCATCCTCCTCTCCACTCTGAGAAGCATCCGCATTGACAGATGCTGTGACAAGGTGCCCATCCTTGACCCTGAACATATCCAGCTCAAACCCCCACGAATTGAGAAGGACTCTGGAGTTGCCCACCATCTTCTGTGATGACAGCCCGTAATTTATTAGCCACTGCATTTCTCTTCAGGACGTGACGATTGCATGTGCTCTATGGGGACGGCTGAAGGCCCATTAATCTTCACCCTGGCGAGGTAGAGACTGATGGCAATTTAATCTAACTCGATGGGTGAAGTAGATATAAAAGACCACAAGGTAAAAATGACAAGATTATTAACTGCGCCCAGAGCCGTTTGTTTACCAAGCTGCCTCAATAAATGGAAGCAGGTTGGTTAAACGTGGACCAAGTTTCAAGCAAGGTTTACAGAGGAGAGTTTCTGGCAGATGTGGGTAATGGCAACGCTCCACGTTTCCAGGGAGAAAGCAAAGGACTCTTGTGGTTAGAAGAGGAACTTGAGCTTCAACCAGCTTAGCAAGCAGGCTAAAGTTTAAAAGGTCAGGGCAAATTCAGAAATATTTCTCTCCCACACCCACAAAAAGGAAACGGTTGAACTTAATCACCAAGGTCCCCCTTCAAGTCCTCCCCTGACCAACCTCCCACTCCAGCTAATTCAATTTTTCCTCCTGTCCAACCTGTTTTTAAAGACTGAGCTACAGCTCTTTGCCTGAGGGAAGCAAGTCTTCTGTCACCACCCTGTGGAAGGCGCACCTGTGCTATCACTGAGCAGCTTTCTACTCACCAGCCCACTCCCAGGAGAGAAAGCCTCAAAGAAAGGGATGTGAATTCCTCCATCAGCATCCATGGATTCCCTCTGTGGGACCTTTCCTGGGTATCTGCCTTCCCACATCGATGTCTGAGAAATCCCAGCATTGAAAAGCACTGCCCCCCGACACAGACCAGCTCCTGGTCTGGCTCAAGATTTGCTCACAGAAATGTAATTATGAGCTTCCAGGCTCTTCTCAATGTCCCAGTTTTGTGCCTAAACTGGTCTCGATCCCGGCCCTGTTGAGGTCCTGCCCTTTGCCTTACCTCCATGCCCACGCTGAACGTGCCACAGAGCAGCGAAGTCACGTATGGTGTCCCAAACAAGATCAATGTTCGCATTAAGAAGGCACTAGGCCTTATGGTTTACAAAGCACTCATCTAATATGATCCTCCCTAGCCATGTATGTGGGCAGAGCAAGTATTTATTTCTCCACTTTACAGTTGAAGAAACTAAGGGGTTAGGTTTACCACGGTAGTAAGAAGTAGGACAGGTATTAGAATACTTCTATTAGCGCTTACTTTACTTCTGTATATATTTTTGTATAAAATATATACTTTAGTATATAGTTATACACTTTAACATATATTATATTTACCTGTATAAGTGAATATCCCTCTATGGCAGACACTATTACTCCTCTCCTCAAAAGTCATTGTCCCCTCTTTCCTTATTCACAGAACCAGAATTTTGCTCAGTACTGGCCAGAGATGCATTGGTCTCCAGAAGTGGACATGTGACCTTTTTGGACCCATGAGATGAAAGAGGAATTCTGCTAGAGGGTTTCTGGGAGATTTTCCTCCATGATAAGAAGGAGGTGCCAGGAAGAGAAGCTCTCTTGCCCCACATTGCCCATTTCCCCATCTCTTGAATGTGGATGGATGAGGGCAAAATGGTTAGAGCAGCTGCAGCTTTTTTGCAACAACGAGGAGGAAGGCCAAGAACATCAAACAGATGACAACACAGAGCCTTGACACCATTAGGCTGTAACTAGACTAGCTGCAAAGCACTACACTTTTAGCTTAAGCCATTTTTAGTTGAGTATTGAGTTTACTGGAGCTAAAAGCATTCCCACCTAAGACGCTCCAGATTAGATGATGAAAAACTCAAGGACAGAGACCATATTTATGTTTGACTCTCCTTGGGAATCTAGTCCAGAAATAGTCACTTAGTAAGTGTTTGCTAGAATGAAGAAAAGCATGTACTCCTAACAGATACACCTTAGGGTGATGAACTTATCAAAACCAATGAAGTCACTTTGGGGGCTTTCGCTTGCTGATAACCACTGGGTTCTACATTACTGTTGCTATTACTGTTACCATTACTCTGCCTCCTTTTCCAGAACTATTCTCTCTCTTTCCATCCACCTGGACAGCTAAAAACGTGTTTTTTCACAAAACGGAACAAGTTAGTAATGTGTTTCTGCAATGAAGTTATTTTTCTTACTTAAAAATAGAATCACTTAATGGTGATTTCAGTGAGGAAAATTATTTTGGTGAGGAAAATCAGGAAGGGAAAGACAATTATTCAATAAATGATGAAACAATCTAATAAATATTTGAAAATAAGTAAATAATATTCCTACCAAAATAAAGTTCAGATGAATGAAATACAAATACAGGCCACTATATTACATTATTACTTAATTATTAATAAAATTAAATTTGTTATTACATTAATCTTTGTAAATTATTATAATTTAAATTGATGTTAATTATTAATGGAATGAAATATAGGCCACTATGTTAAAAGGTAAATAATTATTGAAGCTATAAAAATATCTAAAGAAAGTATTGATGAATATTCATGTGATGTCAAAGAAATTTGTAAAGCAGAAACCATAAAGGTCTCTTGAATACTTGAAATACCTGATAAAAATTTACATTTTCCAAATGTAAAAAAAAAAAAACCACCATAAACAAAATTAAAAGAGAAATAACACTGAAAAAAAATATTTGCATACAGAGTTAAGGCCTGAATCTATATAGGAATCTTACAAATAATCATGAAAGAAAAAATATCCCAATGAAAAAATGTACAGAGAACAGTACCTCAAAATTGCCTAAGGAAAAAATGCCAACTATCAATAAATGTAAGAAAATGTAGAACCTCACTGGTAACAAAAAACATTCAAATTAAAAGGAGATCCCCTTTGCCATTTTTTGCCTATAGGCAAAGATTCTTTTTCATGATAATATCAAGTGTTTGGAAGAGGTTTGAAAGTAGTGCTACCCATAATCTCCTCTTGGTACCAGAAAACAGAAAACAAAAATTCACAGGAAAGAAAAAAGAAAAGCTTCAAGGCATCATATTGTTTACTGAATTTATCTTAAGGAAATACTTCTAGATAAATAAAAAGATTTATCCATAAATATGCTTGTTGCAGCATTACATACAAGAATGAAAATTAGAATGGACCTAACTGTGTGTTAAATGACAACATAACTGTTCAGGGTTGTTACCGAGCAAATATTGTTACAGGAAAATGCTCCCCACACCAATGTCAAGTGAAACAAGCAAAGCACGCAAGTCATGCAATAGTACAAGCATGCTGTTATAAAATGCAAGTTCATAGTGAGGTCCTGGCATCACGGGATTATTCTGTTGTCTAGTCTGAAGCTTCAAATTTTTCTGTGAATTACACCGGCTTTTTTATAATTAAAAACAGTTGTTTTTACATAGGAAGAATAATCACCACCTCTCTGGTGCCAATATCACAAGCTCAGTAATGTACTGTTCCCAATAGTATTTCAAGTCTTATCATTGGTTCCCGGTCACTTTACAATATTGGCACATATACCTAACAAAGATATAGTGCTAACAAAAACAATATTCATCAGTAATAAACTTTTTTGAACAAATTTTGTTCATAAAAGTGGCAAAATTTCCATAGCCACAACCCTGTACACAGACACTATCTTGTACAACCCTACAAGAACCGTCTGAGGGAGAGATGGACAAACTGGGGCTCAGAGTGTCTGAGTGATTTGTCCAAGGGAGAAAATAATAACGGTGGGCCCTCTGGCTTCACATCACACTTGGGCCCATCACGCAAGGCTGCGTATGAAGCGTTTACCTGTGAGGGAGTCCTGTCGCCAGCATGGTTTTGAAGCACCATGACCCTGGGAACTAGAGGCCTGAGAGCCTGTTCCAGTCGCTGCACAACCTCCAACTTCTAGCATTGCTGGTGCCTCTGGAGAATTCTCTTGCACTCTGCCTGCCTCTTCTCTGCAGCTACAGAAGAGATGCACTCTCCTCAGCCCCTTCCCCGTCTTAGGGAAGGGTGGACCCTCTGAGCCGCATCTGTAGAGAGTCCAGAATGGGGCGGGGCTGAGCACCATCAGACACAAAGCCTTATGGAAGAGCCAAGTCAAGCAGGAGCTCGTAGCTCAGCCAGAACTGCCACATTGGTCTCCAGTGTTTTAACCCCTGGGAGCCCTTCTCTGTAACATTATGCCAGGGACCAGCAAGTGGACATGAAAAGACACCTATTCCATGCCCAATAAATATTCCTCCTCTGACTGATGACTTATTTCAGGATGATCTTAGGAATCCCTTTTGACAGAAAATAAAACAGGTTCATGATACAGATCTATTTTTGTCCCATCTACTATCATGACAGAGACACTCAAACTCTAAGCTTCGAGCCTTAATCACACTTCCCAAGTGACCTAGACACTCTCCTCACATTGTCCACCCAGGGAGTAGTGCCTGGCATCCTCTGAGGCCCAGAGCTAAGGCCACTGCCCTGAAGCCCTCATTGTCCTGCCTGCTTCCCCACAGCCTGAGCAGATTTCACTACCCCTTATTTGGGTTCCCAGGGCACACGTTCACTGCACAAACCCCCACGGGGCACACTGATGGTGTTATGATCTGCTGTCTGCTCATCCATCTCCTCCACTGTGCTCTGAGCCCTAAGTCTAATTCATCTTCTTCCCTCAGCACCTGGCACAGAGGCAGGTACGCAGTCAGCACAATGCTCCAGTGAGATCATTGCTCCTCATTGTCACTCCCAGGAATCACTACGAAAAAGCCAGCAAATAGGAACTCAGCCAAAAGACAGGGAAGAAATTAGAATCACAGACATTTCCTGCTGCAAGATGGAGAATGGAACTGCAAAAGATGGATGAATGAATGAACATATACATACATACATATACACATACATATATGCATACATACACACTCTCCCTGGTCTGGGAAGGACCAAAAACCTGAGGAAGGTGTTCACAAGAGAAATGACACAATTATTCACGGAAATAAGTTGCAAGAACTGGGGATGGGTAAGACAATCCAGGCAGGATATCCAGAAGACGATCTTTAACTGTGAAGCAACTTCCACTAAAAAAAGTATTTTGATTGTTGAAATACTACGTGAGCAACCCAGCAAAGACATGCCTGGTGGTGGCATGTCTCCATATTCATTGAATAAATTGAATGGAGGCCATACCACAGCCAAATAAACAGCCAGATTATAAATGAGGGGTCAAATGGGCTTTATCCAAGCTCTCTCATTTTACATTTGAGAGAATCGAAACCCAGAAGGAGAAGCAATATACTTCAAGAAATATCTTGTTATCTGCAAAGCTGGGTCTAGAACCTGAGGCTCCCAGCTCTCAACTCACCAAGAGAGGGAATTCCTCCCTCAAAGTAAATGCAATCTAGCAAATTAGAAGCCAAAAAAATAGAAATTTTAGAGAACTTGGTTGTGGGGAATATACACTTGGGGATACTAGGTGCTTAAAAAGCTTTTTTTTCTTTCCACTGCTGCTGCTCCTTCTCATCTGGCGTGTAAAGGAAAAAGGGAGCAATTAATGGGAGAATGAAAGTAGCACGCAGTCTCCCTCTCTCTCCTCCTCATCCTAGGCCGAGCCCTCCTGCCCTGGAGTCTGAGCACACCTGCAGCCAGAATGGACCCATTCTACGGAGAGCAATGATGACCTTTCACAGCCGGCTGTGACCCCAAGGTGAAAATCAAATGATACCCCTCAAACCCTGAGAAGAAAGAAATGCCTGTGTTACCCTTTGCACTGGCTGTCAGTCATGTCTCTAAGACTTGGAATTCCTACCTGCCCTCACATCCTAGCCCCAGGCGTCTCACCATCTCTGACCCCTTGAATCACAGAACCTTCCCTCCTGAGTTAAGTTCCTGAGTGGACCCTCTCCCAGGCCTCTCCAGGTCTTGGTAGTACATAAAGGCCTTCCTAGAAATGCTGTCAAATCACCCAGACAGCTAATCTGACAACAATTGAGAGGGGAAAAAAAGTGGCAAGTGCTGAGAAAGGCAGTTTTTTTGCCCATCTACAAGTATTCTGGATTATTGCAATATAAGAATTACTGAGTAAAGATACTGAATGACCCCAGAGGTGTTGTGAGAACAGCTGTTCTGAAATGGTGGTTGATTTCGTTATTCTTTTCATAACCAAATGGAGAAAAACTGCATGTTTCATCTCAAACACAAAGCTGGGGAGCTCAAACCCCAGTGCCAATTCCAGCTTCGCCACCAAGGATGGTGTGAATTTGAGGAAGTTACTTTGCCTCTCCCAAAATTCAGTTTCCTTAACTGGAAAATGAAAATCAAGCTATCTGCCTCATGCAGATTATTTCTTAAGATTAAATTGGCTACGGTCCAAAGGCCTGGCACATAGTAGGTACTCAATCAAAAACTAGTTCTCCTCTTCCATTTTCTTCCCCTGCAAATGATGCAGAATGTATACTCAGAGCCTGAGGAAACTACCACCACCTGGTGTACGGGGCTCAAAACTGCATAAGCAGCAGCAAAGGTGAAAATACAGCCTCAGCTGAGAAAACCAAAGTTCAGAAATGACTGGAAGCCCCATACTTAAAATACATCAATTATATGTGGGGTAGAGGCCATTGGAGATGCCGGGATGGTGGATAGAGCAAATCAGGCAAACTTCCCGGAAGAGGTACACCTTATTTTGAAATGTAAGGGAAAAAAGGGGAAAGGATGTGGGCTGATTGGAAAAAAGGAAGAACAATTTCCTGTGCAAAGTTGAGGGGAAATCTTCGAAGCAAGAGAGAAAGATCTCGGAGGCCTCAGGTTGGTGAATCATGTCAACTGAAGCCTTTCGCCCAGCCTGGGCTGTTAAGGCCCTTTGATCACAGTAGAAAATAAGAGATACAGTGGATGGCTGGATGTAAGTCACCCCCACTACAGGGCACCTATCCTAGGACAGCCAGCTGATAATCTTCAAGCACAGCATCTCTAACCTGTGGATACCTCCTTTTGGTCAGTTCTTGCTTTCACGGGCAGGTGTTGGAAGCAGCCATTAAGACCACTATGACAAAGAGCCTCAGAAAAGTGTGGAAATGTGTTTCTCCTTAGGCATAGAGGTCATGGGCAGAGGGAGCATCTTGAAGATAGCGGCCCTGTCTTTGCCATCTTAGTGTCTCCACAATTCCTAACTCAGAGCCCAGTGCCTGCAAGGAGCTCCACACATGACTGTGAAGTTGGCTTCCTCAACTGGTAGGGAGCAGAGGTTGCATTATGTAGCAAAATTCCTAACCCAGCTCTCCTCTCTGCATTCTTTACTCTACATTCTGGCCACACACATTCCAGGATGTGCCATGCCTTCTCTTTCTTCTGGATCTTTGAGGACACTTCTCCTTCTGCCTGAAAAACTTCAAGTGTCCCAGTTGAGCCATGGCTTCCTCCAAAAGGCCTTCTCTCACCCTACTCCAGCACCCAATAATCCCCTTATTTTAGTATGTGTCGTTACATCACACCATCATTTCCTGTCCTTCTCTGAATCTACTTTTGACTATAAGTTCCATGAGAGCAGAAACAATGTTTCCCTTGTTCATTGTTGTTTCCCCAGGACCTGGCATAGTGCCTGGCACATTAAAGGTGACAATAAAGATTTAAGTTGAAGTTAACAGAATGTCCAAAAACCCCATCCAAGTGGTTCTGAGTAGCCTAGAAGTGAAGGCATTCAGGAGAGGAGGGCCCACCATAGAACTGCTCATCTCAGATGCCCAGACATTTGCCTCTGACTCTCCTTTTGTCCTGGTCAGTGCTGTTGATCAGTCTAGTACCATCTTAGCAGGATGTCTTTGGCCCTACACACACAAGTCACCTATGCTTTTGGGGATCCCCGTTACCATGCCCCACATCCTACACTAAGTATTCTGTGTATACTATGCCATGTGGTGAACACCCTTGGCAACTGAACTGGGTTTGGCGCTTCAATCACAAGGCTGGCCAAGATAGACCAAGGCCGTGCTCAATTGTCTCCCAGACTCAACTGCTTGAAATGAGGTGAGAGCTCACTCTGATTCTCTAACTCCAACAAAAAGAAGACAAAACCATGAGGGACTCAGGAAAGAAGGACAAACCCTTCAGGAGGACCCAGAGCCCAGAGCGCTAGACATCACAATGGGCACTCCTATATATTCCAGGTGACATCAGGTTAAAAGGAACATCTACATAGTCCTGGAACGCGAAAGAAGACATATGTGGGCAATTTTTGGAGGGAAGGAGGGTTGAAAGCAGAGAGAAATGAATATCCAATTGTGGAGGGCAGGCAACATCAGCCAACTACTTGTACGTGGCCCCAGGCATTTCTAGCACCAGTTGCCAAAGTAACTTCCTCCTCCTTCACAGCAGCTGCCTTCATAACCACTGCCCAATGGCAGCATAAGGTTCCCCACAAGGCAGAAAACCCAGCATAGTCTATCGCGGTGCCTTAGAAACATCCTGAAGGCAGGAGTTTTCTTGTGTCCCCACTCACTTCTCCCTCCTATCAGTACCATGAAGAAAAGAATTCCATCTCCCCAAATCTAGGGGGTGTGTGGTGGTTTCTCTATTCTGCTATTCTGCAGTGCTTGAAAGCTCACAGGCAGCACAGAGGCAGGAGGGGTACAACAGAAAAGTCAGTCTCAGAATAGTGGTCCCTCCCAGTAGCAGACTTCAAAATCAACCTTGTTTCTGCATAGCAACACCAATGTTTTTCTCTCCATAGAGCATACTCTTTCCTTCAACTAAGTGCGACCTAGGTGGCCCATTTTTGCCGGGAGACCTCCCAAACTGTTAGATCACTCATCCTTTGCAAGAGCCAACGATATCATTATGCGATTCTGCTGCTTCTTACGTCCAAACAGCCATATATGGTGGCTGAACTATTGCAATAAGAGGATTTAGCAAGGGCTGGCTGCCATCACAGTGTTCAGTCCTGTCAAGCTCCTCACCCCCATACTCCTATCCCTTACCATCCCCAACCCCCCAATTCCAGATGTTGCCTTCAAACACGGACCATGACCTTGGCTAGGCTCAGCCCCACAGATCAATTATGACATAATTACTCCTGCCCTGTGGCCATGGGTCTAGCCAAGCCTGACCCTCACTTTATCGATTCGCCCTGAGACATTTATCAACAGGGCGGCTGATTCCCCATGTCTGAATAATTCGGAGACATATTTCGCCAAGACATTTGACACCTTCCTTTGAAGGGTGATCGACAGAACATATGAATGCCTCTGATTAACATCTAAAGGCAGGATGGCTGCCTTGAAATTGCCCCTCTATGGAGAGCTCTTGGTAAATCCTGACGGCTCTCACTGTAGGGATCTCTACCATTTCAACTCATTTATCAGCAATTCCATCTGCTTCAGTTCAGGGTATTCCATGTGTCCATGGTTCTGTCGTGTTAGAGCCTGGGGCTGCTCTCTCAAGGGTTTCTGGCCTCCACAAAAGGCCTAATCCAGGCCTGTCATCTTTCCCAGTGATAGCTGGAGCAGCTGTTCTTCCTTTCTCCATAGTAGGGTGGTTGCCAGAAAGCCCAAGGGGCCCACCATCTGATTTCCATGCTTGGAGCTAAATCTGTGTGCATGATCTTTCCTTGAAACTGTAGGAGGGAACTATGTCCCTCTACCTTTTACACCAAATTGATTTAATGTCTCCTTGAGGAGTGGTGAGCTCATCCTTGCTCCCAGTCAACTTCAAAAGGCCAACTGTCTCATGAACCTAATTGCCTGACTTTAAGTAACTTGCTTAAATTACCAACTAATGGATGGCCATTTCTGTCCAAACAGGACATTTTAAAGCATTCCCACTAAAAAGAAATTGCTTTCAACCATGACGGATGAATGGCTCCTTTAGAGGATTATTATAATAATTACGGTAGATATGCTTCTAAGCCCTAAGAAATTTTTAAAGGAAAGATATAAGAGGCAAAATTTGTATAGATTACAAACTATGGAATCCTTTCTCAGTGATGGCATTTTGAAAGGTTTGTCATTCAACCAAGCTACACTAAATTATAAAGACAATTAAATGTCCGTACTAGAGAACATTTGTCCTTTGGGGAAAAAAATCCCTTAGGAAAAAGAATACTGAAACTATCAGTAGCCCCTGCTGGCTACATTAAACCTAATAAAATTGCTAATGATAAATTTCTCGTCAATGAGGGTTTCCTGCTGGGCTCCTTCTGCTGGCTTTAGTCACAGTGAGAGGCAAGAGATTGAATTATTGGTTACACTCCTTTTATTGGTTTGGGCTTTGCGGGGGGGGGGGGGGGGGGGAGGGGGGGTGGGTTATATGGGAGATTCTTCTTCATGTTTTGCTTTTTTTCCCTCAAGAAGCAGCTGGTTTTGTCTTTAGTTTCAAATGTCAATTAAAAATAAAAAATAAAAAACCAGAGCCATCATTAGAATGCAGGAATCTGTACATGGGAGCTGCCCAAAACACCTGATGTCAATCCCAGCCGATTTGCCAGGAAGAGCTGCTCAGGTCTCCACTTGGAGAGATGTGGAGGAGATAAAGCACTGAACTGATAGTTGCGGGCGTGGCTGAGAGCTGGGCCCCCACAGAAGAGAAGGGCATACTTGTTAGGAAGTGGCCAAGGGGAAGAGAAGCTGTGAACTGTGTGGGCTCTCGCTGCACTGCAGACGGTTGGGCCTGCAGCCCCATGGGCTCGCTCGCCTTAACCCAGGCCTGGCCCCAGTCTCTTGCTGATCCAAGCTTAGTTTCAAATTTCTATATGGAGATGGCAGCTACGGCATACAAGGTATCACAATTCCACTGCAAGTCTCCAGAACAGCATGGGGTTCCTGAAGACAAGATATCAGCATAATTTGCTGGGACGGGAACCTTCTGATGGAACGAGGACCATGCTGATTTCAGAGGGTGGTTTCCTGAATGCCCAGGATCCTATTACTGCACAATCCCTTTAATGTCAACCTAACAGCTCTTTTCTACCTTAAACTAGGGCACTGGGGATAACGAAAAGAAATCCAAAACTCTCAGACTCAAATCTCTCAGACTCTCTTCTCTTAACTGAAACGGCCCAAGACTCCGTGAAAACACTGGAGCATGTTGTGTGTGTGCTGTGCAGCTAACTCAAGCACAAGACCCTCCTCTGAGAAACACGGCTCAGGGACCAGGACTTCAATCACACTCACAGCTCGGCAGTGCTCTGGTATTGCTGTGTATCTGCCTGCCGGTTACCCTTCAGCTCCATTCTCTGCTCTGCCCTGCTATGTTCCAGGGAGGCTGACGTCTACGGATCTCATCTATTCCCTTTGCTGATGGGATACACTGGCAGAAGATCAGAGTGAGAGGCAGTGGAGTGAGAAAAAAGAGGTCAGGGGGCCGGCCCTGTGGCCTAGCGGTTAAGTTGGGTGTGCTCCACTTTGGCGGCCTGGGTTTGGTTCCCAGGTGCAGACTTACACCATTCAGTGGTGGCCATGCTGTGGTGGAAAACCCACATACAAAGTAGAGGAAGATTGGCACAGATGCTAGCTTAGGGCAAATCTTCCTCAGCAAAAAAAAAAAAAAAAAAAAAAAGAGGTCAGAGCATTTCTTCCTCCTGTTCTCTCCCTACCAGGACAGGGGACACCATTAAGACTGTAGCAGTGCTCTCTACCCACAGACACAGCTAGGCACCTTCTCTTTCCCAGCTGCAGGCTCCAGCAGCACCATTTCTCCTGTAGGAAACTGAATGATGGCCCCAGTAGATAACTCATTCCTCATTCCTGGAACCTGTGAATGTTACCTTGTATGGCAATAGAGACTTTGCAGATGTGATTAAGTTAAGGATCTCGAGATGGGAGATTATCCTGGATTACCTGGGTGGGCAATAAATGCAACCACAGTGTGCCTATAAGAGGAAGGCAGAGGGGAATTTGACACAGAGGAAAAGGTTATGTGAACAGAAAAGCAGAGATTAGAGTGACATGGACACAAGCTAAGGAATGCCTGAAAGAGGCAAGGAACGATTTTGCCCCTGGAGCCTCCAGAGGGAACCAGCCCTACCAACACCTTGACATTAGCCCAAGGAAACTCAATTCAGACCTCTGGCCTCCAGAACTGTAAGCGAATAAATTTCTGCTGTTTAAATCACTACGTTTGTAATCATTTGTAACTGTAACCCCAGGAAACTAATACGACTCCCCAGTCCCTTAGAGCTGGGATGGTAATGATTTCCCAACTTGCTGGTTTATCTCTTGTTGGTTCCATTCATCCTGTCCATACCTCAGTAAACAGTCCTTCTTAAAAAGGTCTCTTCAGGGGCCGGCCCCGTGGCCGAGTGGTTAAGTTGCACATGCTCCACGTTGGCAGCCCAGGGTTTCACTGGTTCACATCCTGGGCACAGACATGGCACCGCTCAACAGGCCATGCTGAGGTGATGTCCCACATGCCACAACCAGAGGCACTCACAACTAGAATATACAACTAGATACTGGGGGGCTTTGGGGAGAAGAAGAAAAAAAAAGAAAAGAAAAGAAGACTGGCAACAGGTGTTAGCTCAGGTGCCAATCTTTGAAAACAAAAAAAAAAACCTCTTCGGAAATCTGAGTGTATCTTCTCTTTCCTGCCAGAATCCTATCTCATATATTCTACTCCATTCCAAAAAGAATTTAAGACAGTATGTAAAAAAATATATATGGTACAACAAGATTTTGTTCAGTGAGAAAATTTGAGAGAAAAAGAAAATAAGGATAAAAAAATATGAAGTCTAGACTAACATTAGTATCCAAAATTCATACCATAGAGCCCCGAACACTTTCCAGGAATTAGCCTGCTGAGCACCCCCAGGAGCCAATGCAAAGAGAAAGAACATAACCAGTTTTAGTCGACTATTTCTTAAACTACCCTGGATACTTTGTTAAACATCCTAATACCCAGTCATCCCTTCATCCAAGACCTACCAAAGCAGAATCTAGTAGAGAAGCTGTAAGAATCTGGATGGTAACAAATATCCGAGATGAATTAGACAAGTCACAGCATCTATGAGATAAGATGAGAACACAACATGGGAATTGCTGATAAGGGGAACAATGTGAAAGGTGTGAAAAAAGGCCATCATTTCAAGACTGGAAAGAAGTCTTCAATTTTGTACCTTCCTACCATTGTCAAGCACTGTCTTCAATGCCCGTTCAGCACACAGCTGTATGACAGGAGAAGTGATCTTAATCAAGAAAAATAAGATTACAGCTTCACTGTGCCCTAAATGAAGACATGTACCTTAGTGGATCGCTGTATGGCCCCTTCAGCTTCCATCCTCTGTTCCCCTTTCCAAATAACCCCCAGGGTCCTTTCAGGGGTCCCTGTGGTCAGGGGTAAAGAGGCAATCTAGGCAAATGCAATCAGAGTGTTCCATTCCCCTGACCATAATGACTGGAGCAAGGAGGGGTATGCAAACTAAGCCAATTCCATGCCACCGTTTCCTGGGAATTGTGGGTTATGAACAGTGTCTTATTCTAGATGGTACAGTATGTATAGATGTGAGGGAAGCCTTGATCCCAGGAGGGAGGCCAGGCTGAACATGAAGGGGAATCAGAGAGAAACGCAGGCTGAGAAACCCACAGGAAACAGAGCCAGCGCCCTGATCAAACCATACATGAAACTCACACCACTACTACACTTTCTCAATCATGCAAAGCAATCAATTTCCTTTCTTAAGTATGCCATCTTGAGGTTTTCTATATTTGCATGTGAAAGCATCCTACGCAGTATATCTATTGTACTGATCTAATATTTTCAATTGAAAATTCACCTATAGGAAAAAATTACAGACAATTAAATCCTTGGAGAGAAACTACCAAAAGGAAGCATTTGATTCTTTTTAGTGACTACTGTTACTTTAGGGAGTATTTTTGTCTCTCCTGCCTACTGTACCAAAAGGATTGCTAAATATTCTGACTTGGGTCCTCCTCATTATCACTAAGACTTTAGATGCAACCAGATGCTAATCTTGAGCTTATTTTTCTCTATCTGCTATTGTAACATCAACCTTTCAGGCACCTCCCCAAATATATCCTTTCAAAGATATCATTAACTCTGTAAACTCAGGATGAGCAGTCATTTGGGGAACATCACACCATCTTTGACCCCAGGTGTATCTAGTGCTTAGTCAGGAGGGGACTGTTAGGATCCAAGGGGTTAAAGACAGTAGAATCAACGGAAACGGTATATTCGGTGGAACCTGATTACATTTTGGGGAACTGGCTGTCCTTTCCCAACCAGTTCAGCTATTTTGAATGACTGACTAATTGATTTCTTAACTGGAATGATTCATACTTACTCAAAAGTATTAACTAAAATTCTAAAGCCTGGAGTCCAATTCACACCAACAGAAAAATATTACTTACGGGGAGTTATTTAATGGATATCATATTTCAGTTTTGCAAGACGGAAAATTTCTGGAGACTGGATATCTTTAACACTCCTGAACTGCACACTTAAGAACAGTTAAGATGGCAAATTTTATGTTATGTGTATCTTACTACAATTATATGTATATAGACACATATATGTGTGTATATATATTACTGAAAGAGGAGGGGAATTAAATTTTATTACACCCAGTAAGGTTTGCACATTGTATATGTAATACTATCTAACACACATATGGTAGTAGTTTGAATGTGCCAGTTACTGGTTCTTAAGTGCATTTCACTTATTATCTAATTTAACTATCGTAATAACCCTATAAGGAAAGTATTATTATTATTCAAATTTACCGATAAGGGAACTGAGTTACGGAGAAGTTTCGAAACTAACCCGGAGTCATCTGGGCTGGGCTGAGATACAAGCCCATTCAGTTTCACCCAGAGTTTATGCTCTTCATGACCAGCCACACTGCCTCCCCATAGTTAATTATCAGGAACTATTACCCCCATTTTACAGAAGCAGAAATTGACGCTCAGAGTTAAGAAAATGGTCCAAAATCATGAAAACAGCAATTACAGAATCCAGACACAAATTTAGCATCTGTAGTTCCGATGCCTACGTCAAAGGTATAATCTTGAGGATGCTCTAAGGCAAGAGTCTCCAGCATTCTTGGCTTCAGAACTGCTTTACAATCTTAAAAATTACTGAGGATGCTAAAGGGCATTTGTTTGTGAGATTGTATCTATTTATATTTACTGCATAGATTAGCTCTGCCTGACAGAACTTTCTATGGTGGTGGAAATATTCTATATCTGCATGGTCCAATAGGACCACCACTGGCCGCATGTGGCTATTGAACAATGGAAATGTGGCTGGTGTGGCTAAGGAAATAAATATCTCATTTCATTTTAATTAATTTCACTGTAACTAACCACACCACACAGGTATAGGTATAAGACCAAAACATATTTTTGAAATGCATTTTTATTGTGATGAAATATAAAACCCAAACATTTTTAAAACACTAGAATATGCACACATTCCATAGGCCATCAGAACCATGACATCACCACACCTAATACGGCCTCTCAGAAACTCCATTGCACACTTGTGGAAAAGTCAATAACCTTTTACTGTGAAAATAGTTTTGACCTTGGGGATCCTCTGAAGGGGTCTCAGAGATTATTAAAGGTCCTGTGACCACACTTTGAATCTTAAGGGACAGACAGGAAGAGATCAGCTCCTCCATACTCGGGAGGAACAATTCTCCATCCACCCTGCTCTGAGGCTCCCGCCTTCCACTGGGGGGACTTGTGCTCCTGCCCGCCCGGCAGTTGGTTTCCCTTGCATACAGACCCAAAGTCTTTGGCGTACTGGGGTGATGCTAAGGGCCCACTCGGGGCAATGCAGACAACCTAAGGAAAGGATACCAGAGATAGTGGCTCGGCTTGCTTTGGGAGAATTTTCCCTCTGAGGTTCCAAGTCTCCAAGGCAGCGGGGATCAAATCAAGAAGTGGAAGAAATGCGCAAAGTGAAATTCAAGATGCTGGAAAAGATGGAAAAGGCCTCTTCTCCCTGGGGTCTCCCGCTTCTCCCCTCCTTCCTGCAGGCAGGAAAGAGGAGGCTGTCGGAGGAGGAGACAAGAGGGCTTCAGAGGGTCTTCTGGGGCAATTCAATCAAAGAAATTATTTTCCCACAGACGAAGCCAAGAACATCTTAATGGCCTTTTCCTGATTGAGGAATAAATCTATTAATTTATGGCCCAGCCCCAAACCAGTTATGTCAACTCCGCCCAACTCCTTTTTAAATGTGAGAAATGCTTCAAACTTCCACTTCATTTCATGATTTCCATCTTCTCTCTCCTATTTCTTCTTCCTCTTTTTTCACTCCGTTCTTTCAAACTCCACCCTGCTCCTTTCAATCCTGTCTTTCCTATTTTCAAATAAATTGCCACCTCTGTCAGTGCCATGTCCCTACCCCAGGACCGCACCTGATCAGAGATGCTAAAGCTTCGGAGGTGCGACTGCCCTTCTCCATTTGTCCTCCATGCAAGGTAAAGACACCAGCGAGAACAATTAGATGTCCTTGAAGAGAAGCTGTGACAGCGCCCGCATCGCACCGCCTGCCTAAGGGGCCTTGTGCCTCCTGGGGCGTCCGTTTTAAACGAGCCTGGTTCCCCGAGAGCTTCTGGGTGCGGAGACCCGGCCCATAGGGTAAATCAAAAGAAAGCAGAGGGCAAGAAGCCGATGTCAGAGAGACTGACGGTTACTACTGCTGAGCGCAATTAACACGCCCCAGGGGTAATTGCTAAATAGCCCGGGATTTACCGACTCGGTCACCGTGGTCGCCTGACCCCGACAACCCGCACCTCCCAAGGCCTGGGCGAGTGTCTGGCCCTTGTGGAGAAGGACTAAGAGTGGGTAAACCGACCCGGGCTTTCTGTGGGAATTCAGCCCGCGCTCGCCTGCACGACCCTTAATACTCGATCGAGATAAGTACTAGTTTCATTGGTACTGTAGATGATTTAGGTAACGTAGGTCCTGGGGAGAGAGAGAGATGTAAGTTATTCCCAACTTCACTTGCTGAGTGTCTTTCCGAGACTTAATTTAACTCTTTGCCACAGTTTACTCATCCGTAAAATGGGAATAATGTAAGTCATCGCCTAATTGGAATTTGGTAAAAAGCAAATGAGTCAATACATATAAAGTTTTTATCACAGTGCCTGGCACCGAGGCACGCAACAATTTACCACGCGTAAACGGAAAATTGGTGCCCGCTGTTACTAAACGGAGTTGGCCTAAGCCGTCCTTAGAGGTGCGTTATGCCATTACTCTCCGGGACACCGGTGTGGGTGACAACACGAGTAAAGGGATCTGCCTTGCTCTGGCCACCTGGCTAACTCACAGCTCCTGTGCGCCAGTGTGGCCGGGCCTGGAAAAGACAGTGTGGACATGCTTCGCTTCGCACTAACGGCGGCAATGAGGCAGGAGCACTAAGGACCTCTAGCCTTGCCCTGCCTTGGGCCGCCTGACCCGGACCCGACGCCGGAGCTATCGTCGCCCCTCCTCCGGCACCTATGGCCCAAGGAATTTTCTCATTTACCCAGGCTTTTTGATGGGCCCCATTTATCTGCCACCGGCAGACGGAATGGTCTGGGCCCCAAGGGCCAAGGACCAAGTCTAGCCCTCGACGTAACGCTAGGAGGAGGCAGCGGAGTGGGGATACTCGGGGCCAGTGACTTGTCCGCACGCAGTCCTACGCTGGGCCCGGAATCCACCCCGTGCCCACCGCGCACTGTTCCAAATTGCCAGTATAGACACTTTCCCTTCCGAGGGCGACCAAATGCAGGCCTTGCAGCAGATTTGCTAGGCTTGTCGCAGGCCCCCACCTCCCGCCCGGATTTTCGTTTTCAGACACGCCCTCCCGGGGAGGTTTATGGCCTTAGCGCAGCGGAAAGGAGAGACTCTTGGGCACCCACCACGCAAGTCCCCGGCGCCTGCGGCCCCAGCTCGCGGCCTCGGGCTCGCAGGGCCCCATCCTGCTGGTGCGCGGGGCTCTGGAGCCAGAAAGTGTACACAGACCATAAATTTCCCGCCCCGCCCGGCGCGGCGCTCGGAGGCCAGGGTCCTCCCGCCTCCAGCCGCCTCCCCGCCCGCCGGGCCGCTCACTCGGGCCCTGGTAACGGCGGCCGGCGGCAGCGCGCGCCAGGTAGCTGCAGCAGCGCCCGGCCTGTCG
The DNA here is from genome assembly GCF_037783145.1 of Equus przewalskii. Classification (NCBI taxonomy): domain Eukaryota; kingdom Metazoa; phylum Chordata; class Mammalia; order Perissodactyla; family Equidae; genus Equus; species Equus przewalskii. The sequence continues at coordinate 11,184,505 of NC_091861.1, read as the reverse complement.
CATCGCCTTCCCGCCTCTCCTAGGGCATCACCGCAGCTTTAGGACTTGGGCCACTGCCTGCCAGGAGGCGCCTTACCGAAGCGTAGGAGGCTGAAGTCGGGGAGGGAGCAGACCCGGAGGGAGGCGAGGCCTGGGGGAGGCCAGGTGAGAATGGAAAGACAAAGGAGAGCCTAGGAGCGCGGAGAGGAAAGCGTCTCTGGCTTCTAGACCACGCAGATCTCTCTATCTTGAAGTAGAGGGGAACTGTAAGTGTAGGTGGCGACCATTCGTTTAGAGATGTTTTTGTAGCAAGCTCTCCCCTCTTTCGGATGCAACCTCCTGTGCCAGGAATGCGCTTGCCCTGGGGGAGCAGCAAGACGATTCTTAACAGATTTCTCTGGGGTTGCGTCTCCACTCAAAATGTAAAGTGGGTATTTGACACAATGATCCGAAAAATTCAGCAAAAAAAAAAGAGAGAGAGAGAGAACAATGCTTTTCTTTGAACTTTGAACTTTTCTTTTTCTTTAAGGAGAGAATCATGGAAGCCCACCAGTTCAGGAATTGGAGCCAGAAACTGGTGGGTTTCTGAGCCGGAGGCTTAGCCTCTCCCCTGGCAAGCCGAGTACCTGGATCAAATTACCCAACTTCTCTGTTTCTCAAAGCGGATATCTGTAAGAGTGGAAGAATGATATCTTCCCTCCCAGTGTTACTGCGAATGTTAAATGAGATACAAGGCTTTCCCTTCTTGCTTAAAAAGTGGGAAAGGACTGTGCCTCTCTCCTCCGTTTTCACTTGCTCGCCCCCACTTTGGGTGCTTTCAAACAACGAATAAAGCCGCGTCCCCAGTCAGAAGAAATTAGTGGTGTAATGATGGCAGTGGTGGTGAGGGTAGTTTAATAACAATTCCCACTTATAGCGTGCCTTCTATTTGCCAGGATAACCGCGCCCGTGGCTGTGGCTGTGCTCAGGACCAGGTATGATGCCCTAGCCTATGTACAGGGGAGACCGAACTGCCTCCAAGATGCAGAGCAAACTGAGGGAAGGAAGATGGGAAGGCACAATGGGAGAACTGGAGAGGACTCAGGAGGTGGGATGGGTCTCCTCACAACCATTCCTCTGCGATGGGAAAACCAAATGAGAGGAGGGAAAGGGGGAGAAAGGTTCCTGTTGCTGAAACTTTGGGTTTGGAAGAAGCACCTCCGGGAGCCTTCAGATCGCTCCAGCCGGAGCTGCTGATGGTCCCTAACCCAAGACAGCCCAGCACGTAGTAGAGGCTCAGATACTAAGTGCGTTCGTTGGTGGATGACACCAAGGCTATGAGTGGCTGGTTTGCCACCAGCACAACGCCCTTGGCTCTTGAACAATGCCTCTGGGGAGGATGGTGCCTTTGCAAGCGAGTCTTTTTTCTTTTATTTTAATGATACGGGTCCATTCATTTTTTAATAATAAAAATAAAACACTGCCTTTCGTTACATTTTGATTCATACATGAGGCTGGAGCCCACCACCTCCAGAGCAGCCTGGCTACCCAGTCGCTCTTCTCAAGTCACACACCCTTCCCCCCACGTCGCCTGCTGTGGTCACCCCGGAACCGAGCCAGCACAGCCCAGCTCCTCTTAAAATCCTGAATGCAACCTTAACAGTCCCAGGAGGAAAGGAAAACCCGAGCGCAGGGAGCAGAGAGGGAAAAACAAAAAATGGGAAGGGGTGGGGATGTCCGAAGCCAGGAGGAGAACAAGGCAGAGTGAAGACCAAGAGACACGGGAAATTTTAAATTACAGTCGACATTCAATTTTAAAATTGTGTCACAGAGCGAGTCTTTAGTTTGACTCCTTTTCTTTCTAGCTGTTCACTCCATTTGTTCAACCACAAAACTGCGCTCTTGGCTCAGGACAGAAGTTAGCAGAGGCAGCTGGGACCCTGCCGTAGGCGAGACAAGGAGATCTGGCTAAGATGCTGCGGAGGACCCAAGGCTACCTTACAGGGACCCAAGGCAGTCCAACCTCCTGACCTCCGGACCAACCTGGGCGGCATTGAGGCCTGAGGGCCCGCGCTGACCTTGGGCTGGGTGCTCGTCCGGCGAGTTGGGGATCGGAGAAAACAGAGAACCCGGGACCCTCCACTAGACCCATAGGAGTGGCTAACGGAGCGGGGCCACGCGACCCCCAAAGGCGTGAGACTTCAAGCGCGATCTGCGCCCAGGGCAGGGAGAGCCGGGCTGCGCCCTGACTCAGGGGCACCCCCTTGGAGGGCGTGCGCGGCCTGCGATTCTCTCCTTAGACAGATCCTGAAAACGGCCGGATGCATCGACAGATATGTGTAGGGACACCGAGATAAGGAATCTTATTCACTCATTAGTTCATTCGTTCGTTCTTTCCTTGCTTGTTTCTTGAGCTCCCACCACGTGCTGGATCTGTGCGGGGTGCACTTTTCACCCCGATTCTGAGAAACAAAAATAAACAGCCCTGACAAATCAAAGCGAGGCTGACATTTGCTGACCCGGAAATCGCCCGAGGCGAGCGCGGGGTGAGGGTAGCTCCGGAACTCCTCGAAACCAATACCTTTGCGCGGCAGAGGAAGAAGGCGAAGTGGGGACTCTGAGGCCACCTCGCCACCGGTTTCTCTCCGCCTCTGCGCTGCCCTTCCCGGTGCGGAACGATACTCGCGCAGAGGGGCCGGACCCGAGTTGGGGATCCGAGGCAGCACAGAAAGCTTTTGGCTTCAGTCCTAGTCTTTACCTTGACCGCTAGCGAGATGACTGTGGAGTTGTTATTCAACTTACAGGATGACGCCTACGATGCGCATCTGCGCGCGACAATTTCCAGATGAAAGTGCGCGAAAGAGCATGGTCGTCGGTTGTATGGAGAGCTGCTTTTGAACTCGTTTTCTTGCTGCTCTGTGACGGCCTTCGTATCGGGGACCCTTGTGTATCCTCAGCCAGATGATTTGGGGCTTCCAAGTCCGCTCCTCCTGGGGTCCCCATTCCGTAGCTCTGTACCTACCTCGTTTCTCAGCTTCCTCTTGTGTTTACAATGCTAACCACGCGATCGTATTGTTCCTTAGGATTCACTGAGACTTTAAATAACCACAAGGGCCACAACAATTGTGTCATTTGTTTATTCAATAATCACTTTTTGAGGCTCCTTCCCTGTGCCAAGCGCTGGGCTAGGTGCTAGAATTTCTCCAACCACGCAGCAGAGCGCAGCCCTGCCCTCAAGAAATGAAGGGTGCCTTTCCCCAGTAAAGGGACAGTTGGTGTCCTACTTCTGTTTTGAAGACTCTCCCTCTACGTGATTAATGAAGAACTTAATAAAACTCCTGAAGTGCCATTTGTCCTGACATGATCTCAACAGTGGGCACTTATTTTTCCCTCCTTGGACTCCAGATACTTGCTTAAGCTTCCTTCAAACTCAGTGTCAGAAAACTCTACTTTCTTCCCCTTCCAGTTCCCAAGGAAAAGTCCCAACCTCACCTACCAGCATTGTATCGAGCACCTATTGTATGCACAGGGTGCTGGGCTCAGTGCCAGGAATACCAAGAGGAAGAAGCTCCAGTGGGCATTTCACGGAGTCAGCGGGTCTGTGTGGCAACCCCTATGGTCACCTGGCAGCCCATCCAAACACTTTGAGCTACTTCTTTTTTTTTTTTTTTTTTTTTAATATTGGCACCTAAGCTAACATCTATTGCCAATCTTTTCTTCTTCTTCTTCTTCTTCTCCCCAAAAGTCCCTCCCCCGGTAGATAGTTGTATATTCTGGTTGTGAGTGCCTCTGGTTGTTATGTGGGACGCCGCCTCAGGATGACCTGATGAGCGGCGCCGTGTCCACGCCCAGGATCCGAACCCAGCGAAACCCTGGGCCGCGGACGTGGAGCGCGCTAACTTAACCACTCGCTGCGGGGCTGCCCCCTCGGATGCTTCTTAAAGGGTTTCCCCAAGGGAAACTGTGACTGTTCCGCGTTCAGGAGACTCCTTCTGATGATTTAATTTCTTGGAGAGTAAAGATTGTCTTACATTCTTCTTTTTTCTCAACTGTGCAAATACTAACAAGGACCTCAATAAATACTGCAATGAATAAACGAATGGATGAAGGAACATTATAACATCTAAGTCCGTAATGTGGGTTGTATGCCACCCACTGTTGTCATTTCACGTTGGATAGCACAATTAATCCTCACAGCAATTTATGTTAGGTAACTTTGATTATTTCCCATTATATAAATGAAGAAATGAAGTTAAATAGTTAGGTAAATTTCCCATCGTCTCGTGATTAGCAGTTGGTGAATGAATGAATGCTTCTTGGGCTAGTTTGCCTTCCCCTGTGTGGGTTGGGATCAGGCATGCTCTTTCTGCTGCACTCAATTCCACTCTTCACCCGCTGGCCTCCTCATTGGGGTCACCAAAGCCGTGAGCTCTGAGCGTGCCTCAGGTGGTGTAGCTGCTGCCACCTCCGTGCCCTCCTGTTCCTCCTCTGTTGCTCACCGTGGATCACTCAAGAGGGAGGCTCAGTATCTGCCGCGACAGATACTGAACAGGGGCAGGATCCAAGGACAGAGAGAGAGAGAGAAAATAAGCCAGTGCAGCTCCTACCCGATCAGGCCTCGCACTCCATGCCCTGCCCAGAATCCCAAGTGCCAGCGACAACCAACGGAAGTGGAAAAGCACCGAGAATGACGCCGCATCCTATAAGCAGGTTGTGACCTGGACCCTAGACCCTATTAGTAAAGCTAAACCTGCTACCAGGGTGATGCAGGCTGAAGGGTGGGGTGTCAACCCGAGGGAGGTCCAGAGTTGGTCCAGGTGATGCCTAGAGGTACACCCCAAGGGGACTACCGAGGGGAAGAGGAGGCGGGCCAAAGGGAGCCCAGAGTTCCCCCCGCAGCCGACGAGTGTCATGCTCTTAAAAAGTCATTGAGCTTTGATAATCTGGATCAGAATCTGGTTGGTCAGTTGTGTCTGGGAGGACACCTCAGGAGGCAGTAACCCCAGGGCACATGTGAGTTCTCACACTCACTTTCCAGGGGACCTTGGGCAAGTATCAAGACTCCCGGCCTCGATTGCCTCATCCCTAAAATGGAGGAATATGGAAGTAATCACACCTGCGGGGACATCTATCCTTCCCTCCTGGAGTGACAGAGAGCAGGGAAACTAAGAGACCCAAGGACCAGAGATTCTCCGAGCTAACCTGTCCTAGGGGCCAGTTCCCACAGAGCCTGTGCTCCTCTAGAACCCGAGTGGAGGGGGCACTATCTCAGTGCTCCCGCCCTGTGTAAGCAGGAGAGCTTTCCAAGAGCGGCTTCTGCAGGGAGTGCGCGCTGCAGGTTTTAATATCCGCGTGTGTGAGGGGACACGGTGGAGAAGGCCGTTCATTCATCTTTGGGATGCCGGCCAATCTCGGCCTCGAAGGTGAGGCTGTGAGCCAGATGAGTGCCACCGAGCACAGTTAGATTGGGACGGTTCTCCCACCCCCACTCCCCCCACCCCCCACCCCACCCGCATACCTGTAGTCAAAGTCCTTCTTAAAACCCAATAGCTGTATCTTCAGGAAGACTGTGGAGTTTCCAACTCCCTCCCCCAGATTCTAAATAAGGGAGAAAGCCATGGCTTTGTGTGTTTAGGGTCCTCTCAGCCATCTTTAAATGTGTCACCACATTGTGTGGGGAGGGCTGGGCTTGAAGTCCCTCTGCCAGCTCTTCCTTCTTAAAGCAGGGCGAAGCTGGAGGAGCCACTGGGGTGCGCACAAAAGGGAGGATGCATCCACCTCAGTGGCCTCTGGCTTCTCCTCCCTATTTCTTGCTCCCGAGTCCTCCCAAGCCCATCCTGCATGCAGAAGACTCTGAGGTGGGCACTAGCTTGAGGGGAGATGGGGTCAGATCCGGCAATAGTTTAAAATGAGACAGGTTAAAGCTCAAATCTAAAATGCCCCTAGAAAATCCCCTGCTGCAGGTCCTGGTTCCTGCCCACTGTCCCCCGGGGACCCCAAAGCTCCCGGAGGCTGTGGCTGCCCATCCAGTCAGTGGAACTTGGGGTCACCTTCTAGTGATGTTGGCTTCTGGTCCCTAGAACGGGAGGGCCAGATGGGCCAGTCAGTCATAGTTCACCTGCTTCGTGCTGGTCTCAAACTACATAGCATCCCTGCAAACACCCCACTCCAGACCCCAGCTAGAGGACACAGCCACAGGAAAGGTCCCACAGCCACTGGTCCCCTCTGAAGTGTGGAGAGAGTCAGAGAGATTTGTGAGACCTGGAGTGTGAGTAACTGTCCCCCCCCACATGAACCCCTGGTGAGGGAGGACACGGAGAGGGGTGACCTCCTTGGGTGATATGAAGGCCAGAGCCTCCATTGGAGGCAAAACCTCTCCTGAAGAAAGCTTTGGCCTCTGTGGGGTCAGGACAGCGACGGGAACATTCTCTCAATTCCAGGCATGGAAGTCCCTGTTCGCTCTCGGCTGAGACAGACAAATGGAAGGGATTGCGGCGCCAGCGTTCCAGTGGTTTGGTGGGCGAAGCTTGGTGCAAGGAAACTTTTCTAGAGAGAAGCACACTGACAGAATGAGGTGGTGTTAGCTCCTCACTTAGCTTCGCCACATGAAGGAGAATGGGGAACTTTGAGTGGTTTTACCCACAAAGTGCTGAAACAGCCGGGAGACGGTCTCTCAGGTGTCTCTGAGTCTGCGTTTCCGTGTGCCTCTGTAGGTATGTGTGTATGTGTTTGATGTATGTGTGTAATTGTGTGTGCGCGCGCGTGTGTACGTGCACGCGCGCATGTGCACCCGAAGAGGGGTATTAAAGCCCCCTCCTTCCCAGCGAGACGCGCGCTGGTCACCATCCCTCTGTGTGACCCGAGCTGCGCCTTGGTAGTCTTGCTCTGAGGGCTCGGCGCCGCGAGGACTACTGCGGCTGGCGAGGCTGAGCCCTCCTCGGAGCAAACAGTTACTACTGTTTTTAGGAAAGGGCGAGTCCTGGGTGGCGCGCGGAAGGCGCGGGGGGCGCGCCTTTGCTCTGCTCCGAGGCTGGCGCGCACCCGCCTCCTCCAAGCCCCAGTCCTGCGGGCCTCGGCGGGCCTGGCATCCGCGGACCTTCCGCTCCCAGTCTTCTCTTCCGTGCCTGAGAAATCTCGGTCTTAGTTCAGGAATTTCTAGCTTCGAGCTAGAAATGCTAGCTGCTGCCAGCGTCGAGCGCCACTGGAAAGATTCCCGTACCCGGAAGCGAGGGAGCAATCCCGGGAAGAGACACCTGGCCTGAAATGCGGCTTGCCTCCCCGCCAGGCTGCCCGCCTGGAGAGGACCATTAGTCCTGTGGCTGGTCTTCTTCCAAATGAATTTAAACTTTGGGGCTTGTGATACTTCGTTCCTGATGAAAATATGGAAACTCCACTGCGCAGGAGTTTCACCGGGAAAATGTTCAGGAAAGAAAGGCGCGGGTAGCGGAAGGGACGCCTCCTGTGAACCCTCCAGGAGCGTCCCGACTTCCACTCCCAGGTGCCCGCCTCCCAGCTCACTTCCTTTCCAGCCCCCCAGCTCCGACTCGCCCTCTGGTCTGGGGGAACCTGGCCGAGATAAGGCCGAATGCTACCTGAAATCTCATCATTACAGCCCCTGGGCGATGATTTCCTTCACTTTGGAAAACCCGGGCCCAGACTAAGAAATGAGTTGGAGGTTTGTGGGCAGCCGGCACCTCAAGGACCTAGGGGGATGGTTAGCTGCGGTGCGCAGAAAGCGCCACCCTGTCTCCATCTCCCCTCCCCAGCCTAGCTCCCCAACTAGGTATAGATGCTGCCAAGTTAGTCTCCTTAACACCAGAACTGGATTTAAGTGCCTCAAAGTTCGATGTTCTTGGGATGTGCTGGTTCCAGAATTTCAATATTTAGGGGTGGCAGGAAACTGATCTCGATAATGAAGGTAAAATTGGAGTACAGAGGTAGCAGAGCCTGTGGAAGGTGTGAAGGAACCAGCCCAGCCTGGGGCTGGGACCCAGGCAGGAGGGGAGGCTGCCGCCATCCCTCAACTCTTGCCAGGCGGGCGCATTTAGTGATAACAGCTGGCTCAGGTTCCCATTTAACTTGAGGTCCCTCCTGGGGCGCTCTACCTTTCTCTGTCCTGTGCAGGACCACCCTAGTCCACTTCTTCCCTCCCCACTGTGCACATTCCTCTATGGGCTCGGCTCGATTTCAGGCTTGGGAGGTTGACTGGGGCAGAGAATGGTCAGCTTTGCATTCCTGGGCCACACTCTGGGACTTGCTGAGGCATCTGGCTGCCCCTGGCCAGAGAAGGCTAAATCTGGGGCCTCTACTCTGCCCTTGGGCCAGGAAGTCTAGAAGGGAGGTCTCTGAATGTGCCCTAGTGATTGGGTCAAAGTGGGGAAGAAGCTAAACCAGACTTAGCTAAGACTCCTAGCTAAGCTAGGATACTTCTCACTCCAGCAACTGGACCTAGGGTGCGTCCTAGGCTCCCTGACCTCAGCATCTCTGAAGCAGGTGAGAATCAGCTGCCGGGCATGGATGGCAAGCCTGTAAGAGGGTCTGTGCCCTCTCCTGAGCTCAGTGCCAAACAGACTCGGGTGATCAACTTTGTTGACAACATCTATTTGTTTTAAAATCTCCCCAAAGAGCTTTTTACCAACTCCAGATATTTCCTAGTTTCCAGGGAAGGAGAGCTGGAGAAGGACAAGCCTTGGAGAGAGGTTTGACTCTTCGGCCTTAAAAAAAACCCACCAAACTTCAAATGGCCCATCCCAGTGGCAGCGTGGGGACAAAATGGATTTGCTGTATTTCAGCTGCTGGGGAAACCATCTCTCAGCTCCGCGGTTGGGCCGGCATGGGGAGACGGAGGAGAGAGCTCAGCTGGGCACCTGTGGTGGCCCAGTTGCGATGTAAGATTGTATGTGTGTGGATTTAGGGGTGAGGTGCAGTTTGTATACCCAACTCTGGCTGAATGTGAGCCAGGAGGTCCAAGTACTGGTTTGGGGGTTATGCCTGGTGTCACTTTGAATAAGCCACCTCCCTGACAGGCAATTGTTTTTGCATCTTTAAAGTCAGCTCAGGCCCGGCCTTCCAGCCCTAGCCACTGTGGTCTGTCTATCCCTTCCTACGGGACACTACAGATCTGCCAGGTCCTCCTAGCCCATCCTTGAGCAAGCGGCAGTGTACCTGGAATTGCCTCACCCACGGCTCCACGCCCTGCAATGAGCGGCCACCTTGTGAGCACCAGCTGTGGCTAGACTGACCCCGCCCGGCACCACAGTTTTCTCCACGGCAACTCTGCGTACTCTCCAGCCACAGAAAGCCCGGGGCACACACTGATGGGAAGCCATCAGCCCGACGGGCCTAACACTTTCTATGGTCAGCTCGTCTCACAGGCCACACTCAGGGTCGCGGAGCACACGTTCAGTGGCGGTCGGCGCGGGCTACAGGCTAGGAGACCTCCGAACTGGTGGAACCTGTAAGCCCCGGCGCCGATCTCTGCGGCAAGGTGGCTCTGAGGTTGCAGCACTTCCCCCAAAATCTCTAAGTCCCCCACTTCGATCTGCTGCGACCTGCAGTGCCCCAGGGCTAAGGTCCGGGAAGGGGCTCCCTGACCCTAACGCCTGTGTCACCCCAGCAAGCCAAGCGGCCTTTACAAACCGTAGTAAACACTTTATTTACAAGTCTGTGGCGTCCTAAGTGCAACGCGTCTTTGCGCCACGACCCCTAGGGCGGGGAGCAACTGTTCAAATGCTTCACAGTGTGAGCTGCTCGTATCCGGGGAGAAGTGCGCGGCTGGGGCTGCGAGCCTTCGCGGGGCCACTGAGACTCCCCCGGGCTCTGTGCAGAGTGGGCTGCTCCAGCCCGGGGCTGCGAGGGCCCAGATGTGAACGCAGGGAAGGAGGCTCCGCCGCTGCGTCTCCGGCCCTGGCCCCGCCGCCAGCAGAAAGTAGGCACCGAATCCAGCCCGCGCTGGAGGGCTGGGAGGCTGCCCGCGGGGCCCCCGGGTCCTCTCCACCCTCGTGCAGTCTATAGGCCGCCGAGCGGCGCCTGGGCGGGCTCGGGGCTTTTGGGAGCGCTGCTGAGGGTGGGCTGGGGCGCAGGGAGCAGCTCCGAGGAGCCGCCGCCGCCGCCGCTGCCCAGGCTGCTGGCGCTGCCCGCGCTGGTGCTGCTGCCGCCGAGGCTGCCGAAGCCAAAGCTGCCGCCGCTGCCGCTGCTTCCACCGCTCCCAGCGCCGCTGGCGGCGAGGAGGGCGCCCGTGGCCGAGGCCTTGATGACCGTCGTTTGGTGCAGAGACCGCTCGGCCCCCTCAGTCCTCTCCGTGTCGCTGGGGGCCATGTCCAGAGACTCGGAGTCGCTGCTCTCGCTCTCGGCCTCGCCCTCGGAGCGGCTGGGGCTCCGCTCCTCCTGCTCCCCGTCGGCAGCCGGGGCTCCGCCGGACGGCTTCTCGCCCGCCTCCTTGTCTTTGTCCTTCTGAGCCTGCGCCTCCTTGGAGTGCCGCCACTTCATTCGCCGGTTCTGGAACCACACCTTGACCTGCGCCGCGCCGCACCGGGAGACAAGAAGGGACACTGAGATGAGACACAGGCTCGCTCCAAGCCGATTCGCGTGCAGCCGGGCGTCACCCCCAAAGGTAGGAAAGCATCGCTAATGGTCCCCAGCACCTCTGCCATGGGCCAGGCACTGTGCTAAACGCAAGGGCCGAGAGGCAGCCCAGGGAAACAACGAGATCGCCAGGGATCCTCGCCCCCAAACTACGAGGATCTCTACTCTAAATCGATGTTTCTTAACCCCGCTTGAGTCAAGGCCGCCCCCCTCCCCAAGAATCTGATTAATTATGGACCCCTGACCCAGAAAAATGCACATATACCCAAGATTTTGCACATAATTTCAAGGGTTTGGTAAACCACTGTTAAGAATTCCCGCGAGGTTGGCCCCTCCCCCCACCTCCTCTACTGCTACTACCCAAGGCAGGTCCCTACAAAAGCAATTCTTTTTAAGGAGGAAAGTGGGAAGTACAGAGGGGAAAGGCGGTTCAAAGAGTTAATCCCAGTTGGGTGGGGGCACCGCTGGACCTTCAGTAGAAAAGCATTTCCTTGGCCTGTGTGTACACAGAAGCTGATAAGGACCTGCCGCTGCCCGGGATAAACTAATCCTTCTGTGGGCTCAGAAAACGCTGGAATTAAACCTGTGCAAAGTGTAAGAAGGGGGTAGGGACGGAGAATCTATATAAATACATACGATCCCCTGGGGCACCCAATGCGTTCACACAAGTTCCAGCTTCCCTTTTAAAAATAACATCCACAGCTGGTGGAAAACGGCTGGGCTCTTCCAGTGTGTGTGTTGGGGAGGGGAGTTGTGTAATGGAGGACAGAAAGACATAGAGACATGGGGGGGGGGGGGCGCCTAAGGGAGCTCTGAAAAAGTTCTTGCCTTTGGCTTCTGCCCTGCTAGAACATTCAGCACCCAGGGATCAAGGGCCACTGCTGCAGGATGTGGAAGAAACGGGACTCTTCTATTTGCCAAACTCAAAAAGAAAAATAAAAAGTCCCGTTCTTGAATTTGGAAAAAGTAAAAAATTAAATTCAGGCGCGATAGATTTGCTGCTATTTGAAAAAAATTCAAGGAGGCAGAACCCGCTGAAATGCTCTAGGGCGTTTTAAGAAAATCCTTTTTTCTTTCTCTCCCTCAGTCCCCCCGCCCCCCACCGGAGGGAGACTTTCTTCACAGCCTATGTCGTTAGAAAATCAGACTGATTGTGGCCGCTCCAAGCGGACTCCTCGCCCTACTGGGGCTAAGTAATTCCGTTTGAAATGATGTTTTCACTTCCTCACAACTGGAGATTTCACAATCCAGCAGCGGCAAAAGTAGGAGGAGGGAGGGGGGAACGGAGAAAAAAAAGAAAAAAGAAAAACCGAACAATGTCTTGACTTTGGATTTTTATCTCTGAAATAAACTGCCTCCTACAGCGAATTGAGCTACAGTCGAGTACATCATTATTCTCCCGCGGTCTATTTGCTTTCTCGGCGGTTCTTTCGCCTGTTGGCCAAAATAAACACTCAGTGTTTGTTGACATACATCTTTGGGGATGGGCTTTTCTTTCCGTCCTTCTCCCCCCCCCCCCCCCAGCCCCCTCCTCTCTCCTGCTTCAAGCTGACAAGTCCACAAAGTCTCGTGAAATTCAAGACCTTGTGTTTCCGCCGCAAAAGGAGAGCGGGTCGAGGTGGAGGGGCTTTGGGGCTGGGCAGCGCGCTGCTGCGACCGAGGGGGCTGTGCCTTGGACCCCAAGGTGGCTTACCTGCGCGTCGGTGAGGCCCAGCATCGCCGCCAGCTGCTTTCGGTCTGGCTTGGTCACGTACTTCTGAATCTCAAACCTCTTCTCCAGGCCTTTCCTCTGCAGGTTGGAGAAGACAGCCCGGGACCATGAGCGCTTCCTCTTGTACGTCTGCGGCATGGTGTCCTTAGTGAGCACCGCGTAGGGACCTGCCGCCGGGAGGTCGCAGGAGCGAGAGAGACACGAGAGCCGCCGCGTTAGTGCCCAGTCAGCGCCCCGTGGGCCTGGGGCTCACGCTGCTGCTTGATACTGTTGTGCGTTAACAGTCGGCTCTACCCCCATTCAGAATGCCCTTCAGAATGGCCTCTCTAAGGAGTAATTTTACAGCTCTTAAGACCGTAGTCAGTGGCAAGGCCTAAAGTGAGTGTGGAGTGGAGAACCCGGCAGTTCGTCGATTAATTCCAAAGGAAAAACATAAACCTAACGCCTGGCCATCAGGCCTGCGAAGAGTGGGCGAAAATGTCCTTCGGGGCCAGAAGGATCTAGAGGTGACAGCCTCGATTCTCTACTCTGTGTGTGTGTGTGTGTGTGTGTGTGTGTGTGTGTGTGTGTACTTGCATACGCCCACGCGTGCAGTCGGAACCTCCTCGGGCAAAACTGCTTGAGGTCATTCCAAAATGTGTGTATGCTAATCAGCAATATCTCTTGCTGCGTTTTCAAACCACCCACCCGAGGGAATAGACTAGGGAAAACCCCCACCCCACCCACCCACCCACGCTCACGCTGTGTTGGCTTCTCAGGCCCCCCCACTCCTTTCCCCGCCGGGAGCCGACTGAAGCGTGAGCTAGTTCACTTGAGAAATCTTTCGGTTTCTCTCTCCGAACTTGTAGCCACCCGCACCAACTCCGGGATTGCTACACAGGGCTGTCGGGCTGCCGCCGGGTGAGGCGTCAGTCTTGAGTTTTCTACCAGTCGATCCTCCCATTAAGCCCTCGCTCGGGAGGGTTTCCGTACCTGGAAACGTGTCTTGAAACTGATGTTGAACTGAATTTCTCGGGTTCGAGCTTAAAGGACTCAGGATGGCAGAAGCCTCGTTAATGGGATCTAGAGATGCGAAGAACTGGCCGGTGGAGGGCTGCAGGCCGGGGAGGTGGACCCCCGCGGGCCGTCCGCCGGTTAGCAGGGACGTGAGATCTGGGGACGAGGGAAAAGAACAGCTGGTTACACCTCGAGCAAACCCACACTCTCTTGGCTGATTTGTTCCTCTCCTCCCCCTCGACCTCCGTTCGGTTTTCCTGGAGGGAAATCACGAAAGACCCCTGTCTCCGGACCTGAAATCCGTCTCTCCCGACAGTGACCCAGGGGGATGCGCGAAACGTCCCTATGCGTGTCCCACATGTCCACGTCCACACATACAACAAGGAAGGGCTTTAGAGAAAACGACCAAAACTAAGCCACTTTCGGGTGCCTTCCAAGAATTTCACAGACCTAAACCCTCCGCCCGAAGGAGCCCCCACTCAGCGCTCTCTCCTCTTGGGTGTTCAGAGTCGATTTTGTTTATCTACATTCCTTGGGTGGAATTTCACTAGAAATCAGATGAATGGAAGGGAAAACGTTCCCCAAAAGGGCTTTCCCTGTCAAATAATATAGTTGTTTCTCTAGATACGTGGTTAAAGAGACAGTTATTCTAGCAAATATTTACGCCAACCACTTTTGTGAATACTGATTCTGTGACGTGTGCTTTAAAAGCATCCCTGGAGTCATTTTTTAAAAAAAAATTTTTACGTAAAGCAGGTAAGTTTTAAACCTGACGTTTCATGGTCTTCTTACAATTCATTTTCTTCTCCCTCATTTTACCGATTTGTCCTTAATTGTAAAAACACTCAGAGGCACCCTAAACTGGCCCAGGGGCCTGAGAGTGCGTCTGGGCCCTGGTCAGAGGCCTTCAGCCCAAGACCTTACCTCTCAGCGTGTTGCCTTCCTTGACTTTGGGGTCAAATTCTGCAGACAAAATGCGGTCAATTCCAAATTTGAGGTCCTTGCTGGAGGGAGCCGGGGCCGAGCCGCTATGATGGTGGTTCGGGACCACTCGTGACCCGGAGGCCGGGGGCTGCAAGGCGCCGGCCCGGGGTGGAGGCGGAGGCTGTTGCTGCTGTGGTTGTTGCTGCTGCTGTTGTTGCTGTGGATGATGGTGGTGGTAGGCGGCTGAGAGCGGAGACAGCCGCTGCGGGAAGCCAGCCGGGACTTCGGAGGGCGCCACCACCGGGGTGGGTCGAAGCGGGGATCTGGCCGCAGCTTGGAAAGAGGCGTGCGGGTGAGCCGAGCCCAAGTGCGCGGTGAGGGCGGCGGCCGAGGCCCCCGCCAGGCCCTCCGGGGCCGCCCCCGGCTCCCCGACGCCGGCGTGCAGGATGTCTGCGATGCAGAAGGACGGTTTCTTGACCGCAGCGGGGTCCAGGGGGAAAGAACAGCCGCCTGGGCCGGCCGGGGAGCAGTAAGCGGCCGACCAGAGGCTGAAGTTGGAGGCGTAGAAGGGAGCCAGCCCGGCGGCGAACATCCTGGCGGGGCGCGCCGAGCGGCCGGCGCGGCCTGGCCGGACCGGGTGGATGGGTGAGTGGGTGCGCGGGGAGGGGCGCGCTAGTCCAGGAGGAGGCGGCAGCCCAGCCGAGGACGATCCGCTTTCGCTTCTCCGTCCGCACTGAAGACAGGCCAGGGAGCCCTAGCGCCACCGAGGGAGGAGGCGAGGGCCGGATCCCGGCCGGTCACAGCCTCGGCCCCTGGCCTCACTTGAAAGGCGGCGAGACGCCCGCGCTCCCCGCGGGCTGGAGGCGAGCTAGGGGCGCTGGAGCGGCGAGGCGGGCGGGGGCCGCGGCTCCGCACACGCCAGGGAAGCCGGGGAGACAGGGGCCGGGCACCGAAAGAAAAACCCAAACAGCTAAGCCCTAAGAGCTAAATTTAAAACAACAACAATAATAATCCGTTAGTTAAAAAAAAAAAAAAAGTAATAAGAGGGAAAAAAAACTCCTCTCTAAAAACTCCCGAAGTTTTGGCAGGAGCTTTCGAGTCAGACGCAGGGTAGGACCTCGATCCGAGCGCTCATTGGCCATCCTCGTGACCAATGGGAGCGGGGAGTGGAGGGGAATTGGGAAAGAGGGGCGTGGCCCACCCCCTGGGCCACGCCCCGGCCACGCCAAAGTGTTTGCTGCTGCCGCGTGGGCCGAGCGGAGACCGGCGCGTCCCCCCTCCGCGCTGGAGGGGCCCGAGTGCCTCTCCACTCACTTCTGCAGCTGTGAACCGGCCCGGGGCGTGGAGAATCGGTCACAGCGCTCCTGAAGCGCTCGCCTGGGGAAGCTGGTACTCTCGCCTTTTATCGCGGGTGCAAAGCCTGCCTCCCGGAACGCACTGGCCACCCCCTCGGATCCCCCCTCTTTCGTTCATTCTGACCCGATTTTTCTTCTCTCGGCCTTTATCCCGAGAGTCGGTGTCCTCTGCAAAGCTCCGTCTTTCGTGGGTCCCCGTCCCCAGGCTGCCCAGCCGGAGCTCTCCCGCGGGAATGCTGGGGCCCCGCGTCCCCACCCAATTTTGCACCGCGTCCGCCTCGCTGCCTCGGAGATCCTCGGGGAAGAGAGGAGCGGTCGCAAATTAGCTTTATTCCGAGTTGTCACACAGTGACAACTTGAACGAGTAATTTTTCAAACAAAATAAGATGGATGTCTCGGAGCGTCTCCCTTGGACACAGCCAGATCTTCCCCTCGAGCCTCAGAGACAACAAACCAGGCCGCCGTCCGAAACCCGAGAGAGTGGCACGCGCGTCCCTCTCCTCTGCGGCACCTTGTAGGAAATGTCACCCTCCCTCCTCCGCCACATCCCCGGATCACGTGAGGTCCGTTGTTTTGCAAGTGCCCACAAGAGCAGATTTCCTTGGGGTTAAACACTACTTTCAATTTAGTGACTGTTTCCCCAGGAACCCCTTGGGCCTGCTCACAGTGAAGCTGCAGGGATGGTCACCGTCTTCCATTCGCAATTTGGGTCTTTAGAGCGCAGGGTGGGTGTAGTGGGGGTTTTCTGCAACATCAACATGTCTATTTTAAGAATTCGTTCTCTTTTAAATTATAGTCAGAATGGATTTCCCCACCCCTCTCCCAAACAAACCACAGGCCACCCAGATGAGCTCTTCTTGCACATTTTCAGGAAGAAAATAAAATAATAACAATAATGAAACCACGAAATCTTTTGTTTTCGATTGTCCTAATAAGCGTCTCCTAACAGAGCTTCTGTACTTCTGTGGCACTTCTCCCCCCAAAAAAAACTATCAATGCAGTTTCAATAAAGCTTTTGTGGCATTTTTTATTTATTATTATTTCGGTTAAACTCTAAGGCATGTTACCAAATAAGCCCAGGAAGGCAAGTGAACTTGCCATGCCTATCTCGAGTTCACAATCTGGGCTGATTAAATTAATTTCTAGGGGTTCTAGCTTCTTGTTGCAGATGCTGTCTTTTTAAGCTTTTGACTTTCTCCTGGAAAGTAATTAATCACTTCCCATCAGCCAGCACTGAGAGTACACCTCCTCTCTCTGTCTTTCTGTCTCTCGCTCCATCTTTCTCTTACTAAAGAGTTTTCTTAACCTGCTCCTACGCAGCCAGGATAGAGGTGTTATTTCCAGAGATTGAATGGAGGGGTGTGATCGGCTAAGGGCAAGGGCACCAGAGGCGAGAGACACGGGAAGCCCAGTCCTGTTTCTAGCCAGAGGCAAAGGAGTGACAAGTATAAGGCCACTTGGGGCGTTAGACCCGCTTTGAAAGGCTCTAGTGGAGGCGTTGCAAGCAACGGCTGAGGATTCTGGCGAGACTGCGGTGGGAGGTGGCCTCTCCGTAACTTCACAGCCCTCGGGGAAAGTCGCTAGCGCGAGCGTCTGTAGGCGCGGCCATAAACCCTCTTTTCTTCTCTTTTCTAGTGTCACTTTCAAATCGTTTGCAATTCCAATTGGACTGCAAACATTCAAACTGCGGCCTAAGTCCCAACTCCAGGTTCTAAAAGAGGCTCATTTAGGCCTCACCCCAGGCCTCCCGCCGGCAAGTAAGACGCTACCCTCGTGGGTGGGCGCTGGGTGCAGACTGGGCGGAAGGCGGGCCCTCTGCGTTTCTTGCGGCGCCCACGACCCCAATCTGCAGCACTTCATGGCCCCGAGCCAGGGGCAGACAGGCGAAGGCGAGGCCCCGAGCGCGGGTTTTGCCGCAGACAACAGACCTTGCCATGCGCTCCTCTCTCCCGGCACCGCCTGGGGCTTGATTGTAAATTGCAACTTCCCGCTCTCCCCTCTGCATTCCCAAGTCCTCGGCTTCATTGCCACCGCGTCAGCGCCACCCAGGCCCACTCGGAGCTCCTGGAGGGAAACGCATAAAGGGAAACCTTTCAAATGACGCCCCCCGCCCCCCACAACTCCATCCCCAGGCCCAGGCCTCGTCTCTGCGGGCCCCTCGCCTTTTCTGAGCCCGCAGACTCCCCACATCCTTAGTCCCCACCCCTCAGAACCAAGACAGCAGCAGGAAATCCTAGGCTCGCCGGAGTTCAGGTCATCTCCTGTTTTTTGATGGGCTCAAACTCGGACTAAATGAGCGGATGTGCCTGCGAGATTGGTCTCAAAATAGAAGCGGCCTTAGTATTTTAGGATACTGCAGAAATCCTTATTTCTTCCGGAGAAAAACTCTATAATGACTCCTAGCACTTCCCCTTTCAATATTTGTGCAACTTTATCTCCACCGACAAGTTGCTCGGGTGACGCAAATCCGCCCTTGTGTATTACAACTACCAAAATAAATGCGCGGAAATCAATTCCCTTCTAGCAATGAAAATATAAATATACAGCTGAGACTTTCCCCTTTAATCTTTGCTTTCCGAGCGGCTCCGAGCTGTGGCGAAATGAACTGGTCCAGAGCAATTGAGATGGGCGGGGAGGCCCTGGGGGCA
The DNA here is from genome assembly GCF_037783145.1 of Equus przewalskii. Lineage (NCBI taxonomy): Eukaryota > Metazoa > Chordata > Mammalia > Perissodactyla > Equidae > Equus > Equus przewalskii. The sequence continues at coordinate 11,166,329 of NC_091861.1, read as the reverse complement.
GAGGCGAGGGCTCCCGGAGCCGGGTAGCCACGAGGCTCCAGCTCCAGGTGGAGTGATGAGGACCTGACTAACCCCAATTAACTTGAGTTTAAATGTAGCTCCGCTGTCCTTTGAGGAATCTCAGTTGTAAAGATGATTTAGTCTGAGGCTTCATCGCTGCATCAGCAAGTCACAATTGACAATAGGACAATAGAGGTAGTCGTTTATACTGAAACAGCTCTTGGGGCAGGTGGAGATGCCGCAGTGAGAGGGGTTTCTGATCAATTCTGATGGCTGTCTTTAATGCAAACAACTCTCCTCTTCTCCTTTCCTGGGTAGGCACAGCCCCAAACTATCTCACTATACTGGGAATGGGCAATGCCAGAGAAGGTCCCTTTTGTAATGTAACAATATAGGATTATGCAGATTTAGCATTGAAAGAAGGGGCCTAAATCAGTGGTCTGCATTGACTAAAGAAACAGATGGGTCCCATTACCCTTTGGTTGTCCCTGTCTTCAGAGCCTCCATACTTAAATCACCAGTGCAAATTCTTGTCCCAAACCTGGGAACACAGATACACAGTGCTGAACCTAAAAGCTCAATGAGAGTATATGCTGAGCCTTGCTTGTTACAGTAACATAACCCTGCAAGGGCTTAACTGTCCAGATCTGCTATCTGCTTTTGTTTTTCCTTCTAGACCCTGGGCAAAAATCATGTGAAAGGCAGTTGCTCTGTAGACTTGGGGCCCCCTCCTCCCTTAATTTTAAATATTCTTTCAAACATAGTGCCTCTTGGTTTTAAAGAAAGAGATGGAAATAATTAAATATTCACAGTTAGAAAGAGAAGGAAACATAGCTTACCTAGCTGTCTGAGGATAAGAGCGATTTGCAGCAATGTAGGAATCTGCATGTATGCTGCCTGTCATTCTCCCAGCTGAAGATTTACAGACTGCTGGGCCCAGCGCTGGCATTTAGTGGTAGGTGCAGGATTTCTGTTCCCTGTGGATGCTAGATACTAGAGTTTAGGGCTTTAGAGAATCCCTATTTACACACACACACACACACACACATACTCACATCTTGGATTGTTCTCAGGAGGCCACAACTCCCTTTTCCTGGAGACCTTAATTATTCCAGAACTAAATAGAGTTCCTGAGTTTTTTGAAGATACTTAGACTTTGATATGGGGTAGGAAAGGCATACAGCAGTGCGATAGGACCACAAGGCACATAGCCACTTGATTTATTCCTTTTCCCTTTTTCCATTTCCCAAGTTTGGCAGACTTGCAGGTGGCCATCTCTTTATGTGGCCACAGCCCTGCCCTTGACCTCTTAACCACAGATCTGGCTCCAGAGCCTCAGACAGCATTTTGAGTCTGATCCCGTTTGCCCTTTCCTCTCACAGATTCTCAGACATTTCCTTTCCCGCATTACTAGGCTATCCCACTTCACGGACATGTACCACTTCTCTTTCTCTCTCTCACACACACACGCACACACACGTATGCTCACTAGAGATCTTAGAGACTGGGGAGAAGGGCTGGGCAGGCAGTTTGGGGTTTGCTCCTGTTGCAAAGAGCTATTTCCCTCTCTCTCAAAGTCATCCAACCAAGAAACACCTCCAACCTCATAAAACCTAATGGTAGGACCCATTTCATCTTGGCACGTGGTAACACAGATTCACACATACTTGCAGTAAAATCATGTCCCCATGAGAGTAAAATGTGAGAGACCATCTTTACCGTGTAAGAGATTCAGTACTTCATTCAATGGGCTTCTCTTTGGTAGCTGGACACAGTGCTCTCCAACTCCCGATATATTAGCCATTTGTCTTGTAGAAGCTGGATTTGTTACCCAAATTGTTGAATGTGAATAGCCGGGGTTTTGTCTCTAGTGAGCGAGTTGAATGTTAAGGTAGGAGAAGGAGGCGTAGGTGAAAATCTTATATTCAAAACAACTCTGGTGTTAAGAGGGAGAGAGAAAGGTGACTCCCAAAGCAAGATTTATCTAAACAAACAAACAAAACCTTCCTTCCCTTGAGACAAGTGTCCAAAGTTGGAGCACTGGTACTGAAGACAGATGAGGGACTCAGAAGCAGACTAAGAAGGAGGAATGGGAAGGGACCCTCTGAAGGGAGAGGATCCTGGAGCCAGTGAGAGGGACTTCATAGATGGAGCAGAAGGGTTGTTCCCATCTCAGTGGTCCAACCACCTGCACCCCAGCAGAACTGGGACAGCTCTGGATTTGATGGCAGAATCCTGCCAGTCCTGTCTCTGCCCGCCAGGCCCCAGCATCTCCTCCGTCCCTTGATGAGCCCGCCTAATACCAAAAGTTGGTTCTCTGCTGACACCTGCTGGGCCATCTCTACATTGTCATGTGGCAGTGCCCATTCTGTGCCAGCAACATTGTTGTGATGGAAGTTGATTCTTCCTTTTGCGAAAATGCGGGTTTCTAAAATTGGCTTGGACCAGCAGCTGTTTCCTTCCATATTGCCGACAATATGGAAAGATCTTGTATTATGTGTTTAAAATCACCAGACAGAGTGAGGAAAGCTGTCATCCATCAGTACTAATACCTTACATTTTACAGATCTCAAGCCCAGTTCACATTTATTATCTCACTTATTCTTTAAAATAACCGATTGTAAGGATGCAGAAGAGATATTATTATCCTGATCTGAGTTTAGGAAGTTGATCCTCAGAGAGGTTAAGTGGCTTGCCCAAGGTTACGTAGTTAGGAAATGGTGTTGCAGGGAGCAGAGACGACATTTTTCTGACTCATCAACCAAAGCTATACCACTCAGCCAGTTTCTTTAGAGGAAACAAGTTTATTCAGAGGAAAAACTCTCTGCCCTTAAACAAAATGTGCGCTGGTTTCAGCCAAGGAGCTGGAGAATAGAATTGTGCCTAGCCCAGAGAATGTCACAGAAACACTGTTAAACAAGGGCAGATTGGCAACCACAACAATAATTTGTGACTAGAGGTATTAGGAAGACCCCATCTTCACTAGGTTTCTCTTCCCTTCCTCTCAAGGTAGCTGAAATTCTGCTCCTGGAAGCTTCCTTCTTTGGAGATGAGGCATCATACTATGAATTCATGTATCTGACCCTTTTCTTTGTGCAAATACCTGAGGGCGAGGAGCCTTTTTGATAGGGAAAACACAGAAGGAGGTTCTGAACATGAACGCAATCAAGGACATAGGCCTTTGTGGGGCACACAGTGGGCAGACCGGGAGCATTGGGCATGTCTTCCTTGCAGGGCACTAAAGAGGGAGATTGGATGATGGCATTTCAGCATTTTTCTAGGGTCTGTGCTCTCTGTCCACAGTACTCTAAAGAATGAGAAGGGAGCAAAAATAGGTATTCCAAACCCAGGAGCTCTGCCATTCATTTTCCCCACCAGCACCAAGTAGTTTTATAGGATTTCAATGCCTTAGTGAACTACATAACAAGAATAATCTTTCCCTTTTGAAGCTCTTAGTTCTACATCAGTATAACTGTATTATAGTTATTTCATGTAGATCCACATATTTCACGGTTGGTGGCTCTTTTGTCTGAGTCTTACGTATTAAAAATGCTCATAATACTAGTCTTCATGGTTCTGGAAAGATAATTAGAGTCATAAGGAAGTAGAAAAGCAAGCTCAGGGTCACGAAAGACCTCAGTGGGATCAGGACCCTCCTGCTAACTGATGTTCACCTAGTTCAGGTTACAGAAACTTTATTCCATGACAGAAATGGGGATGGCCTGAACTAAACCAGGGTTGGTGGGTGCTGATGGAGACAAGCAGAAGAATTTAAGATGTTTAGGTGGGAGAATTGACAGGATATTCAGTGACTTCACCTTTAAACAGTCTCTATTAGAGAACATATTGTATTAGAACACAGATATAAGCATATTCAGTCTCAAAGTTGTAGATGGAGCATCTGATGATAATTTAACACTGAGCTTTATGGTTTGTTTTCTTTTGTGTGGCTGCTTCCTTCATTGGGAGATGCTAACAAAATGTGTGTGATTCTTCAAGGTGGTCAGTTGTGTTTATACTTTTAAACTCAGGGCTAATTGTTGTGTTTGTTCATCATTAGGCACACATAAATAAGCTGTTAGGTTCAAAACATAAGTATTTACAAAAGCACAATTTGGTGATTTGGGAGGGTCATTAGCCTGTTGAGGAAGGCAAGGTTTAGAACACAAAAGTACTTCAGAACCCTCACTTGGTAGAAAATAAAACACAATTAGGGTTCATTTAATCTCCAGGGAGTTATCTTATTTTTCATTTAGGGTTAGCTTTAATGGCACTTTATGAGGAAAATGAGAAATCACATCACTTTGAATGTATGAGACCTCTCAGCGATGAGAAAACCATCATAGAACCAACTGCCATTTTAGGACTTTAGTTCATTCCCTTGGATCCCTTAATGGGCCTCACTTGCTCATTGTGTTTTTCAGAATCCACAAAAGAGAGAAGTTTTATTTCAAGAAGACTAACATTTCAAATGAGACCACATATTACTAAATGACTTCTTATCTTTGCCAGGAAACTATGTGAGCAGGCAAGGAACACAAAACTTGAGCTGACACAAGCAGGTGACTCATCCTTCACACATGGAATATGGTGAATGGTTCAATTATCCATGTAATTCTGGCCCAAACTCAGAAAAAGTTGGTGTGGCATTATGAGTTCCTGGCAATGATACCCTGACTTTTCCGTGGGTATCTAGCCACCTCGTCAGAATCTCTACTTGTTTGTCTGACTTGTAACACACTCAACATATCCCAAACTGAGCTCATCATTTACCTCTCCAATCTGATTCTTCTCCAGGGTTCTCAGTAAAAGCAACACTGCCTCACTTTTTTTTTTTTCACGCCAAAACCTGATAGCCATCCTGGACTGTTTCTCTCATTCCCTACATCTAATCAGTCTTCCAGCTCTCAAGGACATCAAAAATCCTTTCACTTCTCTCTATACCCTGGCCACCACCTCAGTCCAGGCCACCATAGTGACAGTTGAACTATCAAGGCAGCCCCCAATGGGCCTCCTTGCAGCCACTCTTGCCTCCCTTCAATCTGTTCCATCTTACAAACCAACTGATCTATTAAGAATTCATTTGTAACCATATCACTCCTCTACCCAAAATCCCACAGTGCCTTTTTATCACTCTTATCATAAGGTCTCTGACCTTACACATCACCTACAATGTTCTGCCTAATTAAGACCCTCTTCACTCATCCAGCCTCATCTGGATCTACTGCCTTCACTCTCCATAGGAGAGTCATCTTTCTGTAGACTCTGTAAAGACACCATGCAGTCTCTGCTCTGGGGCCTTTGTACATGCTGCTTCCTGACGCTGGAGCAGCCTTCCTTCCCTCTCTCCTTCTGCTTAGCCAGCTCTCATTTCTCTTTCAGCTGTCAATTTCAGTGACACTTCTTCAAAGAAGCCTCCCCTGATTGTCCCGCTAAGTTAGGTGTGCCCCCTCTCTGCTCCCTCCTGTAGTTCTAAATGTCTTTTTGAGAGAGTCTTCACCACATTTATAATGATTTTTTTCCTGTCCTCTATCTGAAACAAACCCTAAATTCTGAGGACAGGGCCTATGTCTGTGTATCTAGCAAAGTGCCAGATACATAGTACGGGCTCAAGAAAAATTTGTGGACTAATTAATGGTTGAAATAATGAATTGGCTCATTGCTTTCATATCTAGGTTGACCCATTTCAGACTCTCCCATTGATTGACGCCGACATGTTCTCTTGAAATCTCCCCTTCCCATGTAAGGGACTAAATCAATAGAGGGAGAAGTGGGGAGCAATGTTCTCTCCCCTCCTTCACTTGCAACTTGATGATTTCCTTTGTCCTTACACTGAATGGGGCTGTTTACTTAGTGGGAGAGCATGCTTCTTCTTCCCCTTACCCAAGATGTCTGACTTTATGTAGCAGAATCAATAGAAAGCAGGAAAACGGAAATAGGTAGAGTCTCCTTCTCCTTTTGCAATCAATGTCATGGAAAATTCAAGGTTATGAAAAGTTTTCAATAGTATAGGAAAATGCTTTGCATATTAAAATCTTTTCATTAACAATATAACCTGGGGCTGGCCCTGTGGCCGAGTGGTTAAGTTTGCATACTCTACTTCAGAGGCCGAGAGTTTTGCTGGTTCGGATCCTGGGTATGGACCTAGTTTCGCTCATCAGACCATGCTGAGGCAGTGTCCCACATAGAAGAAGTAGAAGCACCTACATCTAGGATATACAACTATGTACTGGGGGGCATTGGGGAGAAGTAGAAGAAGAAGAAAAAAAAAGGTTGGCAGCGGATGTTAGCTCAGGTGCCAATCTAAAAAAAAAACAATATGAGCTGAGCTATATTTATACATACATATGCGTACAGAAAAGGTGAGGCAGAAATTGTTGTGAACGTATGTGACCTTTCCCATCTGCCTAGCATCTTTTCCTTTGAGGAACTGCCCACCTTCATCCCAAGAGCTGCAAGTGGTAAGTCATCAGACCCTGCACAGGACAAGAATGCCCCAAGCAAACATGTGACAAGCTGGCATGAGACTAGAGTGGGACCAATCAGACTCCTTTTCCGAGACTAATGGAGATGGTGAGTGAGAAAGAGGGTCTCCTCCTTTCCCTGGAATTACCAGTTCTGAGGAAAATGTATGCCTGGATGCCCATCTTGCCATCGAGAGGAGAAAACCTGTCTAAGAAAGAAGCCAAGAAGAGCTGAGTGAGGGAGTCTTGATGTCAACATCCGACATTCTGTGTGTGGCTGTGGCTCATGACCTCCCTTTGCCAACTTCACTATTGTTCTATTTATTTTCAGGGTTTTGTTGCTCCTGTTGAAAATCATGGGACTTAATTTAATCTTTCCTTCGTTGCTCGTTGCGTTTGATTTGTATAATATGCCCTAAAGTGAATGTATTATAGTATATCATTCCTGAATTGGTGGGCATTTCCTAGGTTTCCAGTTTTTTACCCTATGATCCATGATCACTTCTGCAATAAATACCCTTGTGTGTTGGTCTTTATATACTGGTTACTTGATGTCTATAAAATAGATTCCCAAAAGTAGGGTTGCTAGGCTAAAGGTAACATGTGTATATCTACACACACACACACACACACACACACACATATGTGTGTATATATATATATCCATGTATGTATATAAATAATGTAGGTCATGCCAGATTACTTTCTCAAAAGGCTGTATCACATTTCCTCTGTCAATTATGACGTTATTCTTCTCCCTCACTTTCCTGTCAGCAATAGATGTTATTGGTCCTTTTCACTTTTGACAATATGACGAATATAAATTGCTATCTTGTTATTTCAGTTTGCGTTTCCCAGGCTTCTGGTGAGAGTGGTTGAATCTCCTACTCTGTCACACAGCAGATGCTCACAGTCTTTAACATCTGCCTCTCTAATTGGTACAAACCCAGTAACTCTTCAAGTGCCCCCTGTTTCAACACACCCTTGTCAGGAGACATCCCAAACCCCACAGGCCCCCCACGCTAGTCTGAAGCCTCTTTCTGTCTCCGGCATTCAGTACGTTGGCTTCCTTGCCTCCCACCTTGGTGTCAGGCCGTCCACAATCAGAATTCAATGAGTGGAATAAGACTGTGTCCAATTTACATGTGCAAATAAAAAGAAATCCCTCCGTTTATAGTCAAGCGTCTGTGGGTCACTAAAAGTGAATCACCCTGGATATTTAAAATATTCAACCAACTGGGTACAGCTTGGAAAACAGGTCTAGGAAGGCATTTATCCAAACCATCTTACCCTCACTCATAACACCTTTTTCCATTGCAACTTGAGAGTGGAGTCTGTTTCAGTCGCCGGCAGAACCCCAACGCCAGCTCCATGACTCTCTGGCTCTGAGAATGCGTCTCAGCTTCAAATGTTTCCTCCTCTGCCTAGTGCACACACCCCAACCCCCCCTTCTTTCCACAGCAGCCACATGTGATGGAGAATTCCACAAGAAAGGTGGCATCTGAGGTGCTCAGGGGGCAGCAGCCCGAGGAGCCCGGGAGTGGATTTTAGGAGGCTTCTATGCAGGCGCCCAGAAGCAGGCATCCTGGAGAGCTGCGAGCGTCAGTGCAGACATAGCCTGGCCTGTTAGCCCAGTCTGCTGGGAGGTAAAAAGCTTTCAGCTCCCTCTCCCTTCCTTTGCCCTTTTGTTCCCTCTCCCATAACATGTACAATTTAGTCATCAAGTGGAGACACTTCTTTGGAAATTTCCCTTAAAAATTTCCAAACCTATTGCTGACCTCCCTGGTTCAGAGTCTCCTTGCTTCATGCCTAGGGATAGATAAAAATAATGACTACTAGGGCCCAGCATTCTGCTAAGCGCTTGCAGACATTCGCTCACTTGATGCTAAAAACAGGTCCAGGAAGGAGCTATCGTTACTATTTCCATTTTACTTGGGAAAATGGAGTTTTAAATGGCTAAGTAACTTGCCTAAGGTCGTGGTTAATAAGCGCTGCACACTGGATTTGAACCTGCTTAATTGGCCAGTAGGGCCCTTGTTCATTTCTTCACCATTCGTTGTTCTTGTTCTTTCTATAGATGGTGAGCCAGAATGTTCTTTCCCAGGCACCATTGCTGCTGTGATGGGAAAACAGCTATTTCGAGTTGCTGCCTAGGCATTTTATGGTATGACAAGTCTGCTCACACCCAGAGTCTGGACACTGAGATAAGGACTTGAGCTTAGGATTCTCGCCACAAGTTCCCACTTTGCTTTTCCTGGGGCACTCTTTAAAACAATCCTTTAGAGCTGAGCCCATAAAAAGTTAGCAATGTCCACCCCAATCACCTTGTAAGAAAGAGATGCTTGCTGCCTTCCTCTCTAACTCCTGCTTGCTCGTGACCTAGGACGGAGGACTGCCCTTCCCTGGCTTGTTGTGCTCCCCTCATTCTGGGATCTGTAAGTAATAAATCTTGTGACTTTACTTCCTTTGTGTGAGTGTATTGAAACTGAACCTTCACTCAAAACAACCCTGGGGTTTTCGCTTCCCCAAAGTGGGAGCTTGGATGCTGAGGGAGCTGCTTGTGGACCCCATGTGGGTGGCTTGTGTCTCCTCATTCAGCAGGTCATAATCTGCATAGTTTTAATTTAATACATCAGCTATGGGCCCCCAACATGGCCCCTTGGACAGCAGTATGCTGTTCAAGAATCTTTTCCAGCTTTTTGTATCTGAAATCCTCCATCTCTATTAAATCAGCCTGATTCCCTCTACCCAGTCTGACTGTTCTCTACTCCACTCTCTCCTACCTGGGAATGCTTTGATGCACAGGACCCCACCTGATCTGGCCTTCTGCTTTCACCTCCTTTTATTCTCCCTCATTCACTATGCTTCAGTCTCACTGGCCTTCTTTCTTTCCCCACAACATGCCAAGCTCAGTGACTTTGCACTTGCTGCTCCCTTCTGGTCAGGACACTCTTCCCTGAGTTTTGCATGACTGTCTACTTTGTGTCACTCAGAGCTCAACTCAACAGTTATCTTATAAAAGAGACCATCCCTGAAACCCACTTGTTACTCTCTACGACATTGTCCTATTTTACTTTCTTCAGAGCATTTATAAACATCTGGAACTATTTATTTTTCCCACATGTTTATTGTCTGTCTATCCCCACTGGACTCTTAGCTCCATGAGAATAAGTCTTTATCTGCAGGCTCACCTCTGTGTCTCCTAGCAACTGTACCAGGCCCATAGTAAACATGCACTAACTGTTTGTTGGTTGACTGACAACTGGAAAGCATCTTAGTGTCTTGCTCATTCTATCATCCCCCAAATCTACATCCTCCACTTCTTTCGCAATTCAAACTAAGCGCCCTTATGCTATGAAGCTCATCTTGATCTGTCCCTCATAGCGATGTCTGTTCAGTGTCCCTTTTCCAAAACTCTACAGAAATGCTCTCATTCTATGCTCACCACTTTTCTCCTCAGTCACTTTTCGGATGCCATTCCACGAGTGCCACTCTATGTCTTGTGCATTCTATTTTTTGTGGGTGCTCTTTGTCCAATAATCCAAGATGAGACATACTAGGTAGTTTAAAAAGAAAATATAGATATTGTCATCAAATGTCAAATGTCATCAGCTTGCCCACAATTTTGAATCCAAACTCCAAGAAGCACTATAGGCCTCAGTCCTTTATTTGAAAAACGAAGTGACAGGTATTAGTTGACCTCAAAGGCCCTATCATGCCCCATATTCTATAAGTTCTGTGATTCTCAGACTTCGGTAGAGGATGTTCAGAAAATGTAAAAGGCTCTGGCGTCACTCTATATCATAACCAGTGTCAATAACAGGTGACTGGGAATTCTAAAGGGTTACACTGAGTCAGCAAAACGCTGAGGAGAAGGCCGTGCTTCCCTAACCTGGTTTCTTATATTACCAATAAATATTCAATAGTGAAATGAACTCTCAGTATTGACCTGGAGAAAAAATTTCAGTACAGTCTGCAGAGCTCAGAATGAGGGGTAAATGGATAAACAGTTACACTAAGCTTAGTATAGGTTCAGTGGCAACAGAAGAATCCATTTATAGAACTTAACGTATTTCTCAATTTGGTGAGATTACTTATGAGACCATATACATTAATTACTGAAAGTCAGATCTGGTTTTCTTTCTATATTTTCCCAGAATCTACTTGGGATTTTCCTCAAACCTGCGGTGTATGTTTTTTCTATACTGTGCAACAAATTACCACAAATTTAATAGTTTAAAACAAAACAAGTGTTATCAGGCTAATGTGTTTCTCAAGGTCACTCTTTTAATTCTGTATTTGATCTTTCATAAAATCTACCTTTTCATATGGTTCTTAGTTGTTTTTAATTTCTTTTATCCAAATTGTCTTTCCTTGGTCTTCACTCACTTCTTTTGATTAGATTTTAATGTTTTTCTTGTTGGTAGCTGTGAACTTTTATGTGTTGAAGATGCACTATGACTTTTTGTCCTATTTCCTTTTTCCCAGTTTGGGGCTTGCCTTCACTTGCTGTGGCTCTGTCCCTTAACCTCCCTGAGAGCTTGGGGCCTTGCTGTACATGCCTGGATGTCAAAGTGTATGTGCACTACTTATGTTCATCGTTATACTCCCTACGCTTGGGGGACAATCCCCTCCCTCCTTGTAGACCTCTCCAGTGACATCTGATTTCCTGCACTTCTACCTGTGGTCTGATGTCACAGCTTCTGCACATAGCGACAGCATGCTGTGTCTGCTTGCCTACCTAGTTTTCCTGGCTGCCGGGTCTTTGCTCAGTTTTCATTTCAGCGCTTCTCAGTTAACCCTCTCAAAGCTGAACACATTGAAAATGTAAAAAAGAGGGAGGAGGCAGTGATATAAACAACCCCCAAACAAAAATCTACAGCCAGTTCCATGATGAGCAGTGATTGGTGATTACAATTCACTATAGTTTGCTTTGAAATATATGTTTAACATAATTGTTTAGTAAATTTGGTTGCAATGTTATTCTTACTGTGTTCACTGAATTATCTTCAAGAAACTCCCCTTTTTAATGCTCTCAATATAAGCTTCACCATAAGAGCTGTTTGCTTTTTTGTTTGAAACGGGAATGTCTCAGTACTTTGGTAATTTGCATGTTACCTAGTAACTAGAGAAAAATCTCCAGTATTTTTAGAGAAAAAATGGGAATTTTAGAGAAAGATGTAGATGTTTATAGAACTGTCATGTGAGCAACATAACTTCAATCCTATGAAGAGAGACTATAAGGGGAAATGCATCTCAGAAAGGATAGAAGACTCTCAAAGCAAACTCCAGACTTAACAATTGTACATAACCCCAGCGGAAGAAGGGAAGGCATCTGAGAAGCCAGCATGGCTGTATGGGGAGATGGGGGGTGTTCTTCAATAAGCTTTAGGGTTTTTTTGGTTTTTTAAAATTTTTTTAATTGAGATATAATTTACATATAACATTATATTAGTTTCAGGCATACAACATATGATTCGATACTTGCATATATAGGGAAATGATCATCGCAAGTCTACTTAAGATCCAGCACCACGCATAGTTACATACTTTTTTTTGTGATGAGAACTTTTAAGATCTACCATCTTATCCACTTTCAAATATACAACACAGTATTATTACTTTTTTATTGAAGTCATATTGGTTTATAGCATTCTATAAGTTTCAGGTACACGTCATTATATTTTGACTTCTGTATAGACTGCATCATGTTCACCATCAAAAGTAGGCTTCAGTTTCTTAAAAATCATGCACCAATGCTTGCAGTTACCAAGATAAAACCTAAAGGAGTGACAGAAACCTTTAAGTGTAGTTGCAGAATGGCTGAAGCCCATGGTGAAGTTCGACTTCTAAAATACTTGATTAGTAGCAAATATGACTTCGAAATTTATGTCTAAAAAGAAGGGTGAAAAAGCACCAGATTTCTGTGAAAATTGTGTGATATCAGCCAATAACAAAGAGAAGTCAGAATTAGTCAACTCTTATTTTATTCAAGTCTTCTACAGAGAAAATGGCTTTCAAATTGCAAATAACTTTTAGAGTTAATTTTTTAAAGAGTTAAAAAAAGTAGTTACTTTAAATTAGTTGAGTTCTTGAGCTCAGATTCACTGTGTCCCAAAGTGCTAAAAAGCATTCAAATATGATCTTAGATTAATTGTTACCCATATCTTTGTGAATTTGTGAGGAATGGGAGAGGTGCCAAAACCGACAGGCAAAAACTAGGTCTAATTTTAAATGATTTTTAAATTTCAGACAAGTAAGTATGATGTTATTCTCTAGAAATTCTGGGCTAGAATATCAAGTTGATTGATAATTTGTCTGATTTTTTTAAAGCATATAGGATTCCACTGAAGCAACATGGATTTTTTTTTAAGAACAAGTCATGTCAAACCAATAATTTATTTTTTCTAAAAAGTTATTAATAGAATAATTCATTCATTTTATTCACAAATATTTATTGAGCCAGATACTACATGCCAAAAACTCTTCTAGGCAACCTAGTAGAACGAAACAGATGAGTCTTTGCTTTAAAGAAGCATGCATTCCAGCGGTAAGGCAGGCAAAAAGTGAATAGATATATCATATGTTAATGGCAATAAATTCTGTGGAGAAAAACAAAGCAGGATACAGGATTAAAAGCAAGAGGAATAATATTGAAAAGCTGCATTTTGATAGAAGCAAAACATCCAACAGAAGCTGCATAACATACTTTAGAATGAGATGATGGTGAAAAGTGGATTAATGATATAATGTTGCCTGACTGACTTCTTTGTCTCTGACATCCAGTAGTTGGCATCAACACAGATAGGTTGGTTGAGGAATATACCTCAGACTGTTTCTGGTTCAGTCCTGATCAACACTGGTATCTACGATTTAGACATGGAAGGCAACTTATCAAATATTCAGTGCAACAAAGCTAGGAAGAAAAATTGGACAAAACCAAAATAGGGCAAGTGATGTCACAAGGATCTCGGGAAATCCACTCCTGTATAAAACAACAAGAACATTATCAAAAACAGTTAAAATCAATTTTTTCAGAACTCTAGAAATTAACCAAAGACTTGTAACAATTTGGGAAGTATATATTTGAGAAAAAATGGCTGAACCTTGTAAATAATAGTGGGCTGTGTGGTACTTTAGCTTGCCCCATTCTGATTCCTTTCTCCCCAGTTATGCAGTAGCCATGAAAACCAACAACTTCACATTCTAGCAGTCATTAGAGTAAGATGAATAATTTTGGAGATCTTCAAAATTCCCATCTCCAGAGAATTGCCATTATTTGACCTCTGTGGCAGTTCACTGGAAACCTCCACTCACAGGGCTGACCTGAATTTCACCTGATTCAGAGTTCAATCCATGTGAACAGCCTTTTCCTGTGGGCATTTAACAAAACAATTTGTAACAACTGTTTAACATCACAGCTACCCAAGGCTGCAATCACAGTTAGGGAAAATAAGAACCTGACCAAAAAAATTAAAAAGAAAGGTTGGAAAATGAGATGTTCATGGGGGCTTTGTAAAGTTCTGACATATTTCTGGGAATCTATAAGGCTATGCACATATGCAGGGTAGGCATATGCCCAGGAAAACCTAAGGAGGCCCTAAACTCTCATGTCTGTCTGAACTTGAGGCTCTGCAAAAGCAGGAAATGAATGCTAAGGTATAATTGCAAATTACCCGCCAGAGCATTAAAGACGCACTCCTGACATATACACAGACCATCTTGGCAAAGGCAGGAAGACTTATTGGTGCAAGGCATATAAAGGAATCTCTGTCCAATCACTAGTTGAGCATTAAGCTAACCAAGCAGAAACTTCAGAGACTATATGCAATGAAGAATAAAGACTTTACATAATTATTTATGGAAAGTCTCTTTAAAAACAAGCAATGACAACTACAACAACAAACAGGAAAAACAGCAAATCCTGTTAAGGGGTGGAATCTGAAATCCAGAGTTGCCACATAATATTGTTTAAAAATGTCAAGTTAAAAAAAATTACAAGACATGTGAAGAAACAGAAAAGTATGTCCATACTCAAGCAAAAAATGTAGTCAATAGAAATCACATCAGAGAAACTCCACACTTTCGACTTTCTAGAAAAAGAATAAAGTCAGCTGGTATAGAATGTGTTCAAAGAACCAAAGGAAACCATGTTTAAAGGACTAAAGGAAACTATGAGAATTGTGTATCATCAAGTAAAGAATGTCAATAAAAAAACAGAAATTATTAAAAAGAGTCAAATAGAAATTCTGGAGTTGAAAAATACAATAGTGCATTTTTTAGAAAATTCACTGGAGGGACTCAACAGCAAATATGAATCAGCAGGATAAAGAAATAGTGAACTTCACATTAGGTCAGTTGAGGTTACCTGCCTGAGGAACAGAAACAAAATAAAGCAGAGCAAAATAAACACAAAAATGAATGAAGAAAAATGAAGAGACACTCAGATACTTGTGGGACATCACCAATCACACCAAAATATCCATTATGGGAGTCCAAGAAGGAGAGGAGGGAAACAGCAGGAAAAAATATTTGAAGAAATAATGGCTAAAACTTCCCAAATTTGATTTTTTTTAAAAACCCGTTTATCTACCCATCCAAAAGCTTCATGAACCCCAAATAGGATAAATGTAAAGAGGTCTACACCTGGACAGATCATAATAAAACTGTTGAAAGCCGAAAAGAATGTTGAAAGCCAAAAAGAATGTTGAAAGCAGCAAGAGAGAAGTAACTCATCACATATGAGGAATGTCAATAAGATAAACAGCTTTTTCTCAGTAGAAATCATGGAGACCAAAAAGTGGTAGGATGGCATATTCAATGGTTAGAAAGAAAAAGATTGTCAACTAAGAACTCTATATCCAACAAAAATATCCTTCAAAAATAAAGCAGAAATTAAGATGTTTCTAGATAAATGAAGGGTGAGAGAATCATTGCTAGCAGACATGCCCTGCAACAAATACTAATGGGGATCCTTCAGGCTAAAATGAAAGAACACTGCGTAGTAATTGAATCCACATGAAAAAATGAAAAGCACTGATAAAGACAACCACATAAATAAATATAAAAGAAAGTGTAAATGTAATTTTGGTTTGTAGCTTTTTTCTTCTCCTATCTGATTTAAATGACAACTGCATGGGCCGATCCCATGGCTGAGTGGTTAAGTTCGCATGCTCCAATTCGGCGGCTCAGGGTTCGTCAGTTCAGATCCTGGACGCAGACGTACACACCACTTATTAGGCCACGTTGTGGCAGCATCCCACATAGAAGACCAAGAATGACTTACAACTAGGATATACAACTATGTACTGGAGCTTTGGGGAGAAAAAAATGATAGCTGCATAAAACAATAATTATAAAACTGTTTTGAGGGGCTTATAATGTATTGGATGTAGCTGGTATGACAACTATACCACAAAGGAGAGCTATATAGGAGCAAAATTTTGGTACACTATTGAAAATTAAATAGCTATTAATCCAAACTAGTTTGTTGTAAATTAAGATGCTAATTGTAATCCCCAAGGCAATCACTAGGAAAACAACTTAGTGTGTGTGTGTGTGTGTGTGTGTGTGTGTGTATATATATAAAATGACAAGAGAACTAAAATGGTGTACTAGAAAATGTCTGCCACAAAATAAGGCAGTAATAGAGGAACAGAGGAAGAAAAACAACATGAAACACATAGAAGACAAAAAAATGGGAGATGTAAACCTTACCTTGTCAGTAATTATATTAAATGGAAATGGATTAAATATGCCAATCAAAAGGCAGAAATTGGCAGAATGGATTAAAAGAAAAACACGATCTAACTATGCTGTCTGCAAAACACACTTGAGATTCAAAGACACAAACAAACTGAAAGTAAAAAGGTTGGAAAAGATATATCATGCAAACAATACCAGAAGACAGATGGAGTGGCTATACTAATATCAGAGAAAATAGACATTAAGACAAAAATTATTACTAGAGCCAAAGAATGTCATTTTATAATGATAAAAGGGCCAATCCATCAAGAAGACATAATTATAATCACATATGCACTTAACAACAGAGCCCCAAAATACCCATAGCAAAATCTGGCAGAAGCGAAGGAAGAAGTAAATAATTCAACAGTAATAGTTGAAGGCTTCAATACCCCACTTTTAACAATGAATAGAACTAGACAGAAGATCAATGAAAACACTGAATACTTGAATAACACTATAAATCTACCAGACCTAACAGACATCTATAAAACACTCAACCCAACAACAGAAGAATATACATTCTTCTCAAGTGCACATGGAATATTCTCCAGGATAGACCACATGTTAGGCCATAAAACAAGTCGCAATAAATTTAAAAGGATTTAAGTCATAAAAAGTATATTCTCCAACTACATGAAACTAGAAATCACTAACAGAAAGAAATTTTGGAAATTCACTATTACATGAAAATTAAACAACATGCTCCTAAATAACCAAGGAGTAAAAAAAAAAAAAAAATCACAAGGGAAAATAGAGAATATTTTTGGATGATTGAAAATGAAAATACAACATACTGTAGCTTAAGTATAGAAAAAGTGGTGCTTAGAGGGAAAGATAGCCAGAAACATCTATATTTTCAAAAAAAGAAAGATCTCAAATCAATAACCTAATTTTTCACCTTAAGACATTGGAAGAAGAGCAAACTAAATCCAAAGCTAGCAGAAGGAAGGAAATAATAAAGATTAAAGCAGAAATAAATGAAATAGGAAATAGAAAATCAATGAAACCAAAGGATGGCTCTTTGACAAGATCAATAAAAATTTATAAGCCTTTAGCTAGACTGACCAAGAAAAAAAGAAAAAAGTCTCAAATTACTAAAGTCAGAAATGAAAGAGATGATATTATTACTGTCCTTACAGAAATAAAAAGAATTATAAGAGAATATTATGAACAATTGGATTCCAACACATTAGATAAAATGGATGAAATGAACAGAATCCTAAAAAGACACAACTACCAAAACTGACTCAAGAAGAAATAGAAAATTTGAATACTGTCATGCACTGCATAACGATGTTTTAGTAAATGATGGACCGCATATATGATGGTGGTACCATAAGATTAGTACCACATAGCCTAGGTGTGTAGTAGGCTATGCCATCTAGGTTTGAGTAAGTACTGTAGAGGAGGAAGAAATTTTCTTCTACCCCTCTGGGTTCTTCTGGCTGGTCCAAGAATCAAATTGACATGAGACATATTAACAGGAGAAAAACAAACAAAAGTTTAAGAGCATGTTTACATGGGAGAAACCCAGGAAAACTGAGTAATTCATCAAAATTGTCAAAGCCCTCACCTTACATGCCATCCTCAGCTACAGACAAAAGATGTTGGGGATGGGGAGAGTTGGAGACTTCAAAGGAAAGGAAGGCAATTAACAGGTAGGTGAAAAGGAGCAAATGTTTAGAAAACGAGTGTTTGGCCACACAGAAACAGAACACAGAGAAGAGCCCAACAAACAGGCTTTTCTAAGTTCCTCCCTGTCTACCACCTAGTTCATATGATGCTAAGGTAATAGCTCACTTCCAGAGACAGGTTTTTTAATCTGAATTCTTCGGTTTTTTAATCTGAATTATTTTAGACAGTTATGGGGGAGATAACAAGAAAAACTTCCTAAGTCTTTTGTTTCTTAAAAATAGTCGGCCTAAAATAATCCTCATGTTAAAGAGACACATTTTGGGGTGGTAAATTTTGTTCCCCTTCAGTACACTCTGACGTTCATACAATAACAAGATTGCCAGACAATGCATTTCTCAGAGTGTATCAGTGTCATTAGGCAAAGCGTAACTGTAGATGTGTAATAAGAGATTCAATTAGTAATAAAAACTTCCCCCCAAAAAAACTTGTCACAAAGGCCCTGATGGCCTCATCGGAGATTTCTATCAAAGCTTTAAAGAAGAATTAACACCATTCCTTCACAAACTCTTCCAAAAAATTTTAAAAAGAGGTCACACTTCCCAACCTATTCTACGAGGTCAGTATTACCTTGAAATAAAAAATCAGACAAAGACATCGCAGGAAAATTACACCACAATATCTCTTACAAATATACGTGCAAAAATCCTCAAGAAAAATACCAGTAAATATAATCTAGCAACATATACATAAGATGATATACTATAACAAAGTTAAATTTATCCCAGGAATAGAAAGTTGGTAAAACATAGGGAAATCAAACAAGGTAATAGACTCTGTTTGCAGAACAAAGAGAAAAAATATAGGATCATCTCAATAGACAGACAGACTTAAAAAAGAAGAAGAAAGTTGATTTTAAATCTTACTATAAAGCTACAGTAATCAAGACATTGTGGTACTGGCACAAACAAAGACATGTAGTTCAATGGAATAGAATTGATAGTACAGGAGTAGATCCTTACGCTGGTCAAAAGGTTTTTGACAACAGTGCCAACTCAATTCAATGGAGAAAGAATAGTCTTTTCAATGAAGGGTATGGGACAACTGGATATTCACATGGAAAAGAACGAAGCTGTTGCCTTAGCTCACACCATGTATAAAAATTAATTCAAAATAGATCAATGACCTAAATGTAAGTGACAAAACTATAAAACATAGGACTAAATCTCTGTGATCTTGTATTAGGCAATGGTTTCTTAGATGTGACACTGAAACACATTCAACAAAAGAAAAATAGACAAAGTGGATTGTATCAAAATTAAAACTTTTGTGGTCGAAAGACACTGTCAATAAAGTGAAAGACAACACGTGAAATGGGAGAAAATATTTGTAAATCATATGTCAGATGAGGGACTTGCATAAAGAATATATAAAGAACTCTTACAATCAACAATAGAGAGACAAACAACACAATTTTAAAATGGGCAAAGGATTCAAATAGACATTTTCCCCAAGAAGATAAGCATGTAGCCAATAAGCACATGCAAAGAAGTTCAATGTCATTAGTCATTAGGGAAATGCAAATCAAAACCACAATGAGATGTCACTTCACATCTACCAGAAAGTCTAAGATAAAAATGACAGACAATAATAAGGGTCATTGAGGATATGCAGAAATTGGAACCCTCAAACATTGCTGATGGGATTGTAAAATCAGGAGTCCACTTTGGAAAACAATTTGGCAGTTCATAAAAATGTTAAACACAGAGTTACCATATGACCCAGCAATTCCACTCCTAGGTATTTACCCAAGAAAATTGAAAACATATGTCCACACAAAAAAGTTTACATAAATGTTCATAGCAGCATTTTTCATAATAGCTAAAAAATGGAAACAGCCCAAATGTCCATTACATGATGAATGGATAAACAAAGTGTGGAATATCCATACGATGGAATATTATTCCGACATAAAAATAAATGAATTGCTGATATATGCTACAACATAGATGAACCTTAAAACATTATGACAGGGCCAGCCAGGTGGCATAGTGGTTGAGTTCACGTGCTCCGCTGTGCGGGCCCAGGGTTCACTGGTTGGGATCATGGGCGCACACCTCCACACTGCTCATCAAGCCATGCTGTGATGGCATCCCACCTAGAAGAATTAGAAGGATTTACAACTAGGATTTACAACTATGTACTGGAGCTTTGGGGAGAAAAAAACAAAGGGGAAGATTGACAACAGATGTTAGCTCAGGGCCACTCTTCCTCAAAAAGAAAAATTATAAGTGAAAGAAGCCAGACATAAAAGGCCACAAACTGTATGATTTCATTTATATGAAATGTCTGGAATAGGCAAATCCATAAGGACAGAAAGTAGATGAGTGGTTTCCAAGGCTGAGGGGAAGGGACATAATTGTGGTAACGATTGCGCAACTTTGTGACTATACTAAAAATCACTGAATTGTACACAGTAAAGGACTGAATTTTATTGTGTGTAAATTAAATATCAATAAAGCTGTTATTTAAAATAAAATGACAAAGTTTACATTTCAGTTTAAAAACTACTTGTCCAAGTACAGATTAGGGTTATTTGTTCTAGCAGAAGTTCATGCGAGGAAATTCTGTGAGTCAACTGCTTGACACCCTTGAAAGCAAGCCATTTCCCCTCATTTTGTTGCATTTGCACAAACTGTATTTTCTCGCTGGAGCATTCTTCACCCCTGCTCACACTCCGTGTTCCTGGCTAGCTCCTGCTTGTCCTTCAGAGCTCATCCCACGTGACACCTCTTCCTGAAAGCCTTCCCCGATCTCATTCCCATTCTTTATTTCCTCTATACTGAGAAATTTCCTCTGGAGTTACAGAACAATTTGTGTTCACCTTGGTCACAGCCTCTAGCACCAAGTGTGACAATTGCCCCTCCACACATACTCCCGGCTACGAGTCCTCTCTGGGCAGAGACTGTTTTATTCATTCTGTATCGTCCATACCTGGCACTGGGATTAACAGACAGCAGATATTCAGTAAATGGTTTTCAATGTCTTATTGAGCCAACAGTGCTCCTGAAACAATAAATAATGGAGTTACAACAAACAAACAACTGATTGCTTTAAAAATATTAAGTGAAGACGTCATTTCCTGAACTGTGCATTGACCAAACCGGATAGATTTCCACAGAAAGAGAAGAGCAAGATCAAGTGATGGAAGGCTCATGGAATCCCACAGAAGGTAGAAGACCTGGATTCTGTCTCACAGAAGGAAAAGATAAACAACTGGGCATGTTTAGCCCGATAAGAGAAGCGAAAACTATGCACAGGCGTGATGACCATCTTATTTGACCATATATTTGAAAAAGTGACTTATAAAAAAAAGAATAGACTGATTCCAGGTTTTGAGGTTGGGGGAGTCGAGACAAGGAGCAGAAGCAACAATTAATAGAACTAGTGAGAGAAAGGTGATCGGAAAGCAGATTTCAGTCCAGTAAATTAACTTTTTTAAAATCAAAGTGATCTTCTTTGTGACTTCCCTGTAACGCACACAAAACATTATGGGTAATAATAATAGTAGCTAAATAGTACTTATTCTGGTGTCAGGCACTGCATCAAATCCTTTACAGGAGTTACATCATTTAATCATAGCAGTGTTTTGCGCAAAACATACCAGAAATCATTCTCAATGATACTTTCTTTAAATAGATATCTGACAATGTCAATTTTAATGTATTCTGCAGAAGAAATCCCCCAACACACAGTAATTTCCTTTTCAAATGGTTGAATATGTATGCACATTAATATTTTTCTACTTTCCTATTTCTTCCTTTTATACGTATTAACTTTGTTATTGTTATTACTCCTGAGTTGAATGCTTTGATTATTTTTTAATCTTTCATTTTCTAAAAGAACAATGCATTTTAAAACTACAAAATTTCCTCTGAGTATTGCTTTGGCCATATCTCGTTCATTTAGACACCAAGTCTTCTATTAATTTATTTCTCAATAATTTTAATTTACTTTTAAACCCAAGTACTTAGAAGGATATTTTACGTTTTCCGAGTGAAGAGATTTATACGTGTGGAGAGAGGCGTATTTATTATTTTTGTTAATTTTTCTTTTTATTGCATTGCACACAGAGAATGCAACTTGTATTATTCCATTCATTTTGGAATTTAATATTTTCTCTGTGGCTCAACATATGTTCTAATTTTGTGGATGTTTTAAAAAATAATTTATGTCGTCTCTGTTGAATACCGGGTTTTACACAATCAATCAATACAATACAACAAGTAATAACAATAGTTTACAAACTAGCTATATATATGTTATTCAAATGCCATTATTATATTTATTACTTATTTTTTGTATATTTAACCTTATTTTTGTGTTTCTTTATCAGTTTCTTTTTGCGTTCCTATTGGTTTTATTTTGCACACTTTGAAGTTGCTGTAAGATGCTGAGGTTAACAACTTCTTGGTGGACTGTACTGTTGTCAATATGAATCTGCCTCCTTTTTCTCTTGTGTGTGTTTGTTGTTTGTTTTATTTCTATTTTATTGAAGTCACACTCGTCTATAACATGATGTAAATTTCAAGTGTACATCATATTTTGACTTTTGTATAGACTGTATCGTGTTCAGCACAGAAAGTCTGATTTTTATCTGTTACCATACATGTGTTGCCCTTTACTCCTTTCATCCTCCCCCACCCTTTTCCCCTCCAACAACCACCAATCTGTTCTCTGTATCTATGTGTTTGTTTGTTTATCTTCAACATAAGAGTGAAAGCATATAGTATTTGTCTTTCTCTGTCTGACTTATTTTATTTAGCATAATACCCTCAAGGTCCATCCACGTTGTTGCAAATGGCACAATTTTGTCTTTTTTATGGCTGAGTAGTATTCCATTGTATGTATATACTAAATTTTCTTTATCCATTCACCCATTGATGGGCACTCAGATTGCTCCTAAGTCTGGGCTATTGTGAATAATATTGCAGTGATCCAACTATTCCACTTCTGTGTATTTATCCAAAGAACATGAAAACACTAATTTGAAAAGATACAGGCACCCCTACATTCCTTTTTCCTTTTAATGCTTTTGGCCTTAAATTCCATCTTATCTCATACTAATACTAGATTACTTAAATTTAACTTTAAAATTTTGAATAGTGTTATATTCATATGTTCCAACCTTGAAAAGAAACGAAAGGTGTAGGTAGAGAAGTTGCCTTTGCACTCTGGTTTTCCCCAGCCACATGTTCCCTCTGTAGACATGTGTCAGTGTATTAATGTATACCCGGATTTGGGAATGAGCGAGGAAGGCAGACTCACATGCCTAACCTGCCATTTTGATTCAGTCTCTAAACATTATTCCAATGTCTAAATGCAGCTAGAATTGCATCAGTCTCGAATTGCAAATTCTCACATTAGACCCAAAGACAATTTCTTGCAATCTATCCACCTCGGGGCCTGTGGTACAGGGAAGACTTTCCATATTCCAGGCCCTAGAATTTTTCCAGCTTGTTGGTGGGGAGGAGAGAGAGGAAAGGGTACCAAGTGTGGATGTGTTGACATAGATTTGAGCCTTGACTTAACTCATCTTGAAGAATTTTTCCAGTGTTTATTTTCTGAAATGCCCACACTTTCTGATATTTCAAGGCTACAATAATCTATCAATTAATCAATCAATCAACCAACAGTTTTGACTGACGGTTATTGTCTTGATGAGGATAACTGTTATAGACACAAGTCAATTCCTACCCTTGGGGAGCTCAAAATTTAGGTGGGGCTAAAAATATCCATGAAAAGTAAAAACATGAAAAAGAAAAAAACAGATGTATCCTCAGGATGATCCTGTTGGTCTTAGAAAAGCGCTATTGGGATAGTTTACAGAACTGATAGATGATATGGATGGATGATATAGATAGATAGATACGCAGATAGATATAGATAGAGTTATGCAGTAACTCTTCAATAGTGTTATTGACCATACAGTACTCCAGTATATATCTTTAAATGAAGCATTATTTCCTGCTGGCTGTCCCTTGCACATAGTCTTTGAAAAACAGCCCCCTGAGCACTTTGTTAATTTTTCCCCCATTCTTAATCTTGTTCTGTCTTTTCTGCCTCTCTTTCCCACTCCCTTTCCTTTCTTTCTCCACTATCCTTCTCCCACCAGGTCTGATGAAGTTTTCCCAACATGTACTCTGAAGAAACCCTCCTCAGTGGGCCACCCTCCTGAGAAATTAGGTGGCTATGTCAATGCCTCTGATGCCTATTTTTACACTCATGTTTGTCCGGAGTCTGACGTGGTTTATCACAGTCTCTCCAAAGGCCCATTGTTCAGCACTTCAAGAAGAATGTTGTTATATTGACTGTTAGTGCGTCAGCCCGGCTCTCTCTGGAGGAGCTCTTGGATGAAATTAGATAATTTCCATTAGGAGACCGTGCATTATTAGTCCCCACTGCCAAACTGGAGAATGAGCCAAGATGACTATTTCTGGCCAGGCTCACCTCAGGAAGGAACTTTCTGGGCTTTAATGGGATTTTGCTATTGTTGGTTGCCTTCTGTTTGACACCAGGCCAGCCCAGGGTTGGAAATTGTTTAGAAAGCTGCATGAAATATAATAGAACCCCAGCCATTTGCTGAGGCACATTCCTGCACAGTGTTTATTTTGAAGAAGGGAAAAAAATATATTGTCCTTGGCAGACAACAATAAAAAAAACAAGCAGTAACTTGAATCTCTGACCATATGCTTCTTGTTGTCAGTTGTGTTTAAAAACTCCCTGCTGGTATCAGAGAATTTCACACTGAAGTGATAAATCTCTGGCAATATTTATAAGCATCTTCATTACAGACCAAGGAAGATATTTAAAGTCATCAAGGCCTCCAAGGCTGAGGCCATTTGGAATGGGTGGGTGATAAGGAGGGGATAGGGACTGAAAGAATATTCCAGGCTCCCAATGGTCCCCGTCCGTGTCCAGATATCAAGTCCACAAAAGTCCCTCTGACCTGCTGTCTAGTCAAAACCTTTCTCACTCAGCTATAGGAGCTGAGCCTTTGTGAGCTGGTTGTGTTCTGAGCAGAGTTAATTGTAGAAGCAGTGGAGGATGGTAGGAATAAACTCCTCTTCAGTCTTGAGGACATTTCAAAGACCAGCCTTTGATCAGAATGGTGGAGTTTTTTGTTTGGTCTTGGTTTGTGTTCAGTAAAAGCTGGCTCACCATCAGAGCTGACTTTGGAGCAAAAGTTGTCTCTATTTTGGCAGTACTATTTTGTGAAGTGTCTAAGGATATTGAAATGTTGGACATTTTTAAATAAGACTGAAATCCCTAACTTGCTTTCTTACAAATTTGCTTAGTATCACAGGCTTGGCCTTCTTCTATTGTCCAATCCTTTTTGGGCTAAGCATGTGTGCATGAAAATGGTAAACAGAACGAAACAAAATAAAGCAAACAAAAAACCCAAGGTGGGGTCTCAAGAGACAGCCCTTGAAAAAGCAGCAAATTCCACTTATAAGAGTTCCTTGGTTGAATTAAAATACCATTTCCCAAGACTGTTTAAAGATAAAATCTTCAAGTCTAGAAGCTGATTCCATCAACTGACATTTAGATGTCCTTAGACATGTTGCTTCCTTTCAATTATTTGGCGTTAGCCTTGGCCTTTTCCTCTTCAGCTCTTTCAATAAATAATATGAACAACTAAGTCTTGACTGTCAACAACAATGGGGGCAAGGGGAAGCAGAGATAATTAAAAGATAATCACCAAAGCTAATCACCAAATCAACTTTAGACATAAATGTCACCTTTTTCCCATGAAATCTTTCATCAGAAATGCTGACCCATGGCCAAAACTGACTGACAGGGGATAAGTGAGCCCTGAACAAGAGGAAATAGAGACATA
Source organism: Equus przewalskii (assembly GCF_037783145.1). Taxonomy (NCBI): domain Eukaryota; kingdom Metazoa; phylum Chordata; class Mammalia; order Perissodactyla; family Equidae; genus Equus; species Equus przewalskii. The sequence continues at coordinate 11,140,586 of NC_091861.1, read as the reverse complement.
GAATTCCAAAGTACGTGCAGCTGATAGACTCTGCTCTGGCCCTGCCTGGATAAGTGGTCCTATTTTAAACCGAAGGAGGCCAATGCATCCACAGGCACCAGGAATGAGTTCCATGTGGCAGGTAGAATGCTAAGATGGTCCCCAAATTCCACCCCCAGGAGTATATGTCCTGTGTAATCCCCTCCCCTTGAGAGTAGAGAGGACCTGTAAATAAGGTGGGCTAGCACTCTTATGATTAGGGTACGTTATATAGCAAAGATAAAGAGATTTTGCAGATGTAATTGAGATCTCAAATCAGTTAGTTTCAAGTTAATCAAAAGGGAGATTCTCTTGAATGGATATGACTTAATCAAGTGAAAGCCCTCAAAAGTGGGATGGGTCCTTTCTCTGGAAAGAGACATACTCCTACTGGCCTTGAAGAAGCAGATAGCTATGTCGTGAACTGCCTCTGGAGAGGGGCAGTGTCTAGGAGTTGAGGAGTCCCACAGCTGCAGGGAACTAAAATCTATCAACAATCTGAATGAGCTTGGGAGCAGGGCCTGAGCTCCAGATGAGAATGCAGGAGGCCAATACTTTGATCATAGCCTCGTGAGACCCTAAGGAGAGGACTCAGCTAAGCTGGTTCCAAACTCCTGACACACAGAAACCATGAGATAGTCATGGGTATTATTTTTAACCCTCTAAATTTGCGGCGTTTTATTACACGACAATAGATGACTAAGACAACTGCCCTAATGGACAACTTGACAAGTTTTGAAATCTAGAAGCTCTACCTGAAGTCTACCATTGCTGCAGGCCTACAGGTGGCAGTCATCTATGGGGATGTACATATAGTGGGCTGGAGACTTCTCAGGGTCAGTGCCTGACCCCTCCCAATTGCCTTCAGCTGGACATGACTGCCTTCATGGAGTTCCTGAGGCCATGAGGGACCATTGGCCTCTTTTTATTGAGGCAGCATTGTGGATAGTGAGGATAAAATGAAATATTTTGAGACTACACTTGCCTGGGTTAGAATGCCGCTTTTGATATTTATTAGCTATGTAACTTGGTCAAGTCATTTAATCTCTTTGAGTCTCAGATTTATAAAATGGGGACGAAAATAGAATTTCCGGAGTTATCATAAGAAGTAGAAGAATTATCCATATGAAACACCTGGCCCAGAGACTAGACCATAGTATGTTCTAAATATCTTAATTTTCTTCAAGATTTAGCTTAAGTTCTGTTGGACTGCCAGCCTCCATTCTGCCTCTGCTGCTTGATGGTAAGTTACTTAACTTCTCTATGCTTCCGTACTATCATGAATAAAGTCAAAATAGCATTAGTACTTATTGTATATGGTTACCATAAGGATTAGATAAAAGTAAAGCACTTATCACCCACATGGCACATAGTAATGTTAGTTGTCTCATTATCACTCCTCTCCCAATTCCCAAACTGGAATGTGTCACTTCCTCCTCCACAGTCTCATGAACTTTGATTGGATCTCTAAGACAGCACTTCTCATATTCTCCAATACTTGTACTGTAAGAAGTTATATGCATTTCTTTCTCTCCCATTCCACTTTTTCCTTTTGAGGGCAGGAGCCATGATTAATTCATTTCTGCAATCCACCCAAATCCTTGTCCATTGCCTTACATGTAGTAGATGATCAAGAAGTATTGACTTGACTGAATTTTTATTTGAATCGAACAGAGCCAAAATCAGATAGGAGCTAATTACAGAACCCAAGAAACAGTAGAGACCTTGTAGGATCATTTGATCCTTCCTTCTTGGTAGATCAAGTCAGCCAAGATCAACATGTGTCTAGTCTTGGTTGAAAGATTTCTACATAAGGAGTTGTCCATACCATTCATTCATCAATCAATAAATTAAGCATTTATTTTCTGGGAACGTATATATCTAGTAGATGTTGTGTTAGTGTGAACCAAGAGATAGAAGAGAGAGTCCTGCCCTCAGAAAGCTTCATGATATCGCAAAGAACATACCTTCCTAGACCCAGCACCCTTTTTCACTCTACCATCCCTCTTTTCTACTAAAGTTCTGCTCACACCCTCTCCTCTGAACTCAGGAGATACTCCTGAGAACAGCTGCTCACCATCCTCAGCCACATGACCCTCACATATTTAAGGCCCATTACTGAATCACCCCTTAGCCCTTGCCTCACTTAAGCCCTGCCTCTAACGCAGGGATATTGATGATGACCTGCCTGGTGGGGCGACTGTGAGAAATAACTCATTAAAATGGCTGCACGGTGCAATGAAAAGGCCAGAGGACAAGGCCAAGCAGCTTTCCCCGGCACTCCATTCATTTTCAAGGGAAAACAATTCTGGATCAGAGCTATAAAAAGAATGCTGAAGATAAAGTGGGCCTCTCTCCCCACCTCGAGCTATTTGTTTTCAATGAGGACCCAGGCACTGTTTCAACCTTTATCATAGCACATTTCTCATCTGCTCTTTTATTCATGCTGGGTCATTTTCATTGTCTCCTGCTCAGAAACGTTTGATAAGAATCTAGCCGAGTAGCATTAGGAAAATCCGCTATTCAACAAAGGAACCTGCTATTGTGCCCCAGTCACTTCAAAGCTCTCACAATATCTTATTTTTATTATTTCTTCTTTTTCTTTTTTTTTCAAAAGTATGAACAATGTGTTTTGAGTCCTAAGCTGTCTGTGGGAAAATATATTTCTCATTAGTTGGATACTGAGCTGCTGACAACTGACAGAAAGAGACAGTAATGCATGCTAAGATTTGTAAAATGTTTTAAATTCTTTTTTCTCCTAAAAAGTGTACAATAGCATTCATTAGACCTCACTGTGGGCTTCAGTAGAAACCAAGGGTCAGGATGTCGCAATGAGGTTATTCCAGACTTAATGTTAGCACATCTTTAATTATTAATTCAATATAACTGAGTATTATGATAGGCGTGTAGAGAGTAGAAAGAGCATACTTTCTCAGAGGAAGGGCCTGACTCGTCTTCAGATAGTAACACGGGCCCAATGAATGGTATGGACAATGAGTGTCAAGTTCAAGCGGATCTTAGACACTCCTAACCTGGCCTCACAATTCTCCAGATCGTTCTTCATAGCAGATAGGGCTGGTTTAAAAGATCAAGTTAATCAAAATGAAATACACTATAGACACCAGGAATTAAGAAGGAATACTGCAAATAGCAAGGCAGTGTAAATTAAGGGAAAATAATAAAGTGGCTTCTTGCGATCCATTATGGACACAGAACTAATGGTGCAAACTCAACAAAAAGTGCTTATTTTGGACTTTCTTCATTTCAAACACCACCTACGGCCTTCTCCAGGGGCATATGATTAACATTCATTCATCCGGTTTAGTTTCCTGGACTATAAAGTGAGGGCAGCGAATGTTCCGATCTTATTCAAGCTGTCAAAACGTTCAGATCTTATTCAAAAATCCAGCAAGGTGCTTGGGACGCAGCGTGTGTTGTAGGAATGAACTGGTGAAGAAAAATCTGAGTCTAAGAGCCATCTTCAAAGCGATTCAGCATTTCTTTTCCTTTCTTCCATCAACTCTCTCTTTTTTTCTTTTTTGGACACCAGTGGCAAATATTTAAATTAATCATATTTCTCTGTTCATGTCACTCCATCATCATCGGTCATTGCAAGGCTCTTTTCTTATTTTAATTTTACTATTTTTTTCCTCCAGCCAAACTCCCATTCCTCTCTCCCCGACAAGCACCCATTCCAGAGCATCTAATTTATGTCCTTAGTTGTGTGTGTACTTATAAATATCATGGTATTGTTGTGTATGTGTGTTTCATTTACACCAATACTATTTAGTTGTGGATCTCATTCTACTGCTTACTTTTTTCATACAACAGTACATTTTACAGATCTAGTTATGTTGTTATATGTGTAGATATATATATAATTTTTTAATTCTGACTACTGCATTGTATTCTATTATTTGTGTGTACCATCATACATTTATTCATTCCCTTAGGAATGGACATATGATTGCCTTTAACGCCTGACTATTTCAATTACTCCTACTAAACAATCAATCCTTTCCCTATTGATTTTGTGGATAACCTATAATTTTGATCTAACTTCAAACACATAGAAAAATTGAAAGAATAGTGCAAGTAACTCCCTTATACTCTACCCAGATTCACCAATTGTTTATATTTGCCCCAATTGCTTTACCATTACCTATTTACCTATATTTATATCTGTGCATTGTTTTAATCATTTAAGAGTAAGTTTGAGATACCATCAGGCCACTTTGTCCCAAAATATTTTAGTGTTTATTTCCTTAAGAGCAAGAACATTCTCTTATGTGTCACAATTCTATTATCAAAATCAAGACGTTTAACACTGATACCATACTATTATCTAATCCAGAGTACATATTCAAATTTTATCAATTGTCCCAATAATGGACGTAGAACTGTTTTGCTTTCCCAATCCAGTATCCAATCCAGGATCATGCATTGTGTTGTGTTGCCATGTCTTTTAAATCTCCTTTTATTTGGAATAGTTCTCAGCTTTTTCTCTCAACTTTGATATTTTTGAAGAGTACAGACCAGTTATTTTGCAGCATATTCTTCAATTTGGTTTTTCTAAGGTTTCTTGATGTAAGGTGGTAACTACCATATATCTCCTCTGCAGTGGTAGTATTTTTTCCTTTGTGAATAATAAGTAACGTACTAGAAGATCCTTTGAGACCATGTAAAAATTCTTTTCTTCACTAAACTTTGACTCGTTAGGTCTAACATCCATTGATTATTTTCCAACTCATCATTCTTTCCACTGTAAGGATGAACTTGCTCTTTACCCACATTATGTATTTATTCATTTGTTTCTAATATCAGTATGGATTGGTGGAGTTATTTTATTTAATGAGTCAAATCCATTACTATTATTTATTTTGATTATAAAATTATCATAGATTTGGGCAATGACAGCCACTTCAGACTACTCCAATAGCATTTTGACAGATCTGCATTATTGGTGGAACACTTCCTGAATTTCTGTCACAATAAAATGTTCCAGACTCAGACTATTCATGCCCCAGCCCTGGAATCAGCATTTCCTCCAAGGAACCCTGATTCTTTTAATGGAAAGTGGTATTCAGAAACCAAGATCTGGGCATGAGATGGAATGATTGCTACTGGTATGCCGTGGCTTTAGGTCCTCTCAGAGGACAGAAGCTAGAAAATATATATATATATAATATGTAATATATGATATATTTTGTCATACTGATGTTCATATTAACACCTCTAATCTCAATTCAACCACACAGAGTATATTCTACACTTCCTTCTTGCTTTATTTGTAGCTCTAACAACAGGAAACCTGGCTCCCATTATCCTCAATATATTTACTCACTTGCTAATCCATACCACTTCAATAAGGAGTTTAATATTTAAAGCTCTTTTTTAATACGAAATTTTCATGAGTGAAATACACAAATCTTAAGCGTACAGTTCGATAAGCAGTAGAAAATGAATACACCCATCTAACCCACACAACTATCAAGATAAAAACCCTTTCTATTACCCCAGAAAGTTCCCTTATCAACAAGCTTCCCACCACTGGCAAGCATTTTTTAGGGTTTCTTTCACTATGGATTTTTGTTTGTTTGTCTGTTCTTGGTCTCATATAAATGGAATCTTAAAGCATCTACTCCTTTATGTTTGGCTTCTCTTGCTCAGCATATCTGAGTCATCCATGTCACTGCATGTGTTAGCAGTTCTTTCCTTTTTTGTTGTTCAGTAGGATTTCATTATACGAATATACGCAATTGATTTATCTGTTCTTTTGTTCATAGACATTTGAGTTGTTTCCAGTTGCTGTCTATTATGAACAAAGCTCCTATGAACATTCTTACAAAAGCATTTTTGTGGACATATAATTCATTTCTTTAATCTTTTAAAGGAAGCAGTTTTGGTTTTTGTTACTCATCTCTATTTTTTTCCCCCGTTTTTTATGTCTTTTATGTTTTCCTTCTATTTTCTAAGGGTTTAATTTGCTCTTCTTTTTCTAGTTTCATAAAGTGAAACTTAGGTTTTATATTAGCTCTTTTCCCAATATGAGTATTAAAGCTATATATTTTTCAATGTATATGACATATAGCTGTAAAATGTAATAGATAATTATATAATATATAATATAATTAATAATGATTCCTAATATAATTATATTGTGATAGAAAACATACTCTGTAAGGTTTCAATCTTTTGAAATTTATTCTGACTTATTACATAGTCCAGCATATTGTCTATCTTAGTAAATGTTCCATATGCACTCGAAAAGAATGTGTTATACACAGATGTTGGTTGTAATGTTCTATAAATGTCACTCAAATGAAGGTGTGTTGATAATACTGTTCACATCTTCTGTATCCTTAATGATTTTTTTGTCTAGTTGTTCCATCAATTTCTGAGACAGAGGTAAAAGTATCTCCAATTGTGATTGTGGGATTGTTTCTCTCTTTAATTCTATCCATTTTTGCTCAACTTAATTTGTATCTCTGTTGTTACACACATATATGTTTAAGATTGCTATGTTTTCCTGATGAATTCACCATTTTATTATGAAATGTCTCTCTTATCTCTGACACTATGTCCTGCCTTGAAGTCTATTTTGCCTGATATTAATATAGCCATTCCAGTTTCCTTATGCTTATTTGCATTGTATATCATTGTCTATTCTCTTACTTTCAATCTATCTGTGTTTATATTAAGGTCTCTTGTAGACAGCAGATAGTTTGGTCTGGCTTTCTTCTACTCTGACAACCTCAGCCTATCAAATTGATCCATTTACACTTAGTTTAATTATTGTTGTGTTGGATTCAGGCCTACTATTTGCTCTTTGTTTACTATTTCTCCCATTTGCTTTTTTATTACTCTGTTCTTCCTTTTCTGCCTTCTTTTAGGTTGATTGAATATTTTTTTAGCATTCCATTCCTCTACTGTCTTTCTAGCTTTACCTCCTTGCATTGTTTTGTTTAGTAATTGCTTTAGGAATTACATATGCATCCTTAACGAATCACTTAAAGTTAATATTGCATGAAATATAAGAAGATCATAACAACATAGTACCATTTATCCACTCCCCGGCCTTTGTGCTATTGTTACATACATATTACAACTCTATACATTATAAATCTCTAAATAGAGTACTATAATTTTTGTTTTTAAAAGTCACATATTTTAAAGAAATTAACAGAAGATAAAAAGTACTTTCAACCTAACCATTGAGTTCTTTATTTCAACTGCTATATTTTTTATATTCTTTATTTCCATTTGGCTCATATTCCTAAGTTATTATTCCCGTTTCATGTTTCCAGTATCCTTTATTAGAGATTTGAAGGTATTTATTAAGTTTATTTTACATTCCTCTTCTTCCAAGTTAATTAATTCTGCTTCCTCTGGTATATATTGTTCAATTTTTGGCCTTTCTCTCATGATGTTTGTGTTCCTTGGAGGTCTCATTTTTTTTCCCCTGAACTCATATCCGCTGGTGACTCAAAAGCCTATATCCAAGTGAGTTGGGAGAGTGTGCATGCCTCAAGGCACTCCAGGATGATGTTACAGTACCACTATAATCACTATCTAGGTAACCCTGCACCTCAAGGAAACACCTAGAACCTCCACCCTGGCACTGCTCTGTTTCAGCAACTATCTTTCTTTTTGGTAATCACCAAGCCCAAAGCATCAGCAATCCTCAGAGGGGGCTAGCTAGCTGCCTCTCCTTCCCACCCCAGGCAGAATCTAGGATCTTACTTTGCTCCCTTTGAGATGCACAATTCTTCTGTCTTCCAAGGTCCATGCAGTAAACAGTGATTCACCTAAGTCAATAGGAAGAAGGGACCCAAGTGGAAAGCACTCCCCAAGCACAATTCTTATGCCTCATAGGGTTCTCCAAAGAAAATAGGACATAGAGAGAGAGAGAGATTATAAGGAATCGACTTATACAACTATGAAGGCTAATAAGTCCCAAGATATGCAGTTGGCAAGATTGACATCCAGGAGGGCTGATGTGTAGATCTAGTCCAAGTCTGAAGCCCTGAGAACCGGGATAGCAAGTGGCGTAAGTTCCCAGTCCAAAAGCTGACAAGTTTGAGACCCAAGAAGAGCTGATATTTCAGTTCAAGTCTCAAGGCCAAAGAAGGCCCATGTCCCAGCTCAGGCAAACAGGCAGGAGTTTCCTCTTACCCGGCACTTTTTGTTCTGTTCAGGTCTTTGATTGGATGAGGCCAATCCAAGTAGGGAGGGCAATCTGCTTTACTCAATCTAGTGATTCAGATGTTAAGCTCATCCAGAGACATCCTCACAGACACAGCCAGAAGAATGTCTGACCAAATGTCTGGTCACCCCATGCCCAGTCAAGTTGATACACAGGATTAGTCATCACGCTCTGTTGGTGACACTTTGCCTTCTTCTACTCTGTGTTGCTGTCTCCCACCCTCGCCACAATCCCTACAGTTTTACTCTTAGGTTCCAGGATCCATCAACTCCCTCTCACTTCTCTCAGATTGGGTTCTGGGAGGAAGTGGCACCCTGTGCTGGTTTACATCATTTGTAAAACAGGAAGCTTTCAAAGCATTTAATTTCTACCTTACAGGAAACCTCTAATTGTGGCATTGCCCTAAGACATTTCTTAAAAAGGTGTGGACGCCTCATTAGCAACTTTCTTTACACTTTTCTGATCTTAAAGAAATTTAAGAGGAAAACATGGGCTTGTTAGTTACCAAGTTTTCTTTGTTTGATTGGGGTTTTTTGTGCTTTGTTTTTAATAAATGAGTTCTAATAGTTGAAATTCAATATACTAGCCATATAAGAAATACGATAGGTCATGAGCCAAAAGAAGTCGTCAACTATAGGAAGTGAAAATTCTGAATAAGACAATTAATGAGATTCACTGAGTGATAAATACAGTTCATCGAGTGAGCTTCTAATCCCAGAGGAAAATGATTTTATAGATGTAATGCTATTGATGGTGTCAGATTTCCCCTTCCCCTGAGGAAGCATTTCCAGGCCCCTCATCCAAATCTTGCCTTACTTCCCCATGCTCCTTTTCCTAATGGGTATTTCCAGTTAGATAACACTGCAGGATGAATGCAGAGGTGCAGAGTTTCGGCCTAAAAAAATCTGAAATCCAGATGAATACGCCAAGTATCCAAGTGCTGTTACAACCTTGAGCTGGGCTCTGGGGTGGTCCGTTTGTGGTTTTTGTTGCATTTCAATACGTTTGAACCAATCCCTTAGTTCTTGAGGAAGAGGGAAAGAGGTGAGATTTCCACTGCACCATTACTCATTCTCTTGCCCTTGGAGCACAGAGCTCTGGACACTAGGCGTACTTAGGTTAGCTCGTATATTTCCACGCGTTTTTCTTCCTGCCAGGCGAGGTGGTCTCAGAAGAGGCAACTGGTTGCCAGAAATCAAGGCCACGAAAGCTAGAAGTCACTCTGCAAACCCTCCAATAACTTCTCATTTTAGAGGAGGAGGGAAACTGAGGCACAGATGGAGCTGGCAGCTTGCTCAAGCTCTCACAGTTGCAAAGCTGGACTAGAAGCCAGGTGATCTGACCCCTAACCCAATGGTTCTCCCACTACCCTGAGGCTTCACATGAATACCAACTTTTAAAATCTGTTCTCCAAGGCTCTCATCTGTTGAATAGAGTTATGTTTCTCATCTTGACATTTTTTGAATGAATGAATGACCTCGGCCTTCAGAGATAATACTTTTTATCAACCATAATAAACCATTTTTCTATGGTTTTGCTTCTTTACCTTATTGTTTTTCTTGGAGTGGGTAGAAATTAAGTAGCCTAATTTGAAACAATTACCATTCGCCTCTTTTTGATGAAAGGATATCTAAACCCGAGGTTGAGAGGGAGATAGAGGTAAGGCACCGAGGCACCCTCCTCACTTTCACAATCCTGAATGACACACAATCAGTGGGTTGTTTACTCACAATATTGTCAGTCACTATGCTTTTCTGGAGCCACTATGATGTGTCAGGCTCTGTTACATGCTGGGTGTGCGGAACTAAAGTCTATGGTTCCGGTCATCAGGGAACTGGGAAGACACAGCCCAACATAGTGTGAATTTCCAACCAGTATGTTAAGTACCCTGATGGAGGTAAGCACAAGTGCTGTGGGAGCACAGAGGAGAGATGCCTAACCTAGCTGGGCATCGATCACACCACGCTGGCATTCCTTATTTATGAATATGTTGCATCTTCGTTACCCATTCTCCTTACCTCCCTATGGTAGGACCAGCTCATATTAGGTGACCAATCATTATCACAGGAATGAATGCATAGATAAGTATTACAGATTTTGTAAACACCATGTAGAATGTATATAGGACCCAATACTTTGCCTACACACAGAGGTAGCAAACCAGCAGCCACAGGTTAAAGCTGACCCACAGATTTTTGTCTTTGGCTCATGCTGCAATTTTTAAAAATTGAGACACATTTGACTTTAAAATAGTGATGTTCAACTTCTCTTCAAAGACCAGCAGAATATCTAGCAACACCGCACACTTATTTCAGAATGACGCCACTGGTCTCAGCTAAGTGGAACTTAGTCTCCTTGGATGGAGCGCGAGCCCTGAGGTGGCTGTGTCCACTCTGGGCCTGTGCACCTAACCCAGATGTCTTTCCTCACTTGTGTTACAGACTTGGATCCTGGAGGCACTTAATTCTTGGTCTGGACATTCACAGGGGTGGAGATCCGTGTGGGGAACAGCAGGTGTACCTGGGAAAACTAAGGAAGGATTTCTGGAGTTCCAAAGGCCTGTAGAAACGGTGAATGTGGAATGAGGCAAGCTGGAGAGACCAAGGCCGGCCTGAGGGGAAGAGAACCTTCCTAGATACCTAAATTGGCTCCACCAAGATGATCTCTGAGGAGGAGGAAGGCCTTGCCTCCTGTTTGCCTCCTGAGGAAGGAGATTTTCAATCAACCTCAGCTTTTCATATGGGACTCGGAGCTCCTGAATGAATTGCCTATTTGTTGAGGTTCTCCCATGAGAACTAAGGAATGCTAGAGTTCCAAGGAAAACTGAGTCCTGCAATTCATCCCCATGTTCTACATTTGAAGAAACTGAGGCTGAGAGAGGGGAAGTGCCTTGGCCAAAGTCACACAGCAAGGTCAAGAGCAAGGTCAACTCCATGTTTATTTTGCTTATTACTACACCAGAGAAATAAAGGAAAAGAGAAGGAGGGAGAAAAGCCAGATAGGGAGACAATATGAAAATATGGAATAAGCACTCTGCTTTTAGAATAATCAGAATTTTGAATTCAGAGGGTTTCTTCTTTTCTTTTAAGAAAGAAATGTGTTTTTATAATCCTGCTTTGTGGCTGGTGGGAAAAAAATCCTTCAAGTCCCCAAGGAATGTTAGGAAAGCCTCCATTAAATTCTAGTCTTCAAATCTGTCTGAGTCATAATAACTATAATAAACTCTGGGAGTGTGTGTTTTCTTGGAGTTTTTCTTTTGGCCAGTTATGTTAGGGGTAGGGAGAGGGCAGCAAAAAGGAACAGGCAAGTTTTACAAGCATAATAAGAAAATGTACAAATTGGGATGGTTTCATAAGTAAGGAGAACCTCTCTGTGTTTAGTCAAGAAACTGTATTTGTGAGCCAGCCCTGCTGGTCTAGTGGTTAAAGTTCGGCGCTCTCACTGCTTTGGTGGCCCAGGTTCATTTCCCGGGCGTGGAACCACACCACCTGGCTGTCAGTAGCCATGCTGTGTCGGCAGCTCACATAGAAGAACCAGAAGGACTTACAACTAGGATATTCAATCAGACACTCGGGTTTTGGGGAGGAAAAAAAAAAAAGAGGAAGATTGACAAGAGATGTTAGTTTGGTTGCAAAAAAAACCAAAAAGAAACTGTGTTTGCAGAGTTCCAGAGGAAGAAGGTGTTGGGATGAGAGAGTAGGATTGGGTTGGAGGTAGGTAGACTATACGCAGCATTATGTCCCTTTCCATGGAGGATATGTACAAACCTGTGTTCCCTCTGCTGGCAATGCCTTTCCCCACTTCTCACCCTACTCACCACACCCTTCACTGAGCTGAGGCAGTTATCCTTCAGGGCTCAGCTGAAATGTTTCCTTGGCATCTTGCACTTTCCCCTTCGTAGCATTCATCGCTCTTGCAATTAATTGTTTGCATCATTAGTTGCTTCAGGCCAGGTTTCCCTACTGCATGGTAAGCTCCATGAATGACAACAATGTCTGTGTCCATTTTGCTTATAGCTTAAAAGTGTCTGGCCCATAGTAGAGGCTCAATAAATCTATAAGTATTTAGTGAATGGTTTTAGGATCTCTTCCTTGCCTCTAATCCCCCAGGATCTTTATGAAGCCCATTCAGAGGGCAGCTAAGCAATAGAGAGCCTTTCAACATGGCTGCTCCTGGCCTCCCCTCTCTCTCCATACTACCCTGGCACATCCCATCTTCAAACCAAGGAGTGTTCTTACAGAGGTAGGTCTAGCAGAGAGGGGGTTCACTGGCCTGGGTTTAAACAAGCAATGTAGAAATAACCTCCAAAGGCATTGACTACTGTGGAAGAAGCGAGTCCCAGCAATCCCCTGACTGGTGTGGATGTGTGTCTGAGCAGGATGGAAGTGCCCCATGGGTGGACTGAAAGCAAAGTGATGTGAGCCCCAGAATACCATTCCAAGGACTTGGTTTTCTGTTGAGCTATTTCTTTCTTAAGTAACTCAACAGCATGGCAAGGGGTGGAGGTTAACTGATTTCATCAGGGTAACAATTCTCCTTAAAGATTCTCAAAAGGAAAAGTAAACCATATGCAAACTGGAGTTCTTTGAGTTCTTGGTAACAGCTTTCTTTCCACACACCTCATAGCACCCTGGCTGACAGCCCCTCCAGAGAGCCAATCTGTAGGCACTCTCCAGTTTACAACGTGCTTTTGACGTACATGCCATCAGATCCTCACATATATGCGAGGCATTATCATCATCGTAGGATATATGTTGTATTAGCATCATCATGCTTATTTTATGGTTGACAGAATGAAGGCCCACAAAGATTAGGAAACCTGCCCCCCGTCACATAACCAGCACTGCCAGAGCTGGCGTGTAGACAGGATGCTCTCCCAGCCACCCACCACTTCCCTCTCACCCATGTCATGAGGTCCAAATTCTTTCCAAGGAAACAGGTTGATGTTGTTAGGACCTGAGGCATTGCCTTGCAGCAGGCAGGCAGACCCGGACATTAGCACTCTAGCGTGGGGCCAAGCTGATCACTTCCGGTTGTGATCCAAGAAAAGGAAAACCTCTCCACAGGCCAACAACATTGTTATTAAGCTCTCTTGACCCAGCCACCTCACAGTGACCCCAATGCTTGCTCTCTCCAGGGTGTGGGGGTGTGGGGAGTCCGCCTGGGCAGACAGCCCTGTGCTCTCTGCACTAGTAGAGGTGGGAGCAGGGGTGTGAGCCTGTGGAAACCCTGCCCAGGGACTGGCTCCAGGAAGCGCGTCCAGTGGCCATGTGGAAGTCCACTGCGGAGGGCTGGGTACAGGGCAAGGAGGTAGGAGCCAGGTCTGTATTCCAAAATCAGCCTCCAGCCTGTTGTCCCCAGAAGAGGAGATCTCAGGGGAGACCACAGTCCTGAGCAAAAAACAAAAGGGTAATAAGGGAGGAAGTAAATGAAGTTGTTTATCTCACTTATTTATTTTTCCTCCCCCATTTCCGCTTATGTTCCTCCAACCAAAATCCGCCTTGCCTCTGGTTTCTCCAGCCACTATCTGGCTAGTAACCTCTCACATTCACATTCTCAGCCCCTCTCTGCTCCCCATAATCTCTTCTCCAGGCTTTGCTGAGCGCTGTATTTACCAGCACACAGGATTTCCGTAGGTGATAACTGCTGGGCCTGGTCACTCCAGAGCTGTCCCTCTGCTCCTTGCGGGTGTCTATTTACAGCAAGGGAAGAATTTCTGATCTCTCCCAAGAATGTGACTGTCCTTGGGGTCTCCCCTATACCAACAACTGAGTAAGCCTCTTGGTAAGCAACACCCCCCTCCGGTCCCTCCCTCTCTGGTTTCTAAGTGTGTGAGTGCCCCAAATGGAGAGACAGATATAAAGTATGAAGAAGAAAAATTTTCAGACGTGGGTCACTCACTCACAAATCTCTAGTCAGAGGATTGTGGGGTGGGGCCTCCTTGCCAGGCCTCCGCAATCCGGGTTCCACAGGAAGGGGATACAGCGCCCCCTAGTAGCCATTTTCACAAAACAGGCACCCACCTCACAGCATTCACTCCCTCCAGGACTGCCAGCTTAATACGCAAAAAAGTACGCACCTCACAGGGGGATTTGTTTTTTGCTTTTTAACTTTCTATTGTGGTGTAATGCACATTCAGAGAAGTACACAAGTCACAAGCTCCATAAAGTTTCACAAAGTGGACACACTGAGGTAATCAGCACCCAGATCAATAAGAGTATTTCCCACATCTGGAAACCCTTTCTAGGCTGCAGCCAAGCCACTATCCACCTCCTCCCCGCCCCTAACCCCCAGAACCACTATCCTGACTTCTAATACCATAGTTTACTTTTAAGAAGCTGGATCCTAAAGATGCACAGGAAAGATTTTAATTTTTCTTAATCAACAATATCTGGGAGGAGAGGGGGCTTGTTGAGCTTGATCAGGGTGTTTTCTTTTTATTTTCAACAGTCGAGATCCTTAACTCCTTAACACCACATCAACTGTGAGGAATTTTAGAAAAAGAATCATCTTAGTGAGAAACCTAGCTGTGGGCAGAATGCCAAGCGTGGAGGAAAAGTGGAATGAGATAAACAAGATGAAGGCATGGTGAAGAGACAGGGGCCACATGAAGCTGAGGCCAGCGGGGGAGGGGAGGGGGGCCCACAAGGATAGCAAGAAACTGAGACACATGTTAATATTTTTACCAAAGGGAGAGAGAAAAGATTTCCGACTTCTCCCAGCAGTCTTCAACCCATCCTTGTCTCTTTGTATTTTTTCCCTATTTCTAGAGACACTGTTTTCAGCAAAGCCACACGCCCACCTCTTTACTTTAAACAAGCATTGAACAACAGAAGTATAACGTGAGCCCCATATGTAATTTTTTTTATTCTGGTAAAATACACATGACATAAAATTCACCATTAGTGACATTTAATGCATTCACAATATTGTGCAACCATCACCACTATCTAGATCCAGGACATTTTTCTCATGCCGGAAGGAAACCTCACATCCATGGTGCAGTCACTCTCCTTTCTCAAAATCATGTGATGCCACCAAGTAGGCGGAAATGCCTTCACTATACGTGTGTTGCACGGGGCTGAGGGCCTTTTCCATCCTCATTAAGGGGACTGCTCACCTTCTCTCCTCTATACAACATCCACATATATAATTTAAAACTTTCTAGTAGCCACGTTAAAAAGAGAAAAAGAAATAGATGAAATTAATTCTAATTTATTTAAAACCCAATATAGTCAAATTGTAATCATTTAAATGAGTCATCATTATAAAAATGATTGCCAAGATAGCTTACACTCTTTTATTTGTACTAAATCTTTGAAATCTGGTGCGTATTTTACACATACAGCGTATCTCCATTTGGACCAGCTACATTTCAATTGCCCCATGCGGCTAATGGCTACCATGTCAGACAGTGTGGCTCTTGACAATTTGTAGAAAACTGTCAATATCCAAAATTATCTTTTTTTTTTTTTTTTTTTTTTGGTGAGGAAGCTTGGCCCTGAGCTAACATCTGTTGCCAATCTTCCTCTTTCTTTTTTTCTCCCCAAAGTCCCAGTACATAGTTGTCTATCCTAGTTGCAGGTCCTTCTAGTTCTTCTATGTGGGATGCCACCAGAGCATGACTGGATGAGTGGTGCTAGGTCTGGGCCCAGAATCCGAACGGGCGACCCCTGGGCCGCCAAAGTGGAGCAGGTGAACTTAACCACACTACGCTATCAGGCCGGCCCCCCTCCCAAAATTATTTTTTTAAAAAGTGATTATTAAATACACAAACGTTCTGAGGCTATAGTTTTATTTTAAATATCAATTTGTTTTCTTAATTACAAAAAATAAAATATCTGGAAACTACAGAAAGAAAAATCACCTATAAGCGCCAATGCAAGAAAAACTCTAATGACTTTTTTTTTTTTACTCCCCAGATCCCCCCAGTATATAGTTGTATATTTTAGTTATGGGTCCTTCTAGTTGTGGCATGTGGGATGCCGCCTCAGCATGGCCTGATGCGTGGTGCCATGTCGGCGCCCAGGATCTGAACTGGCGAAACCCTGGGCCACCGAAGCGAGCGCGCAAACTTAACCACTCGGCCACCGGGCGGCCCCCTGTGAGGACTTTTTAGCACTCCGTGTGTTACGACTTCTTCGCAGTTCTCTTCTCATCATTGTCTGCACCATATAGGGGCATTACCACCCCTTTGAGGTGTGAAACTGAAGGTCAACATGACCACTTCCCAGAGGCAAACGTGCAGCTTTCCCCAGAGTCATGATTGTCTGTCATTCCACCGGGCCCGGCAGTGACCCCTGAGGACAACTGCAGGTTTGCTCTGTGGCTGACAACCCTCCTGTTCCAACAGCAGTTGTCTAGTAAGGCAAGAGGTCTAGCCTAGAAACATGGACTTGAATTCACTGCTCTGTCAAAATTCCTTCCAAACGTCAGATCCTTACAGCTTTCTCTCTCACGCACATTTGAACCTAAGTTTGAAAACATGACCTGGGTAATGAGGAGCCTGGTGAACTAGCTTGTGTCTAGGATACCTTAACGTGAACATTCCAGGGTGCTAGGATGTCATTCATCTCCTCCACCCGACAGATACACATGAACACACAAACACACACATGCACGCTGCCCAGGTCTCCAGTTCCACCCCCATAGAACAGCCCACAAACGAGTGAGAACACCTCTGCTCAGCCTTGCTGACTTGCTGGGAAAACCCAGTGAGCTAAACAGAAGAACCTTTATTTAGCATGCATGCTCAGAAAGAAGAAAACCTACCAGAGACCAGACTCAGTATCGAAGAATGTAAAAACATTTTTTTAGATTTCCCAGAAGCTTCATGCCACAATGCCCCAAGTTGGGAAAAAAATGTGCCATTTCATATGTTTATAACAACATCTGATTTAATATTATACAGTTTTGCTTAGTCACAAACCAGAACAAATACTTGCAGATTTATTACATCCTTCTATTCAGAGACTTAAGTAATCATAGTTAATAATGCGGCCATTCCATAGCCCAGGGAAAAGCTTTATAACTCTTTGGGCCTTAAGATTCCTGAGAGACAGGTTATTTTCAAGAAGGATTTAAGGTTTTAAAGTTCTCAATGAAGCTTGAAATTCATCTTTTCCAGTTCACATGAAAAGAGGTTCCTCTGAAGTTTGGCTGGGATGTACAAAGAGTGGAAAACCAGTTGGCACACAGTCTCCCTGGGCTCTTAGAGAGCGTGGCAATCACTCATGAGCATTCCTGATCCTTACCTTGTCTTTGAAATAAAAACGAAAAACAAAAATGAAAAACCATACCCTTGGCTCCCATGCTCTTTATGTTGTTAATGCTGTATCTTGGGCCTCCTTCTTATTTGCTGTCTCATTAAAAGGTACCAATTGATTAAAAATGGGAGCAAATATTCCTACAAAACCTACTGTCTCATTTATTCCGCCATACATACATGCACATACAAGCATCTGGTACACAATTTGTACAAAATTGTGCAAGGCCCAAGCATTGCCCCTTCCTGGCTAATTAATTCAGGATTAGTTAATGATGTGGTAGTTAACTCAGTTTCCTGGAGGCCCAGGTCGTAGGTTCAGTGCCTCCAGAGCTTTGCTCTCTTTCAGGGCACAGATGGCTCTCCACTGCACTCCACTCCAGCTGGCTGGGGTGGGGGGTGTTTGGATAAGTGGGAACCCATCACCCAAAATGGGCATATCCGTGTTTAACCATGATGTATCCTAGTGAGTTCTATTTTCCTAAGAAAGCCAGGATTTGTCACATTACTCTTTATTAAAGAGAATGTCAACCTTAAAATGGGATGAGAATGTGTGACTGAGAACTTGCTCTACAGAAAATCAGGTAAGAGTTTAGAACAGTTTGGAATCCTTATAAAAATGAGGATTCCTAGGTCCCACGGCAGACCATCCCCCCATGCTGGGATATCTAGGTGTCAGATACAGGAATATCCACTTTAAACAAGATTCCCAGTGATTCACAGACACACTATGGCTTACATACACCAGTCTTAAAGTTCCTTCCAATAAGTTATAAGCAAATGTTTCAAAACGAGACTGTAGTATTAAACTGGTTTCCAGTCGAAAATATTATCACTCTTTGAATTAATTCTTGCCATCTTAGTTTTCAGTAGCCCCTTGCCAGAAGGCAAAGCCTTGAGTTCTAATTCTAACCCATCACCTATAACACGAACAAGTTACTTAACCTTCTCAAACCTCACTGACATGCTTTATGTAATTAGGGATAAGTGTGATTATAAGACTGAAGCAGCTTACAGAAGGCTTTCACATCCATCCAATCCCACTGGATTGTCAGGAAGATCAAATAGCATGTAGCGAGTGAAAGCGCTCTGCAAACTTAATGGCACACCACAGACACAAGGGACAATTAGACTGCAGATGTAGTTTTAGAAAAAAAATCCTATTTGTTTTTTTGAGATCAAAATAGCTGTTTTATCATTGATAAAAGCTAGGCTGGAGGATGTGGTTTAGCAATAGAGAAGCAATGGAATTTCTAATATTGAATCACAGTAAAATTTATCTACCCAACCTCTGGCAGCATCTCTCCCAACTAGACCAGGCTTTTTCTGCCCAGCTCACTGCCTGGACCAAAGAGACGGGAGACCCAGCACCTTGAAGGCAGGCAGAGCCCAAGGAGAAAGGGATGGGGGTGGGGCAGAGCTCAAGGGTTGCTCCCAAATTTACCAATAAGATCTCTCCTGAATAGGAGAATGTGAAGAGGCAGAGAGGGACCAAGACTAACTCAAGCCCCTTCACTGGATACATTAGGGATAAGTGTGACTATAATCCTAAAGAAGCTTACAGGGAAGCTACCATCTTTCCCCCCAAACGCCTCAATTTTTTGTTCTTTGAACCCATTATGCTTAACCATTATGCCTATGGTCAACTGGAAGTGAAGACAGCCTCTTCAGAAAGGAAACTAGCCCTCACTCCCGATACCAGCCACTGCTCCACTACAGATCTTCCTGGGCAGGCAGTCTGGATTTTTGCCCCGTAAGGTTCTGAGATGGGTCAGTAGAGTACATTACGTCCTTCAAGGCCTTTCTGTAGTCATCATGGAAAATGTAGATCTTCTATTTTCCAACTCACATGATTTCCAGCCACATTGAGCCACATAACCCATCAGAGGTTATGAAGCAGAATCCAGATATCACAAAGGCACGCCAACAATAAAATGCCAACAATAAGACATTCTACACTTGACCTTAACTCCCCTCTCCATATCAAATTACCAAGGAGTCCCAAGTCCGAAAGAAAATCCCCTTATGAGTGAAGGTCCTAAGTAGTTAAAACAAGAAATTGAAGTCTGAAGTTAAATCATCTCACCCTCAATCAAGATTAAGTTTAAAGAAATTACATTTCAATTTCTTATTCTCTTTAGTCTCAGAAAGAAGAGCTTTTGATGTTCTGGGTGAGATAGAGTTCTTTCAGTGGCTGCAGCCTGGGCTGTCTTCCCAGGAAGGGCCTTAGAGTTTGGATTAATTCGACTCCAAGCCTCTGATGTGCCTCACTCTTTTTTTTCTTTTTAATTGTGGTGAAATACATATAACTTAAAATTTACCCTCTTAACCACTTCTAAGTATACAATTCAGTAGTATTAAGTATATTCACATTGTTGTGTAACCATCACCACCATCCGTCTCCAGAACTCTTTTCATCTTGCAAAACTGAAACTCTGTCCCCATCAAACAGCTTACATTCTCCTCTCCCTCAGCCCCTGGCAATCACCATTCTACTTTCTGTTTCTACAAATTCTCCTACACCAGGTACTTCATATGAATGGAATCATACTTTGTCCTTTTGTGACTGGCTTATTGCACTTAGCATAATGTCCTCAAGGTTCATCCATGTTGTAGCATGTGACAGAAGTTCCTTCCGTTTTGAGGCTGAACAATAATCCATCGTATGCATATATCACATTTTGTCTATTCATTCGTCTGTCAATTGACGCTTGGGTTGCCTCCACCTTTTGGCTATTGTGAACAGGGCTACTATGAACATGGGTGTATGTGCCTCACTTTTTAAATAGATCAAAAAATTTAAACCACACAGCACTGTCCCCACACCCACAAAATTTAGAAAACAATTCAATCCCCAGTCCCAGAGAAGTTCCAGGCAAAAGTCACAGTTCTAAAGCTCCATATGTGGTGCTGCTAAAGGCCATAGCAGATTCAGAAGGGAAGATTCTTCTTAGAAGATTCTTGTAAGGGAAGAAGGGCAAATGGTTTTATCTGAAGTGCTCATCAATCATTGCCAGGTGACCATAATCCACACAGAGGTTAATTATGGCACAATGTTTACCATATCTGGGGGAGATGAACTCACCCCTGTAAACAGTCTGCTCTCTCAGAGAATAGCATTTGAGACATTACTGCCTTAAACACAGTTTTATGGTTCAAAATAAAAACACGATTGAAAAGGATTTCTTAAACAAGGATTTATTCTCCTGCCTGAGAAGCTTAAAATGTGGACAACACCCAATAAAGGCCAACACTTCTGAGTGCGGCATAATGAAGAGGAAGACAAAGTGTTCAACCCATCCTAGAGCTCATCCCCAGAACATCATCTGCCAAGATATGGTTTGCCAACTGGAATGATGCAAAATGTCAGACACACATCTGTGGGAAGGGGAATCCTCCCACAGGAAGCATGACGTTGGGGCAGAGGGGATTAACATAATTAAAACTTTAAGATGCCGTCTAACTCAGGAAAATGTGGTTGAGCAATACATTGCTAAAACTTGAAATCCTTATTTTGTTTCTTTTCAAAAGGACTGTGAGCATAATGAGAATACGCCTTTAAGAACTAAGATTCACCCCACCAGGCATTAGTGGCGTCCAGAAACTATGTGAACAATCTTACTCGACATCCCCAAGACGTTTATATCTGTCCAACGCAAAACCAGAGGAGAAACATGTTAATTTTCTCAGCCTTTTGATAGCACATATACAAGATCTCTTAGCCTCACAAAAAGCTCCAAATATATTCTCTAGGACTTCAACTGCCTTAAAATATAGACTTGCATTTATCTTGGCCACATTAACGAGATCTGTTTGACCAATACATTTATATTTATGATGACTAAGGGCAGATTATGGTTGTTAAAATTTGTCCTTGGGACATGAAAACACTCCTCTGTCATTAATACATTTTGTAATATAAACTATGATGTCAGGTCAACGTAAAGGGTAAAACCGTTCCTAAAGTATGCACACATCATTTTTTAAAGCAATTGAGCCTAATGGAATAACAAAGGTCATCATAACAAACCATTACAGCCTTGGTCTTGGCAACTCTGGCCACAGAAGAATCTCCAAGAAACGATCATCATTCCTCCAATGTTATGGCATCCAGACGACAGGAATGGCTCGCAAATGAGTCATACGGGCTCAGATCCTCGGTAGCTATGTGAGCACTGGACAATCAATTATTCATGTGTTTACAAAAAGCTTTCCTGGTTGATGTTAACCAGAGCTGCTTGCAAAGAAGAGCTCTCCAGCTGTCCTCGGCCATCCTGGGCCTCTGACTAACAAGCTGCTCTAATTGCTGGGCAAGTCATCTGGAAGGTGCCTTTCTCCTAGACCAAGTAAACTCAATTTTTTATTAAGTGTAAAAATATTAATCAGAAATAATTATGACAATAGTACTTTACTTACAGTAGTCCTGTATGTATGTAGCGAATCCCAAAGAGAGAGAGGGAGAGAGGCTGGACTCAACTTAGATCCCCCAAGGCTCCACAAGGACTGGGAATCTGCACCACTGAAGACACCAGTCAGGGGTTGGTAGAGGGTATAGAGAAGAGAATGAAGAGAAGGAATCAGGAGCTGTAAGCTTCATGAGAGAGGAAGGAGGAAGAGCAGTCTAGAGTGCTCTGTGAAGGCAAAGGAGCACAACTGAAGACCACCAAGGGTGAATAGATTAGATTGGTTAAGAGCCAAACGTGAGTGAACTTGACCCACCCATCAAAATCAGCCTTGGAAGAAGTTGGATGGGAAGTCACTTCTCAGCCCCTTTTGTTACTTAATACAACTTACAGCCTGTCCAGGAAGACTATTAATGTGATGAAAGCAACTCCTCTCTCCAGGCTAGGCTGAAGAGCATGGGACCAGTTGGCCCCACTGGTCCCCTATCAGCTGTGTTTTGAGGGAGAGCAGGATCATAGTCACAGCAGTGGCCTGGGCCTCTTCCTCTGAAGATGGTGCAGTCAGAGCAGACAAAGGGATACCTCAGGTACATTTTTACTATCCTAATTCCAGGAACATTGGTGGTAATGAGCCAGATTCTTCTCCTTGCTTGAAACTGGGTAACTTCAGATGCTATCATAACTCACTTGTCCATTTCTAAGAAAGTGGTAGAAGCCAACAATGTCTGTTCTTGTGAATATGAAATCATAGTATAAAGTGAATAAATATGTTTGGTCAGGGACAGTAGGACCCCCGGAGTAATTCTGCGTAATGTGGTGGGAGACAACTCCCACTGAGAGGAGTTGCAATGGAAAGATAAAGTTGGCAGACAGAAAGACAGCACCCCTCCCTGGAGCATGAAGCATCCTGGAGCACAAAGCATCCTGGAGCACTATTATTATGTGGCACTGTCCTAAGGCCAGGACTAGAGATTCTGTGTTCCCCCACTCACCCTCATCCACCCTATCCATCCATGAACGCAGGTTTGGAGATGAGTCCAAAGAAAGAGAATGCTTCTCCCTAAGACCCATAATAGGAGAGCTGGTCTAAGATACCCTCTCCACACCTCCTTCAACTTCTTAAGCCCCAGTCCCACTCTTCTGCCCCAGTCAGAGGGATGAGGGAGAAGACAAGAGGAAGCATCCCAAGAGAGGCCTTCTCCATGTGGCAAGGGAGCCTTTTAGTTTCTTCAGTCTTCCTATGAATGCACCTCTCCTGCTAATCACTCTTCCTTGACCCTTGCTGGCGCTCCCTCTAGAGACCAGAGCAGCATTACTCGAAAGGTGATTAGAAACAGAATTTTGGGGAGGGTGCTGTTAGACACAAACAGAATTCTTCCCCACAGGTCTGCAGAGATTTCAAGGGGCTGCTGGGCCTTTGAAGAGGAGTGAGGCAGGCAGGACTTCCCAAAGTTATTGGTCTGTGGAATTCTTTTTTAGGAGCAGCCCTCCAAGAAAACTTCCAGAATTCTGTGGACCAATAAAACTTACGGCAGTGCAGTGTTATTACGGTGCAGCACCAACACCCTGGTTAGACCTAATGTTGAAATCTGGTCTGAGCGCTGCTCTGGCACCTTTGAGTGACTCATATATCTGCTTTCCACCATCATGGATTGCTTTAATTTGTCACCCTCTCAGAGTTCTGGGGGCACCTGCCTGGCACTTCATCACAGTGGGTGACAGCCTCACAGATGGGTTCCCAAGGTCACACTTGGCTAGTCAAGCTTGCCTGGCCTCCACACACACTCTTACCAAATTGGCAGCCGTTCCACAGGCGCATCTCCTCACTCTGCCCCCATAGCACTAAGGGAAGAAGGAGGAAAGGAGTATATTTCACTGCCAGACACCTGCCTTATTTCCATCAGGCCCACCCTGATTTCTTTCTGCTCCGTGTGTATAAGTTGCTGCTTTTATCTCCTGGTTGTAAAGTTCTAGCTTTTTCTGTGGAATAGCCGAGAAAGTAAGCCTTTCAACAGCCAGCCCAGACTCTTTCCCACACTCTCCTTTTCAAAATCTCCAGCTCTGGGCTTGTAACTCTCTGCTGTGATTGCAACATAAAATTGTCACCCAGAACGAAACACCCATCAAGGTGGATTTTTTTGGCCTGAACTTGAATGTCCATCACCTTTCTGAGAGTCTGTGATGATCTATATTCCCGATCCTATATTTCAAGTGCAATTGAGTGTGAATGTTCAGTATCCAAAATAAACGAGACATCAGCCCTGCCTTTGGCATTAACCAACTCATTAAATTCAAAATAAACACAAGTAAATGGCTTTTAAATCTCCCTGACAGAAAGCTTGGCAACTACGCTGAGATTCTAGAGGTCACTGGAACTTCTCTCTTCAAACGGAAATCTTCCTCACATTCTGAGGAGCAGAAGGAGACTCCCGACAAATGAGGAGGGTGTTAGGCTACCCCTTCCATATGAGGATTGCCCTGCAATGCAGAGAATGACAAGGCCTGCATGAAGTGTAGCCCTTGACAGAGATTGGGTCACTGGGGAGGTGGATGCTACTATTTACAAGGGTTGGAAGTTCAGATCTAAGGCATTTAGCTCGCCACTGATTACAAGTATCTAGGAATAGCCAACAAACCAACCCTGAGTTTCTCATCAGTGCCTAATTATTGGCCGCTCTCACAATCCAATATTCACATGGTTTCCTAAGTCCCATGTGCATTCTGCCATGGGTTCCTTAGGTCCCATTAGTAATGCTATGTGCTGAACTCTTATTTTTCTCTCCATCTGTCTGTAACTTTAGCATAAAGTGGATGCATCGGGGAAGACGATGGGCCAGGTTATCTGATTAATTGTTCTGACTCTCCACTTCACCCCAAGTATGCAGAAAACAAATTGCAATAATCCACCAACCAGAAAACATATACACATGCACCTGTTCATTTGTAACTTTATTTCAGAGCTAGGCGAGATTCCAGTTGATTACTAACCTCTTCTATAAAATCAAAGTGGAAAAATGCCCACCTTTTGGTAAAAAGCATGTTTACTTGACAATCAAATCCTTCAAAGATGGGTGTTCACCTAGGAATGCTCATTTGTAGGCGGGTCCATTTGTAAGAGACCCAGCTCTGGTCCGGCGGCAGAATTATTGGCTTTGCCCATCCACATCAGTCAGCTTCAAAGCCTGACTCTGTGCCAAGAGGTTAGTAATATCTGAAAGTATTCAAAGCGGCTTCCATTTATTTACGGTTTTGAAATATTTCATCATGATTTAGTCAGCTTCCTAACACAATCAAAATTGACAAAGCGGCAATAAAAGATATACTTCATGAGATCTTAGAGGATTATAATTCGATCAGTAGAAAAATGAGATGTTGGTTCTTAAATGAAGTGACATATGCTTTCCTTTCTCCTTTGAAAGGTTTTCAGAGGTTTATTTTAAATCACACAATCATGTTTCTTCTTATCCATGGACGCTAGAACTTTCCGCCCTGAATTGGAGGACGAGCACTCAGCCATGAGTTGACGGGACCAGCAGGATCCAGGAGGACTCCATGAGAGCATAGCTATGCTTTAAGGAAATCAAACACCTACAGCAGAGAAGCAGAAGGCTCCTGGAGGGTACCCCACCTGCTTTTTCAAAGAAAATTTCTAATATAGAAAACTAAACCCCATCCACAGGTTTCAATCTTTTCAACAGCGTGGACTGAGCTGTCATTCAGCACCAGTCAGTGCTTCCTCTCCTTTCAAGATCATTTCGTTTTGCTCTGATATCAAGAAGGGCACCATCATTTCCCTGGGCACCATCAAACAGCATCTCAGACAACATGACTAGGGGTCTTCCCCTTTCTGGTGCTACTGTCCACTCTCACATGTTGGGGAAAGTTTTGGATCATAAATGAAATATATTTGATATTTTGTTTCACGGCAAGGATGTTTTTGTCTGTCTTGCTTTTCACATGTTCCATATCACAATCTGGCAGCAGTGTTGCTCTCATGAGTTGATTTTCTCCCCTGACATTTCTGTTGCCCTACAGCTCAGAGGCACTGCGTGCTATGAAGGATCAATCAAATCCTCATGGATGCTGTCTGAGAGGCAATATTACCAGATCCAAGATGTTGATGGAAAATTAGCATCTGAAGTGTTTCCTGAAAGTTAGGCTCTTTATGCCCTTTCAAAAGCTAGTCTAGGGCTTGAGGTGAAACGGGAAGTGACATTCCAGCCTTATTTGGGGAACTACTTAATTTCCATTGCATGCCCCATGCACGAGGTAATAGAGCATTCCAGAACATTCTTCTCACTTGCCCACTCTTCCTCTTTCTCTTCTCCCCTCTTTCCTTAGGAAGCGGTAATGAGATGATGGAGGTTAGCCCTCTGGGTAGGAGATTGGAGAAGGAGAAAGAATTATTCCACAATCATAGTTAAACAAAGGATTTTCAGAATCGCATCTTGTCATTTAAGTGACTTACAGAAGTCCTATTAAGTTATCAAGACTATATTGCTTTGTTTTGGGCACTGGGACACTGGAAACATTGAGATGCAAGGAAGTCCAAAAGACAACAAACTTGGAAATCACAGATCTAAAGAAAACGCTGAGGTGTCAGTTCCAAAACTCTGTGCTTCAAGGGTTGGCATTTTTGAGGACATTTTTTTTAGGGCATCTGATAGTCCAGGACATAGGATTCCTCTTACTGGTCCAGCAGGTACACAGGGTCTCCCACTTGGATTGTCCCTGGGTTTTCCAGAACGAAATACTGCCCAAAGAGAGGTGATTTTCCATACAACTTTTGCTCAGAAGGGTCACACAGGCGGTAACTGCAGAAGGAGAAAGATGGTGATGAGTCAGTGCCAAACAGAAGCAAGACCTCCAACAACATGTAGTTTCTTCTCAGCGGAGGTGAGCATCCACCCCACACAGGGCCACCATGTTGCCCAGCTCCAAAGAGCGCCATTCCCATCACAGCATAACAGAACAGCGCCTCCTGGAGTTGTGCAGTGAACAGCCCACCCAGTGTACAAACTACACAGACACAGCCAATGGCCACATCACCACATCTTTCCTCCATGTAATGTCTCCTTTTTCAGCATTCAGAGATGAAGTACTCAAGATATGGAGACATACCTGATTACCTTCTTTTTCTCTAAGCTTCTCTCCTCCTGCCTGCTCCATGTCTGTCACTGGAACCATCATCCCACCAGTCACTCAGGCTTGGAGCCCGGGAGTCATCCTTTACACCTTCTCCCTCACTTGCCACAGCTTAACTGGCTCTTCCTACACCGCATCATATGAATTTGCTCACTTTTCTCCTAGTATCACAAGCTTGCTTCAAGCAGGCTCCGACTATGGTACTAACTTCTTCACCAACCTCTCTTCCCCATCCTCCCCTCCCCCTCTTTCAATTCATTGTTGACACTACACTATATTACTTGCCTCTTTTTGCTCTGGTCTTATCATTCCTGGGCTCAGAAACTTTCAACGGCTCCCCAGAGCCTAAAGAATAACATTCCAACTCGTCAGGCTGGCGTGCAAGGCTCGCTACCTGGCCCCAGCCAGCTTTTTCAAACCTGTCACCCTCTGCTCCTTTTATAGGCACCTACACAGCACTGCACTGGATTCATCATCCTTTCATCTTTGCATTTTGCAGGCTCTGAGATTCCTGTGGGATGCCCTCCTCCCGTTCCCCACGCATTAGAATTCTACCTTTTCCTCAAGGCCCAACTCAAATGCCACACCTCCGAGGAAGGTAGCCCAGGATCCCCCAGCCAGGCGTAATTTCCCCCTCCTCAACTTTCTCTGCTTGCCCCTCAAACACTCACATGCCTTGTCCTTCAGTGTCAGGGCACACATCTATCTGTCTTACAAGACAGGGAGTCCCTGGAGAGCAGGAACTGTGTCTAACCCCCTCGCACTGCTCACATCCAACGCTGGGTCTCATATGTCACCAGCGGCCCACAATCGTTCGTTAAATGGATGAATGTGTTGGTGAGTAAAACCCTCTATTCGAAGCAGTGTGAACATCTTTGTCAGGAAGATAAATGCAAGAAGCCCCAGGAAGCACGCACACCAGCAGATGTGCGGGAATAACACAGCAAGATTCTCCCTTCTCTGGCCCACTCTCCACTAGGAGAAAGTTTTCCTTCAGTTTCTCATTTAAGCTAATTCCAATTTTACATCATTTTTATAGGAATTATTCATTTCATTCTACCACGCTTAAAAAAAAAAGAAACTATTGCAACAACTTGGTCCTAATTTTGATCTTCAAATTAGAATGGCTAATGAGAAAACAGAGAAGGTCTTGTCTAGAGCCTCCTTCTGGGGAGCTCGGCTCCTCCTCAGCCTGCAGGCTGCATGTCCCTAGGCTCCATGTCTGTTTTGTTCATTGCTGTATTCCCGCAGCTTTGCACAGTGCCTGGTACACTGGAGCGGCTCAAAAAATGTTCGTTGAGCAAACAAATAAATAAATCAACCAATGAGTGAAAACCTTGAGCTACTGACCCAGGCTGCCCCAACTTGCCAAGAGTACCCCCCGCTCAGCAGTCAGGTGTCTGCAATGACCTTGGACCCTGGGAACCCAGGCACCTCTCCTAGCCTGCCTCTCCCATCAGCAGGCAATACCAGGGACATCTGGGGGTCTGCAGCTGTGGGAGGGTGGGCTCTTCAGGGTCAGGGGCAGATCAGCTACTGTTATGGCTTGAAATATGGCCTGTTGCTGCCAAGCTCTGTAGCCTGGGGTCCCCTGCTCTGATTATCCCCAGAGAGAATTGAGAGTCAGAGTTCTGTGCATCATACATTAACAGTTTGTAGAAAACGTGGCACATATTATGTTTTCATCCTTACAACAAGCCTACGTGGGACTTTGTGTTATCCCGACTTTACAGGTGGGTCTCGGAGGAGTAACCCATGTGCCTAAGATCACAGATCAACGTGGTCAGGCTGGGGCCAGGACCCAGGTCTGGCTGCCTGCAGAGTCAGGACTCTTCCCACCCAGGATGCGAGCCTGGTCATTTATATACCTCCGGAATGCAAGCACAGGCCTCAGAATTGAGGGGGTTAATATCTATCCTTCTACACAAAGGTTTAGCTTCTCCCAGGTTTCACCTGCCCCTGCCATCAACCACTCACACACTCAGTCCCCCACCAGGTAACTTCGGACCCAAAGGAGCCGCCACCCCTCTCGGCCCAGCCGCTTAAACTGCGCGGGCTGGGGCGAGGGGGTGGTACGCACGAGTACAGCTTTGGGCGCCTGGTTTGCAGGTGGCAGTCCATTTCACTGTCTAGGGATTGAAGCGGGACGCGCTCTGGGAGTGGAGAAGTGGCTCTCGGCTGGCCGCAGCGGCGTGGCTGCCGGCTGGCCCTCCAGCATCCCAACTCCTCTCCCATCTCCAGCTCCTGCGGACACCGCCTCTGCAGGGCCCGCGGGAAGACCCGAGAAATGAGAACACCAGCGACCCCTTGTGGGGCTGAGGAGGTATCGCAAGCGGCTATGAATTCCCGTGCACACCAAGCGGTGCTCAACAGACTGAACACACAGTACTGTCTCACACGTGGATCTTCTATGACTTTTTTTCAAATATAGATATATTTCTGTTTGGATTAATAAATTATAAACTCATTTAAAAGCTCATTTCTTAGTGCATTTTCTCTTTCTATGAATATAAAATATGCAATACTCTAATGAGCAGGAGGCCCAAACAATTTTGTTTAACCTAAACAGAGGTCTCCATTTCTAAAGGGTGTAGTGTGGATGGAAACACTGTAAAGTGCTGTGCACCAGTGAGGGCTGCTCATTACTTACTCTGCCTGGTTGACGCATTTACTGGTCAATGCCCAGGCCATGACTACGGGTGGGGTGTCTGGTCACTGCTGGGTCCCCATCAAGGGGCACAGGCCACTTCTGAGGCCTGACAACCTACTCCTCCTATGGCCAGGTTAAGAACTAAATAGCACTGTGAACGTCCATGGAGGGAGGAGCACCGGAGGCTGAGCGAGTTTGAGAGGGGTTTCATTTACTCAGCCTCCGAGAACAGAGAGAAGTGTCTTCAGGCTTCTCCTTCTCCCAGAAGGTGTCAAGTTTATAAACTGAGGCTATCAATGACCATAGCCCAGAAGGTCATTGTGTACAGTTTTTTCCCATCTATTAAAAATATCGTACTTATTGCCTTACTCTAATCAACCAGAAGAGCGAACCAGGAGAGGTGGGATTAGCCCAGTTTTCACAAATAAAGAAACTGAGTCATCAAGATGCTAAATGACTAGCCAATGTCACACAAGTAGCGTGAGACAGAGCCAGATCAGGGTAGGAGTGTCTGTCTCCTCCCACAGCATCACCACCACTATATCCTTCTGTCTTTAGCTCAGCACAGCACAGCCTAACCCAAGCGGCCAGTGGCAGACGTCCTTATTGTCAAAGTATTCATGCATCCGACAAAACTTTTGCGTCTTCAGAGCTGACGTGCTTTGTTCTTTCTATTAGGAGCAAGACGTTAAGGAAGCAACAATGACAGGCTCGCACCAGTTAAGCCGTGGAAGTCAGTGTAGAAGTCACTCTCCCTTAAGAAAGCAAAGAGTAATTCCATCTTCATATTCTGCTGCTGGCAGACAGGCCTCGTGCCTCCGGCCTGCAGATGTCCTGCAGTGCCAGACGTATTTCTGTTTCTCTCCTTGCTTTGCCAACTTACACCCTGCCTGTTAGTGACAGACATCAGTAGTTAAGGCCGGCAGAGAGGTCTCCCTGCTGAGAACTCGCATTCTCAGAAGCAACAAGGCCCTTGGGCACCGGGGGTAGGGGGGACACAGGCAGATGGAAGGCCATGCAGCTCCCAGCAACCTGCCCGAGAGCGGAGAGGGCGTCCTTGACACCAGTTTTCTTCGCTTCCCATGATTTATGTCATGCAGCCAGGCCGTTCTCTTCCCGATTTATGGCCACCTGTCCTGCAGAGAACATAAATTACTACATCTATGGCAATTTAAATCTCAGGAAGAGATAGGGGAAGACACCTAGGCTGGCTGCTCCGTCTCCTGGGGTATTAGAAGCAATTACGGTGGGATTGTCGGGCTGCAGAAAGCCTGCAGAAGATCAGGAGAGCTGTGCTGGCTCCCTGTGACCCCCGCCTGCCTGCCCTCACTCTGTGTTTGGGGTCAATCACGCTCCTTCTATAAACACAGGCTCCCAATGGAGGGAGGGTGCCAAAATTCAGAAGATTCAGAGAATCAGCCTAAACCCATGGAGAAATTTCAGGATGCTATTCCTGCAAGCACAGAACTTTCGCAATCCAGAGGGAAAGGTGCCAGGCACCAAGCAATGTGCTGGAAGAAGAGAGAGAACATGCTCTCTTTTTCATAAGAAAGGACGACCATCATTTCCCCAGATCACTTGGCTGGTTTGCACATAGGATCATTGAGATCTGCCCCGTCCCCAGCTTATTTTATAGGGAACACCCACAGCCTGAGTGAGAGGGGTCCTGATGATCACAAGTCATGTGAGACAGAGCAGGCTTCCTGACTCCCATCAAGGGTTCTGTCCTGACCCACCCTGCCTTTCTTCTCTTTGGAGCTCCTCTGCAGCCACAGGAAAGCAGGGAGATGGAATGCTGGTTTGTTCTGATGGAGAGGAGCAAGCACGTTTTGAGGAACAGCTATGTCTGGCATTGCTGCTTCTCAAAACTCTGCTCCCCTCACCAGTGTTCCACCACGCACAGGAACTCTTCCCTCCACATTTTATTGTGATAATTCTCAAACACACAAACAAGTTACAAGAATTTTACAGCGAGCACCCATTTACCAATCCCATTACCCATTTACCAATCAATCACCTGCACTCTAGACATAACTTTTCAGCGTATTTCCTTTATCATGAATTTGTCCATCCGTCAACCCATCGTCACTTTTTTGCATTTCCAAGTAAGTTGCAGACATGAGTAGACTTCACCCCTAAACGGTTCAGCTGGCATATCGTTTCCTAGTGTTAAAACGTTCTTTACTTTTTAGGGGAAGTAAGATTTACATGGAGTGAAATGTACACATGTTAAGTGTTCCTTCGTATTGACTTTTTGCAGAAAAATTAATTAATGCTGTTTTGAGTGTTGAGAAAAATACAACATTCCTCAAAATGATGGGATTTGCCTCAGGCTGGTCTGTAAGCCCCTCTTTGATTGTCCCTGCAAATCCACACCCAAGGGGGGCACTCAGATGAAAAGCAGCCATTGCTCTTCACTTCAGGAATTCCTCTCCCTAGCTCCCCTTGACCCACCGTGCTGGACTTCACTCCTGACTCCCTCTCTCTGCCTGGTGGCCTGGCTTGTTGCATGCCAGCTGTCTACCTTGCTGTAGCCTGGCCCTCATGCAGGACGCTGGTCTCCATGGACTCAGGTGCTGGCCAGAGACGTCAGGCCTAGAGTCTCACCCCTGGGGGTAACACGTAGGCTGGGATGACAGTAGTCACCCCAGGCTTCAGCTGGCCCAGGGACGGGGCCAGATAGTAGATTCTCAAACAGCAGGATGGGGAGGGAGGGACTAGTGCTGATCAAAGGGACCTAAATCATTGGCCCAAAAAAGGCCGTGAGCAACAGGACTCACATTGCAGGGGGCGAGTCTGGTCTCACAAACCCCAGCATGACTTCCCTGGAATGTGCTCTTTCATGATGGTTTTGACGTCACATGGCCACACCTCAACTGCGTTCCTTCCCCAAGTCTTCCAGGGCTTTGCCCAAAGCAGTTGTCACAACCTCCCTTCCTCCCCACACCCCCTCTACAAGTGACACCTGGGGGCACAAGTCAGGGTCAAGGCTGAGGGTCTCAGGAGCTGCAGCAAGGAGACCTGACACCCCCACACACACCTGTGACCCTGCCTTCAACGTGGAAGGGACCAGTGAAGACCAGCATCATTAGTTCACATTCAGAGTTTCAGCAAGATCTCGGTCCCAGATTTGGCAGATAACAGCACTGAAGTGCATGGATCCTGAATTATTGTTTGAGCAAAAGTAATGCAGGCTGATTATCACACATTTAGAGACTACATATAAGAATATATGTGGGGGCCACCCTGTGGCCCATTGGTTAAGTTCGCACGCTCCGCTTTGGCAGTGCAGGGTTTGACTGGTTCGGATCCTGGATGCAGACCTGGCACCGCTCATCAGGCCATGCTGAGGCGGCATCCCACATGCCATAACCAGAACAACCTACAACTAACATATACAACTATGTATTTGGGGAGAAAAAACAGAAAAGAAAAAGATTGGCAACAGTTGTTAGCTCAGGTGCCAATCTTTAAAAAAGAAAAAAAAGAATATATATATTTTCCCCACAATTCCGTTACCAAAAGGCATTGGTAACCCCATTAACATTTTGGTTCATAACCTTCCAGCCTTTTATCTACTTATATACATTTATATATTTTTAAACAAAATTTAAAAAAATAAAATAGTAAATACTATCTATACTGTTTTGTCATCAGCTTTTTAAAATTAATGTTATCTTAACTATTTTTCTATGCAATTTAAACTTATTCTCTGTAATTGTCTTTAACTTAACATTTTTTTGTTTTGAAAATTTTAATGTAGAAACAAAGGTAGAAAGAATAGTGCAGTGAATCCCGACACATCATCACCCACATTCTGTTTATCAAGATTTTGACAGGTTTTTCCATGAGTCCTTGTTTATTTTTTTTTTTTTTTTGCTAAAATAGTATACAGCATGTCCCAGACATCATGTCAGCTCGTCACCTCACTCCTATATACTTCAACACACCTCTCTAAAACATACAGATATTTCTTATATCATCACGATACCATTATCACACCTAACAAATTTTTGGTATCATGTAATTCTCCATCTGTAATAAAATCTGCCAAAATATCTAAACAATGTTTTTTTTTAAAGTTGATTTGTTTGAATCACGAATTCTAAATGAAAAATAAAGTTATTTGTGCGAGCAGGCATTCTGGGGACCAAAACACCCAGGAATGTTTTCCAAATTACCCAGTTATTAGGACCCCCTTCCGCTTCAAGACCATGTGTGAGTGGAGTTCTCACCACTTCATCTTGGAGACACTAAGCCGCCCAGTCCTACCTCTTCAGGGTCTCCAGCGGCTCCTTCCTGTCCATGATCCCGGTGTCTGGGTCCACTGTGGTTAAAATGCACCTGGACACACACACAGAGCATCATTCAAGGGACAAAGCCGAGTGACCTTGGCCCTCCCCCCTCTCCCGCACACGGTGGAGGAGACTCACCTGGAACAAGCCATCACCCTTTTCAGTTCCACGTCACCGATAAGAAGCTCATGCCACGAATCCTAGGGAATAAAGCACAAAATTTGCATAAGCACTTCTGAGCCCGAGCCCTGACACCCCTAGGTAGGGACTTCACAGGAAGTGACACCTAATGAAGCCACTTACGTCAAAGATGGCGGACTTTTACATCCATCCTGGATGACCTTCCCGGTCCCTCTGTGCCTTTGAAATGTCAGTTCATTCCCCTGCAATGAAATGCTTGCTCCCTCTGCTCTACTTGTAAAACTGGGACAGAAACTCACCTGCTACAGGCAGTCTCCCTGACTGATCCTGCTTGACTCAAGGAGGTGGGGTGGGGAACGGAGGGGACAGAGAGTGAAAGAGAGGAGGGGGTGTGGAGAGGCGGCATTATTCTAGGTTGTATCAGATCCCTTTGTGCATGCCTAAAGTGGATTAAGATCCTTAAGTCCTTGAGTAGATCTTGCATTATCTCCCTTGGCCAGAGATGCACAAATCAAGAGCAGACCCCAAAGCCTTGTTTTTCTTCGCATCTCCAGCCCAGGAAGCTCCTTGGGCATTAGCCTATGGCCTGGGTCACTGGTGCCTACCTTTCAGGACAAACCAAATCAATGCACTGCGCCCTTGGCACCCAGCAAGGGAGATACAACACACATATATGAAATGTTCATGATCAATATTCTTTTAAAAAGGTCCAGAAACTTTGAGAAAAAGCCTAATCAGGCCACACACTGTGGGTCGGTGTAATTGTGCAGGTGAGAATTATTCTGGCCTTTAGAGAAGAAATCCTCAGGCTCCTCTGGTCCCGGGAAGTTTAGGGAACAGATGGGATCCGAACTGAGTCTCACAGGATGGAGATTTTGAGAGGCACAAAAGAAAGGTGAGGAGACTCCAGGCAGAGGGGGCCACCATTAGTAAGAAGGACGCTGAGGGGACAAAGGACATCTGATTGCAGTTCTGACCTCACCTTCAGAAGGAAGTGCTGGCTGGCTGAGGGCTGGAGACAAAAATCCGTGAGTTAAAACAAACCTGCCCAGGCCTTTGTTGATCACGAGCCAGAGACAGACTCACAATTTAATTCTGATAGCATGTAGCGTTCTTGATATGCATATCGCAGATTTTTTTTTTTTTAATTATAAAATAGGTCTTAACTGCATGTAAAGCTGGGCACACGGGATTAGAGCAGCCCCAGCCTGTTCTGTGTGCATTTATCCACTAGGGGGCACTGTAGTCCTAAAACCATAAAAGATCCAAAAAGAGAGATAAGAGGGTTCCAGTTGGGAAATTAAATGCGCAATAAAAACTGCTGGAGGGGGCCAGCCCCATGGCCAAGTGGTTAAGTTCATGTGCTCCGCTTCGGCAGCCTGGGGTTCACCAACTCTGATCCTGGGCACGGACCTACACACCACTCATCAAACCATGCTGTGGTGGTGTCCCACGTAGAAGAGCTAGAGAGACTTACACCTGGGATTTGCAACTATGTACTGGGGCTTTGGGGAGAAAATAAAAGAGGAAGATTGGCTACAGATGTTAGCTCAGAGCCAATCTTCCTTACCAAAAAAAAAAACAACCCACTAGGGATTGAGTCACAAGTAAATAAGGTAAAAATTGTACCATAATGAAAGCATCTATTTGGCAAAGGGGAGGAAAAGGAGAAACTATTATATGCTGAGCTCACACTGTGGGCCAGAATTGTATTTAAACCTGAAGAGCCCTTGAAAGTCTTCCTACCAGAACACATTACGTGGAGGTGATAAGAAATTTAAACGGGACAATCCGGGTGTGGGAGAGGCACAGACACAGCATAGTGTGGCTTTAGAGAAGGGAGGCAGCTCTTCTGGGTGTGGTGATCAGAGCAGACTTCACAGGGGAGCTGGCTGCTCACCCGGGCTTTTAAAGAAGAGCAAGGGTTTCTAAGTGGGGGCAAGGGGCAAGATTCGAGGCAACCAGGACACAGGAGAATATATATTAGGTTCTCGGTCCAGTTTGCCTCTCAGAGCTTTTATTGGAAATAAAGGCTGGGAAAGCAAATTGTGGAGAGATTATGGAGGGACTTGAATGATGGAGTGGGCAGTTCAGACCTTTTGAGAAACGAGGAGTCACTGAAGCTTTTCAAGCAACGCCGTAACGCTGACTACTTGTCACAAATTTTTAGAGTAGAAGAGATCACACTGGTGTTCTGGGAGGCTTGGCTGCGGCCACATCCAGGACCACTCAGTGGTCCTGACTGAGATTATGAAGGTGTGATCTAGCTGCTGGCCCAGAACAGAAAGGGAGCAGATGTGGTTGCGGCTGAAAGGAATAGGAGCGAGGAAGGAGCCAAGGGTGACTTAGAAGCTCCGAGCCAGGGGGAAAGAAAGAATATGGCACCTTGACAGAAACTGCGAAGTGAAGAGAAGGAGTTTGAGGAGGTGATGGGGCTATGGGGTGGGGAGCACGTAAGGACAAGTTTGCTATGTCAACATGTGAAAATGCCCCACAGCTAGTTGGAAATGTGGGCCCAGCACTCCGGAGGGAGTCCACGGTTGGACATTTGGAAAGGACCTACATAAGGGTGACAGATGGTGAAGCTGCGGGAGAGGACGTGATCACCAAGGGGAGGTAGAAAGGACGGCCAAGGCCAGAGAGTTTGGAAGCCCCTGCCTGAGTGAGGAAGAGAAGGACAAACAGCAAAGGAGCAAGAGAGGGCAGTCAATGGCAGTACAGCCAGTGAGACAAAAGTTCCCAGAAGTGGTACCCATAGGTCCAAAGGGCAGGGTGACGATGAGCAGGAGGTCACACTGTGGTCAGGGAGGGGAGAAGGGTGGCATCAGTTTCCCTGCTGGGCATGGGGCAGAAGTGAAGGCTGAAGAAGTGAGGGCCAGGAGCACAAATGATGGGCGTGAAGGGAAGCAGAGAAGGACCACAATCACTGAGAGGTGGGTTCTGAGATGATGAGTGGGTCTGCTTTCCAGAAGCTTCCATGCAGCTGCTCAGTTCCCTCCCAGCTGACTGTGACAGCCAGCTCTCCCCCAGCTGCACCTGGCCCCTTCTCCAGACTGTCCCACAGATTTGTACGATGCAAACCGCTTTCTGTCACTCTCTTGCCTAAAAATCCTTCCCAGACCCCAAAATCCTGACACCAAGGACCTTTTCTCTCAGCCCCTGTCCCCTCTTGAACCCCAAGGCTGCAAGACGGCAGTTCTCTCATGTCTCCAGAGCCCTGCACATGTTCCCTCTCCCTCAATGCTTCCTCCTCCTTCTTCAATTGGCCAATCTTGACTCATTCATTCATTTAACAAAGAGTTAGTGGGCACTTCCTACGTGCCAGGCTCTCTTCTAGGAGCTGGGGGTACAGCAGTGGTCAAGTCCTGTTCTCAAGGAGCATGTATAGGGGAAACAGACAACAAACAATACCCAAGTAAACACAGTGTGTCAGGCGGGGACATGTGCTGGAGGGTACTGGGGTGTGCAGGCAAAGCCAGGAATGGGGCAGTCAGGGAAGGCCTCACCGAAGGGGAGGGGAAGGCCTCAGCAGGGAAATGAAAGAGGTAAGGGAGCGAGCCATGCAGATATGTGAGGGAAGGTATGCCAGGCATAGACACCAGCATGTGCAAAGGTCCTGGGGTGAGGAGCCAGCACGGCTGGAGCAGAGTGAGAGAGAAGGGGAGAGAGATAGGAAATGGAGCCCTGGATCTAGCAGGGCATGGGATCACACAAGGCCTTGATAGTCATCATAAGGATCCCATTTTTTACTTGAAGAGAGAGAGAGAACCACGAGAGGGTTTTGAGAAGAATGACATGATGCGAATTACATTTACAGGATTACTTTGATCAATGTGTTGAGAATAGACCACGTATGATGGCAGGGGTAGGTCAAAGGTAGAAGCTGGGAGGCAATCACAAAAAACCATGTGAGAGAGGGTGGTGACAGCCCAGGGAGGGAGTGGAGGAGGATGGGAAGAGGACAGAGCCACCAAGATCTGTCCACTGTTTGAACGTGGGAAGTGAGAGAAAGAGAAGAACAAAGGGTGGTTTCCAGTTTGAGGCCTGAGTAACTGGAAGTCAGAGCTGCCATCTACCCAGATGAGCAAGCCCGGGCGGAGCTGGCTTTGGAGTGGAAATTCAGCCCTCAGTCCTGGACATACTGAAGCTGAGATGAGACATCCAGGGAGAAATACGGAGACGGTGGTGGGAGAGTTCTGGTGTAAGGATATTGGTGAGGGAGTCCTCAGCATAGGGAAGGTTTTGAAAAACACAGATCAGAACCATGAGTAGAGACAGGCCAGCTCAGCCAGAGTGTGGTATTAACATCCAAGTTAAAATATGAAATGTTCCCAGTTAGGGAATGCTCCGAGTCAGAAAGCGGGAGAGCGCCTTCAAGGACAAGATCCAGTTCAAAGAAAATTCCTACCTCGGAGGTCCTCTCACCTCGTGGTACCATCTCAGAACTTTGGGGTAGGCAATGTCCTCAACACAACCCGTGACACAAAGATCACATGGTGCAGGGAGCTTGAAGGGGGCTGTGGTCAAGGGAGAAAGCTATTGTCTGTGCCAAGCTCCTCTACTCATTAAAGGAACAAAACGATTGCCACCTCTCCACGGCACTCTCTATGTCTTAAAGCTTCTCCACCAATTATCAACCTTGATTCTCACGTTTCAACTGGGCAGAGGCCATTTGAAATTATCTACATTTTATAACTGCAAGAGGCAGAGGCCTCCAGGGGTTCAAGGACTTGTCCGGGGTCATATGACCACTTACTGGAGCAGGCATATTGGAATCCAGGTGTCCGGATCTCACGCATGCCCCCTGAGACCCTCAGAGCTCCTTGGGCCTGTGGCACGGTCTGGGTCTGAGACCCGGCTCCCCTGCTCCTTGCTGTGGTGCGGCTTCGGAGGAACCGGGTCACCTCCCCAAGGCCCTCCCTTCTGGCTTGTAAAACAAGAATGCTAGCTTCCACCTTCCAGGCCTGCTGCCCGGAATAAAAGAGACAATATACGCAAAACACAATGGGAGCATGAATTAGAAATCCTCCTTCTCATTTCTTGTGGCCTGAGAAGGAAAACCCACCGGAGAAATGGCTTTCCTGGCCACAGCTGGTGAAGATGAATATCAACAAGACGGTCAGAGGCGACCAACACTGATTTTCCCTCAAGTCTAAGTCAGGCTGACCTGTGGTGGGCATGAGCAAGAACTGAACATGGAGGGACAGCCCACCCCAGGGTCTTGAGGGACAATGCACGCTGTTCACCCACCTCACGCAAGGAGCTGACTTGCCATCTTTAGAAGACAATGATAAGCTTGGAGTGTTGCGACTGAGTATAGAGCACCTCATATAAAACATTTGGGCGTACTTTTATTACCATCCATTGACTGACATTGCGTTGGTACTTTTCATAAGTTACCTTATCCAAATTGATCTTTTAACAAACCTCTAAGGCAACCCTGGGGAGCAATGGTCACCCCACCTTCCAGGGAGGGAAGTGAGAGTTAGAGGGACTGCACAAAGTCACGCAGAGGTCAGGGAGGAAGATGAAGGCAGACCTCAGACCCTCTGGTTTGAATGTGGGAATGAATTTTCTAGGAATTTTCTAGATTGCTTCTCTTTCGGCACACCTTGCTGCCTCCTCACAGCAAAACTGAAAGACAGAATTTGTTCCCCTGAGTATAAGGGGTTAGAACTCGTCACTTAGACTCAATTCTTCCCAGTGCACAAAGAGTGGGCCTTTCCTGTGTCCTTTACCTTTCCCTTCCCATCTACAAACACAGGCACAACCAGAACTCCTGAATTCCCATCTGACGGCCAGAGCCTCCGTGGAGTCCCCACAGCTGGGTGGCTGCTCCTCACTGAGCCTACGGCCACCAACCTCTGTCTTCACGGTAGACAAGGAGAGAATCAAATGAGACCTCCAAAGGCAATTATGAGGGTAAATCTGCTGCCAGAATCATGTGGTACATTGGAAACCCTTCATGCTAAGGCACAGTGCAGACATCTGAGGCCAGACTGAAGGTGGCACTGGATGAGTTTTAGGGCAGTGCCATCTCAGCTTGGGGCCAAAGCCCCTCCACCCCCCCACCCTCCAGCAGCCATGCTACAAATACCTGTACTCCCCAAGGGAAAGTCATCTTCAACAAGACGTGAGCTCATTCTGTCTTTGTTCCGTGGCCCGCACGGATCGTGTATTCCACGCTAAGCAAATTTGGCTCAAAAAAGAATCCGCCTCCTTGGGAATTCTCCTTAGAAGCCTCAGACCTAAACTGCTCCTTGACACCAGCATCTCTACCTCATCTCTATTTGTATCCACCACGCAGAAGTCTGCACTGATCAGGTGCTCAAGAAATCCAAAAATTGAACTGTCAGGTAGTATAGGGCCAATGAATAATGCATCCTTTGGAATAACCTAGTCCAACGTTGAAGACCCTCATACCTTAAAAAAAAGTGAAACCTAAGGAAAAAGGGCAAGGACGGCATAGTGTTACCTCTGCATAGACACCACACCCTGAAATCACGATATTGGGCCTGAAGTTTGTGGCTTTAACTTTCTTCTCCAGCCTGGAGTTCAGATCTGCCAATGATGCCTCAGAAAAGATCAAAAATGGGCTGGCATCTGGGTAAGCAATCTGGTAAGGAAATAGAAGTTGTTATAATGTGGCACACAAGGGAAGTTCTCAGAGGTCACATGTGTCTAGTTCCTGGAACCCTCTCCTCTCCCTACCCCCTGCCACACACACACACACACACACACACACACACTTTCTCTCTCTCTCTCTCTCTCTAAGTTCAGTTATGCACCACATAATGACATTTGGGTCAATGAAGGACCTCATATATGTCAGTGGTCCCCTAAGATTAGTACCATACAAGCTAGGTCTGGAGTAGGCTATACCATTTAGGTTTGTGTAAGTACACTCTGTGGTATTCACTTAAGGATGAAATTGCCTAACGATGCATTTCTCAGAAACTCTCCCCATTGTTGACACATGACTGTATTTCTTTAGTTCTTTTTATAGAAAAGTCACAGTGATTCAGAGGACTCAGATAGCCTTGCCAATAACAAGAATTACATGATGGAGTGAAGAGAACATGGCCTTGGGATCCTAGAACATCCCTGGGCAAGTGCCCTTGGGGAAGTCACTTTACCTTGCTAAGCCTCCAATTTCTCAAATGTCTAGTAAGGTGGTTGGGTTGGATGACCTCTTATGAGTGATAAAAAATATTCACTGATTCCATGGATATTTATTTTTTACACAACCCGCAAATCAACGTTGAGTATTTATGTTGCCCATAATTTTTTTGAAAGGCCATAGTAATTGTGCTACATGACATTGTGCTACCAACCCTACTTTTACAAGGAACCCTTATGGCCTTGTTCCCTGAAGAGCCAGTCTGGTCATTTTAGGTCTGTGGATCTCTGTAGCAACACTCATTTGCGCAATTGCAATCACACTGTAAAAAGGCTGGACTCCACATGCAATTACAGAATGGCAATGGCGTGGAAAAGACACCAGCATAGAACAGTGTTGGAACCCTGCTGCCACTGGAAGGCTTACATAAACAGGAAGGCAGATGCTCATGGGCAAAAATGCAAGAATCCCCCAAAACAGGAAACACGGATCACGCTCCCAAAGGAAGGGCTTTATTTCTGCCTATTGCATGTCCAGGCTGTGCCAGGCCTGGGGGCCGCCTGGCAACATGACAAAGCTGAGCTTAGCAGACATGCTCCTCTGCCTGACGGACTGTAGACAGCCAGCCTTCCACAGGGCACACCAAAGCCAAGGGATGCTCCTCTGACCTGGTCTGTGGGCCGGAACACGTCCTTTATTTGGTGAGAATTTCTCGGTCGCATGTGAGGCTCGAAGTGCACCAGGCGGTAGGGCCGCGTCTTCAGGAAGCTGGTTATCCACTGGGCCGCCTCCTCGCCACAGTCCCTGCCCTCGATCTCCAGGCTGTGCACTCTGCAAGGGGTGGCAGGAGCAAAGAATGGACATGGCTTTGAAAATCTGGGGACCCTACCACGTCTGACACCTATCAGAAGAGCTGCGCCAAGCCGTGATCTCGCTGCAGTTCCTTAATTATCAGAAGACATAATTTTAGCCAGGCCCTGTCTCTGAACCATGGGGTGTGCCTCAATTAAGGCACAGTTTCAGGTCTCGGTTTCCCCAGTTTTAAAGTACAGTGATACATACCCATGCCTCTCTACCTGGAAGGAATGCAGGGAGGATAAAGTAAGAAAATATTTGAAAAGATACTGAGTTCTCCAGAAGAACACTAATGTATCAGTGTACGCTTATAATTACCGCAAAATCTGGTTCACCCAGCTGGACAGCAACCATAAATCTTTATTAATAGGCACAGTTTTACTTTATCAATATGGTGATAATAAAACTGGATACAGCAATGTAAGTGAAAATATTCCACAAAATCTAAAACGTTACCGATAACAATAATCTAATCTGATTTGATTGCTAGTAATAACTCTGTAGGATTTGAAGTACCCCCTCCGTGACACACAGTGTGCAGGACTGTTTGGAAGTTATCTGTATTTCACAGCTGTAGAGAGGAAACACACCCTTAGTATAGGCTAGTCTTGAGGGCAGGAGCATTACCACTGTGGGAATTCAAGACAACTGTAGGTGGCGCCTGGGTACCACATGAGAGAATGGTGACTGCACAGAGAGAGTGATGCTCCTCCGTTTAGTGATAGGAAGTCTTTAACTTCTGGCAACACGTGAGAAAAACCTCTTTTAAAAAAGAAAGAACAGACCTGACGTCCAAAGACCTCTATAGGCAATAGTTTCTAGATAGAATTAGGTAGCATTTTATCTGTAGCCCATTTATCATTTCAGTGACCTCCTACATCTGCAATTGCACAGGTATCCATATAAGGTTTCCTTTTTAAATAAATGGGTTTAAGGTTTCTTAAAAATCTGAATAAAGTTAAAGAAAAGCATTAAGTAAATAAGAGTAGAGGTGGTTTGTGATTCGGCATAAACCACGGTTGTGTTATGCAAATGTCTGAACTTTGGGCAAGGGAAGGAGTCAGCAGACCTACTGGGTGTGCATTCTGTTTCCACAAATGACGAGCTCAGTGACCTTGGGGATATTTCTGATCTTGGGCCTTGGTTTCTTCCTCTATAAAATGGGGATAAAATCACAACCTTCTCGTGAGGATTAAGGATAATCTATACGAAGTCCACAAAACGATTCTTAGCTTTGGGATGCACTCAGTGATGGTAGTAATTACACCAGGGTTTTTTTTCCAGTTATTTCAAGTCATCTTTGTATACTTACTCCATAAAGCAAATATTTAATTAAATAAAAGCATCTATTCTCTAGTAAAAATGTATGTGTTTATTATATTATAAAATATATTGAAAATATATACTTTTTAAAAAGCATGCACTTGTAGATATCTCTATATAATTTTTCCTAGCTTTATTGACATATAACTTTGTATAAGTTCAAAATGTACAACGCATTATTGCTTCGAGACACTTATATATTGAGAAATGATTACCTCAGTAGTGTTAGTTAACACTTTCATCACTTCACATAATTACCACCTCTTTTTTGTGGTGAGAACACTTAAGATCTACTTTCTTAGCAACTAGCAAGTATATAATACAGTATTGTTAATAGAATCACCATGTTGTACATTAGATCCCCAGAACTTAGTCGTCCTTTACTGGAGTTTGTGCCCTTTGACCAACATCTCCCCATTTCCCCCCCTCAGCCCCTGGGAACCACCATTCTTCTCTGTTTCTACGAGTTCAGCTTTTTCAGAGTCCACATATGTGTGAGATCACACAGTATTTGTCTTTCTCTGTCTGACTTATTTCACTTAGTAAAATGCGCTTAAGGTCCATCCATGTGGTCACAAAAGGCAAGATTTCCTTCTTTCTCATGGCTGAATATGTTCCATTGAATATATATACTGCATCTTCTTTATCCATCCATGAGATGGACACTCAGATTGTTTCCCTATCTTGGCTACTGTGAATAATGCTGCAATGAACATGGGAGTGCAGGTATCTCCTAGAGATTCTGATGTTGTTTCTTTTGAAAATATATACCCAGAAGTGGGATTGCCGGATCATATGGTAGTTCTGGGGCGGGGGGTGGGGGGAGGAATTTGTAATTTTTATTTTTTTGGTGAGGAAGATTGGCCCTGAACTAACATCCATTGCCAATCTTCCTCTTTTTGCTTGAGGAAGGTTGTCCCTAAGCTAACATCTGTGACAATATTCCTCTCTTTTGTATGTGGGAGGCCACCACAGCATGGTTTGATGAGCGGTTTATAGCTCCACTCCCAGGATCAGAACCCACGAATCCTGGGCGGCCAAAGCAGAGTGTGCAAACTTAACCACTACATCGCCAGGCCGGCCTCCTGTTTTTAATTTTTTGAGGAAGCTCCATATTGTTTTCCATAGTAGCTACACCAATTTCCACTCCCATCAACAGTGCACAAGGTTTCCCTTTCCTCCACATCCTTGCCAACAATTGTTAGCTCTTATCTTTTTGATGATACCATTCTAACAGGCATGAGGTGATATCTCATTGTAGTTCTGCTTTGTATTTCCCTGATGATTAGTGATGTTGAGCATCTTTTCATGTACCTGTTCA
Organism: Equus przewalskii; assembly: GCF_037783145.1. Lineage (NCBI taxonomy): Eukaryota > Metazoa > Chordata > Mammalia > Perissodactyla > Equidae > Equus > Equus przewalskii. Next base: position 11,095,844 of record NC_091861.1, on the reverse strand, counting down.
CCATTTGTACGGCTTCTTCAGAAAAATGTCTATTTACTTCCTCTGCCTGCTTTTTAATTGGAATGGTTTCTTTTCTGCTATTGAGTTGTATGAGTTCCTTATTTATTTTGGATATTAACCCTGTATCAGATAAACGGTCTGCAAATATTTTCTCCCATTGCACAGATTACCTTTTCATTTTGTTCAGTTTCTTGTGTTGTGCAGAAGCTTTCCAGTTCAACATTGACTCATTTATTTATTTTTGCTTGTGTTGCTTGTGTTTTGGCATCAAATCTAAAAAATTGCTGCCAAGGCCAATATCAACGAGATTTTTCTCTGTTTTCTTCTAGGAGTTTTTTGGTTTCAAGTCTTATGTTCAAGTTTTCAATCAAGTTAGTTTTTGTGAGTGATATAAGATAGGAGTCCAGTTTCATTCTTTTGCATGTGAATACTCAGTTTTCCCAACACCATTTATTGCAGGGACTATCCTTTCTCCATTAAGTATTTTTGGCTCTCTTGTCAGATATTCGTTGACCGTATATGCATGGGTTTATTTCTGGGCTCTTGATTCTGTTTCACTGATCTATGTGTCTATTTTTATGCTAGTACCATACTGTTTTGATTATTATAGCTTTGTAGTATAGTTTGAAATCAAGAAGCGTGATGCACTCAGCTTTGTTCTTCTTTCTCGAGACTGCTTTGGCTACTCGGGGTCTTTTGTGGTTCCATGCAAATTTTAGGATTGTTTTTTCTATTTCTGTGGAAAATGCCATAGGTATTTTGATAGGGATTGCACTGAATCTACAGACGGCATTGTGTAGTATGGACATTTTAACAACATTAATTATTCCAATCTATTAACATGGAATATTTCTCCATTTATTTGTGACTTCCTCAATTTCTTTCATCAATGTCTTATAGTTTTCAGTGTACAGATCTTTCACCTCCTTGGTTAAATTTATTTCTAAGTATTTGACTGTTTTTCATACTATTGTGAATGGGATTGTTTTCTTTATTTCTTTGTCAGATATTTCGTTTTTAGTCTTTAGAAACACAATTGATTTCTCCATGTTGATTTCATACCCTGAAACTTTATTGAATTTGTTGATTAGTTGTAACAGTTTTTGTTTTATTTTGTTTTGCTTTGTTTTGTTGAGGAAGATTAGCCCTGCGCTAACATCTGCTGCCAATCCTCCTGTTTTTGCTGAGGAAGACTGGCCCTGAGCTAACATCCATGCCCATCTTCCTCTACTTTGTATGTGCGACACCTACCACAGCATGGCTTGCTAAGCGGTGCCATGTCCACACCCAGGATCAAAACTGGCGAACCTTGGGCTCCTGAAGCGGAGCATGTGAACTTAACCACTGTGCTACCAGGCCAGCTCCTAGTTGTAACAGTTTTTAATGGAGTCTTTAGGATTTTCTACATATAAGATCATATTATCTACAAACAAAGATATTTTATTTCTTCCTTTCTGATTTGGATAACTTTTATTTATTTTTCTTGCCTGATTGCTTTGGCTAGGACTTCCAGCACTATGTTGAATAGCAGTAGTAAGAGTAGACACCCTTATCTTGTTCTGATCATGGAGGAAAAGCTTTCTACTTTTCACCATTGAGTATGATGTTAGCTGTGGGCTTGCCAAATATGGCCTTATTATATTGAGGTACGTTCTTTCTATATGCAATTTGCTGAGAGTTTTTATCATGAAAAGATATTATATTTTGTGAAATGCTTTTTCTGCATGTTGAAATTATCATACAATTTTTATCCTTCATTCTATTAATGTGCTATATGACATTGATTGATTTGCTTATGTTGAACCATCCTTACATCCCAGGGATAAATCTCATTTGATTATACTTTATGATCCTTTAACTGTGCTGTTGAATTCGGTTTGCTAATATTTTGTTGAGTATTTTTGCATCTATATTCATCCAGGATATTTACCTGTAATTTTGTTTTCTTGTAGTGTCCTTATCTGGCTTTGGCATTACAGTAATGCTGACCTTGTAAAATGAGTTTGAGAGTGCTCCCTTCTCTTCTACTTTTTGGAAGCATTTGAGAAGGAGTGGTGTTAATTCTTTAAATATTTGGTACAATTCACCAGTAAAATCTGTTCTTAGACTTTGTTGGGAGATTTTTGATTACTGATTCAATCTCCTTACTTGTTACTGGTCTGTTTAGATTTTCTATTTCTTCATGATTCAGTCTTGGTAGGTTGTATGTTTCTAAGAATTTATCCATTTCTTACAGGTTATCTTATTTGTTGGCACACAATTGTTCATAGTAATCTCTTACAATCCTTTGTATTTCTGTAGTATCAGTTGCAATGTCTCCTCTTTCATATCTGAGTCTTCTCTCTCTTTTTCTTAGTCTAGCTAAAGGTTTGTCAATTTTATCTTTTCCAAAAAAAACCAGCTCTTAGACTTCTTGATCTTTCCTATTGCTTTTCTGGTCTCCATTTCATTTATTTCTGCTCTGATCTTTGTTACTTCCTTCCTTTATGCTAACTTTGGGCTCACTTTGTTCTTCTAGTTCCTTGAGGTGTAAAGTTAGGCTATTTATTTGAGATCTTTCTTTTTTCTTAATGTAAGCATTTATCACTATAGACGTCACTCTTAAAACTGCTTTTGCTGCATCCCATAGTTTTTGGTATGTTGTGTTTCCATTTTCGCTTGTTTTGATTTTCTTTTATTTCCCTTTTGATTCCCCCTTTGACTCATTGGTTGTTCAGGAGTATGTTGTTCAATTTCTACATGTCTGTGAATTTTCCAACTTTCCTTCTGTTTTGATTTCTAGTTTCACACCATTGGGGTCAGAAACGATACTCGGTATGATTTCAATTTTCTTCAATTTGCTAAGACTTGTGTTCTGCCCTATCGTATGATCTATCCTGGAGAATATTCCTTGTGCACTTGAGAAGATTGTGTATTCTGTTGCTTTTGGCTAGAATATTGTGTAAATGTCTGTTAGGTCTATTTGGTCTAAAGTATGGTTTGAGTTCGATGCTTCCCTATTGATTTTCTCTCTGGATGATCTATCCATTGTTAAAAGTGGGATATTGAAGTCCTCTCCTATTGTTGTATTGTCTATTTCTATTAGTATTTGCTTGATACATTTAGGAGCTCCAATATGCATACGTATTTATGATTGTCATATATTCCTGAAGAAGTTTCCCTTTTATCATTATATAATGACCTTCTTTGTCTCTTGTTACAATTTTTGGCTGAAAGTATATTTTCATTAAATATAGCAACCCCTACTCTCTTTTGGTTTCCCCTTGCATGGAACATCTTTTTCCATCCCTTCACTTTTAGCTTATTTGGGTCCTTAAAGCTGAAGTGATACTCTTGTAGGCAGCATATAATTGGGTTTTGTTTATCCATCCAGCCACTCTATGCCTTCTGATTGGAGAATTTAATCTATTTACATTTAGAGTGATCATTGATAGGTAAGGACTTACTAATGTCATCTTATTAATTATTTTCTGGCTATTTCATAATTCCCTTGTTCCTTTCTTCCTCTCTTGCTGCCTTCCTTTGTGAACATTCCATAGTGATGTGCTTTGATTCCCTTCTCTTTATATTTTGTGTACCTACTGTGAGTTTTTGCTTTGTGGCTACCATAAGGCTTACATAAAACATCTTATAGACATAACAGTCTATTTTATGCTGATAACAACTTCAGTCTCATACAAAAACTCTACCCTTTTACTCCCCACTCTCTTTTATGTTTTTGCTGTCACAATTTACCTGTTTTCATATTGTGTATTCTCTAACAAGTTATTTGTAGCTATAGTTATTTTTAACACTCTTGTCCTCTAACCTTTATACTGGTTAAGTGATACATACCACAATATCATAGTATTAGAGTATTCTGAATTTCATTGTGCACTTACCTTTACCAGAGTGTTGTTTATTTTCATATGTCTTCATTTTACTAATCAGTGTCCCTTCATTTCACTTTGAAGAACTCCTTTCAGCATTTCTTGTAAGGAAGGTTTAGTGGTGATGAACTCCCTCAGCTTTTGTTTGTCTAGGAAATTCTCTCTCTCTCATTCATTTCTAAAGGATAATGTTGCCAGATAGAGTATTCTTAGTTGGCATTTTTTTCTTTCAGCCTGTAAGGTTTCTGCTGAGAAATCTGGTGATAGCTCTTGTAAGTTACAAGCTTCTTTTCTTTGCAGCTTCTAAGATTCTCTCTTTTTCTTTGATTTTTGACAGTTTTATTATAATGCATCTTTAAGTTGAGTCTGTTTGCTGACATATAAGCTTCATGAACTTGGATGTGCAAATCTCTCCCCAGTTCTGGGAAGTTCTCAGCCATTGTTTCTTTAAATAAGCTTTCTGCCACCATCTACTTCTCTTCTTCTGGAACTCCAATAATTCAAAAATTGTTTCTTTTAATGGTATCCCATAGATCACATAGGCTTTATTCATTCATTTTCTTTTTCTTTTTTCTTCGTTCTCCTCTGACTGGATAATTTCAGAGACCTGTCTTCAATCTCATAAATTCTTTCTTTTGCTTGTTCCATTCCGTTGTTGATGCACTCTATTGGATTTCTACTTTCATTCATTTTATTCTTCAGCTCAGTTTGGTTCTTATTTTATGATTTCTACTTTTTGCTTAACTTCTCATTTTGTCCATTTGTTGTTTCCCTGATTTGATTGAATTTTCTTTTTATCTTTTCTTGTATCTCACTGTGTTTCCTTTAAAAAGCTATTTTGAATTCTTTATTGGCTAAATCACACATCTCCTTGTCCTTGGAATAGGTTATTGGAAGATTATTATGATCCTTTGGCAATGTCATGTTTCATTAGTATTTCATATTTCTTGGAGTTTTGTGTTGCTGTCTTCACATTTGAGGTAGCATTCACCTTCTCCAGTCTTTACTAATTGCTTTCAGGAGAGAACTACCTTGTATCAGCCCCACTAGGAACTCTGAGGCTTTCTCAGACCTTCTATGGATACTCCTGCTCCATGCTTCTTGCTCTCTCTTGTGGCAGAATTCTTAAGCTTGTATGCCTTCTCAGTCCTGGAACACACCAGGCCAAGTGCTGACAGCCTTGCTTTTTTTCTCCCAAAAGTGGCACTAAGGCTCAAGTTTGTGGTCTTTCCCTGGCCCACAGATTGTGGCCACCTTTCCATGCATGCTCAATAGCTGTCTGCCAAAGCTTATCATCTGAAGTACACACAGGGAGCCAGCCAGGGTGGTGGGGTCAGAGGCAGTGTGGGTGAGGCATACTGAGAGCTGGAGGCACCCGTGGGCCAGTTGAGGGAATCCGTGGGTGAAGTGTCCCCAGCAGCTCATGGGCAGGTTTCATGATAGAGTCTGTAATGCAGTTAGTAGAATCCATGTCCCTTTAATGTCCTCCAAGAGTCCTGTTGAAAGTTCTCCCAGCCTCTTCCTACCCCCTAGTCATGCAGCTCATGATGCAATACTCTGGATGGGGTGAGAGAGAAATGAGTCTATTTGGCAACATCCAAACAGCTAAGGAAGTTGGATGTTCACTCACAGATGCTCACTTTCCCCCACAGGAGAAATCATGGGCCAAGAATATCTCTCTTCACCCTAAGCTGTGCTGCCTTGGGGGAGGGATGACATGGGTAAAGTCAAACTGCTCCTCTTACCCTCTCCATGGCATCCAAACACATCATTTTTTCCTCCACCAGTGTGCTGGAACTTCTCCAATAGAAACCCGGACTTCCACAAGGGCTCTCTCATCTGTGGGTGATTGTCTAAGACAGTATTTTCCAGGGGCCCCCGGACTCTAGCCAAGAGAAGCTGGAGCCAGTTCACAGGCCACTGCAGGGTCCACAGCCGGGACCAAGGTCTGTAAGCATATTATCCAAGGCACAGGTAGGCAAGACTCTCGGGTCCCTTGGTATATCATGCCAGATCCCACAGCTCCCACAAAGGCACTTCTGTCCATGGATGGAGGCCAAATTGTTGTTTTCAAGGGGAGGGACATGAACAAGGGATGTCTTATTCATCCATCATGCTGGCATCCTATATAATTTTATTAACTGTTCTTTATATTAAATGAGAAATTCGTATTAACAGTGCCAGGGTTATTATATTAAGCTGTGACATTAGTTCTGCTCAAAGTTTTCATGAATTTTTGCATGAATAAACCTTGTTATTGAAGTATAATAGTCATATAGAAAGTGCACTGTCATAAGTATATGGTTTGATGCATTTTCACACACTTCCATCCCACCCCTCCTAAATTAACCTCCTAAGAGTCAGAGGGCTGAAGTACACATGCCATGTCTGCAGAGTAATGAGCTGGTCTTGTCAACAAACACCAAGAGCATCTATCTGCCTTACTCTTTTCTGGATCAAGATGAAGAACAAATGAATGAAATAAAAATACCAAAATTCACACATCCAAATGGGCATTACCTTCCAAAGGAGTCACCTTGGGAAGCAATACAATCATTCTAATACTAATTATCACCAATCTAGAACACTCAAAGGAAGTGAGTCTTACTACTTTTAAAGTTAATCTCATTCTCTAAACCAAAAAATCATCTTTCATAGCTTTATTCACCAGACTTAGCTCCAAATGACTTTTTTTACCTTCTCCAAAAATCAAATCCACCATAAGTGAGTGAAGATTTCCAGAACTGAGTAGTGCATGAGAGGGTTAGCCTGTGTATGTGTCTGTGTGTATGCAGTGGGATGTCTAAAATGTTCATTTCTGAAGCATCCTGAGCAATGGCGGCATTACCAAAATCTACGTATCAAGACAGTCTTGAACGTCAGGTTCTTATTAGACGTCTTTTTGCTGGTACCCATGCAAAAAATCAGCCAGCCTCCTTTCTCCAGAGTCAAATCCTTACAGTCATCAAGGATCCATCTCAGTCCTGGGAAAAGCCCAGGGCTTTTCCTTAGCTGCTTTCACAGGAGAGGGTAAGGGCAAGCAGCAGAGGAGATAGAGAGAAAGGCTGCTTAGGACTTCAGTCAACAATAATTATCTTTACTAAGTTAAAGCATTTGCATATCTCTTAGGTCATTACAAAAATATGAAACATCTTCCCTCTTGACCTGACACTTATTTCCTTTTCAGCCTCTATGTGTAGGTTTTGGGGTTCAGGCTTATAAGCACCTGGAACTTGAGGCCTTTAAATGAGCAGAATTTTGTTCTCTGTCTTCTTCCTTCTCCTCCCACATTTCTCCTATGTTCTGAGCAGCCTTGGTTGTGTCGTTGGGTCCAGCATTCCTCTGACACATTGTTCCAAAGAATCCAAGCAAAAAAACATGAACGTTCCTAAAACTTTTGATAAAGATAAAATAGTATGGTTGGCAGCCGCTTTCCTGAGTAACTCATATAAAGTTCCTGATTCTCTGTATCCCATTAGTGGCTGGCATGGTTTGCGCAAAAATCAAGTAACAACCTCAGTGATGAAAACAGATGTGCCAGGACCTTTTGAACGTTACTTTGGGGCTCCAAGAACTCATCAGCAACCATTAGGAAACCATGGGCTGAGGATACATCTCTTTCACAAGAGAATGGCCTGGGCTGCCAAACGAAACCCAAGTCCAAAGGGTCCTTGACATCTTTACCCGAAGAGTCTGTGGGGACTTTAGCAGCAGATCTGAGCTCTCTCATTTTGCAATTTCCAAACATGCTCTTATTCAGTCTTTGGGGCATGGACCAAAAAGCCTGTGTGGAACCATGAAACAAAGTTCATACATCGTTCCAAATAAATGAACAATTAAATGAAAAAATTTAACCACAAGAAAGGATGGGTGAATTTCTAACCATGGCAGACAAACAGGAGCCAGGCTATGGAAAAACATAAGATAAAAATTGCCATAGGCTTATTAAAAAGTTTGCTTCAGACAATCAATAATGCAAATTAAATCAAGGAAATTGTCATTTTTTCCCATAAAAGTGGCAAAATATTTTGGAAACTAATGGTCAGAGTATAATTAGACAGATATGCCTGTAGGTATGTAGCTGGCAGAATCATTCTGCAGAACAATTTAACAACATATATCAAAAGTCCATACTCTTGTTTCTACCAAAACCACTGCTAAAATTTTTTCTCTAAGAAAATAATAGGAGATACGAACAAAGGTTTATGCCAAAAATTCATCACATTCTTCTTCTCACCTCAAAAAAATTGAAAACAATCCAATCTTTTGGATTTAATCCAAAAATTTAATCATGAGGCCATGTTAAAATGCATTAGAGGACACTCACAGAATGAAATATTATGCCAACATGAAAAATGATACTTTTGAGGATTTTTTATCAATCGAAAAAATACTCAACATATCAACTTAAGTATATAATGTTATTCAAGACTCTGATTTTTGTATTCCTTTAATTTTATTTTTAAAGGATTAGCCATAGAGACAGAAAGAAAATATGTCAAAATGTTACTTATAGTTATCTCAGACAGTTTTTGTGTTCCTCCTTTTTCTTGTTATTTTCCAATTTTTCAACTACAAACAGGTATTACTTTTATGATCAGAAAAACTATCAAATTAAAATAAAAACTGATTATGTTTAAAACTCTAACATATTATAAAAATTATACTGGTATTGTATTTCGTGACCTTTTTGGGGTCTTTAGACATTTTTCAGCTAACTCAGAGCTACACTTTTTGATGTGGTGTTATTTTCTATGATAGACTACGCATACATTTGGCATTCACATTGTATTTCAATTCAAAATGCAGAAACTGTAACAAGAGTATAATTAAATCAAATTTTAATTTTCCCATAAATAGGATAAAAAATCAGTTCTACACATGATTTCTTAGAAGCAAAGCTAGTTTTCCTGGAACAACTGCTTTCTTGCAGGCTTTCTGACGCTGGGGAAGGAGTCTCTGTACAGAGCAGCCTCTTGGCTGAATCTCGTCCTTCACTACTAGCCTTGGGCATCCACAGGTCCCATCACTCATCTGGTTGCAGCTGTTCCTTTCTATTTTGGACTTCCTGTCATGAGGACTAAATGTCACGGGTCACATAGCCATTTGCAACTCTTTTCCTAATTCAGTTGTGGAAGGTTCCAGGTCTTCCCAGGCAAAATAAGGCAGGTCCTACAGTAACACATAGATCTAATGTCACCTTGTCCAGGACACTCTCCTCAGTCACTCCTACCCCAATGTTGTCCTTTATCCTTTGGTGGTGTTGTCTCTGGCTGACATGTCCATATGCTTTTGTTCCCACGGTTTTCTACATAAGACTTTTACGTCTCTTGACCCCACATCCACACACATTTCTGAAGCTGCTTCTTTGCTCCTCCTTTAGATCATCATGATGTTGAGCACTTGCCCCTCCCTACATATGGTACATTTGTCATCAATGGGTAATTATTGATACTCTTTCTCAAGATTCCCTCCATAGCTTGCTTTTTCTGGAAATTGCATGAATAAACACTCAGGCCAGGGCTTACCTGCACTTATGCACTGCATTTGTAGGGGGTGTCTTGATGGGCAGCAGCAGGTCCTTCGTGTAGGGTGCACTGAGGGTCAGGGTGTCACCCTCACAGGTCAGGGAAATCAAGACCAGGCGAGGTTCCTGTCGAGCAGTAACCATGTTCCCGTCCTCACTGGTCACAAGCCAAAACCTGCCATTTTCAAAACACAAGATAGGCATGGACCACCATGACAGGCAGCCAGTCTCTCCAGGAGCACCAGACCACTGTTATCTCTGATTTCCTCACCGTAAACCTGGTGTGTGTGACTTTGTGTGTGTGTGTGTGTCTGTCTTCAACATCAACTCGGCAGCACAGCAAGACTGAGTCGGTCAGTTAATTTCAAAGGATTTACTAACCACTCAAGCATCCAATATAATATCGGCAGAACATTTTGAGCTATGTGGTGACACAGAAATCAAAGACGTTAATTAGATTTTCATTTCAACTGCCAGAAAGTCTGATCACTTTCATTAAATGTGCCTCAAGGAGATGACAAGAATCTATTTCACAGAAAGTCTGTAAGGACAGGAAGAAGCACAGTGGCAGCAACACAGTGGGCATTGGGCTCCTGCTGACTGAAACAAGACTGTCGCTGAATTGTTTGCAGAGCACGGAGTTCAGCTGACCAGCATGCAATGCCTCTTAAGCCTTGCCAAATCCACCCCCACCTTTAAAAAAAATTAATGTTTCAAAATTCAGAGCTGTGAATTCTGCAATTTGCTAAAAGTTCTATTGTTAATGTCAACGATATTTTTTCTGGCCCGGTATTCCTCGTCTAGAAGTACTTCCCAGAAAAAAAGATAAATGGATAAATAAGAGGAATAGAAAGAATCGTTTCCAGAAAAAGAACAATGGGTTTGTGTAGGTTACCTCTCAGCTACGGAGGAAGCTAACCATATTGACATTTTGGTAATTTCAATTCACACTGGATCGAATGATTACAATTACAGAAGTGAGTTTGTGCTTTGGGGACCCACAGACATAAGAATAAGAAAAAAATAGGGCAGACACTTGAGGCCATCACCTCCAGTAGGTCACTATGGCTGAGTCGTGCAGCCACACTAGAAAAGTGAGGTTAACGTAAGCCCCTTCCCAAACTGCCCTTTTATCTGCCCTTCATCCTGGACACAGACAGAGCTCTGCCCTGCCCCAAATCCTTGGTACCAGCACATGAGTACTTTTTCTAGTAATTCTTCCTAGTAAGAATGGTAGCCTGAGCTTTCCCAGATACAGATCTGATCGTGTCACCTCCTCTTGCAAAATCCCTCCACAGTCCCTGCTTTCCTGACTCTTCAGCAAGGCAGGCAAGGCTCTTCATAAACCAGCTGCTCTCCCAGCCGTTCTCACCTCCCCGCGCCCTTACACATGCCAGCCTTTCTTTCTCTTTTTAATTTTTTTATTGCGGTAAAATATAAATAACATAAAATATCTCTTAGTTTTATACTCAAAAGAATTGAAAGCAGGGACTCAAACAGATACTTGTACACTCAGGTTAATAGCAGTATTATTCACAATGCCAAAAGGCGGAAACAACCCAAGTGGCCATTAACAGACAGTAAATATGAAAAAAAAAAGTGATTTTAACCATTTTTAAGTGTACAATTCAGTGGCATTATACATTCAAAATGTTGTGCAACCATCACCACTGTCTATTTCCAAAAACCTTTCATCACTCCAAACAGAAACTCTGTACCCATTAAGCAATAACTCCCCATCCCCCCTCTCCCCTCAGCCCCTGGCAACCTCTAATCCACTTTTTGTCTCTATCAATCTGTCCATTCTAGATATTTCATAATTGGAATCATAAAATGTTTGCCCTTTTGCATCTGGCTTATTTCACTTAACATAACGTTTTCAAGATTTCTCTACACCGTAGCATGTATCAGAATTTCATTCCATTGGGTTTATATAAAACATTGTTTACCCATTCATCCGTTGATGGCCATTTGGATTGATTCCCTCTTTGGGCCATTGTGAATAATGCTGCAGTGAACACTGGGGTACACCGATCTATTAAAGTCCCTATTTTCAATTCCTTTTGGCAAATACCTAAGAGTGCCCCAGCCTTGTCCCCAGCATACATGCCCTCCAAGCCCAGTGTCTTTATCCAGCTTATTCCCACTCTCAAGAATGTTCTTCTCCCAACTTACTTGCCTTAAAAATTCATAATCACTTTTAAATTTTCAGTTCAAGCTCTGAAGTCCTTCCTGATCAACCCAGTTTCTGATGCTCCTTTCTCTGTGCTCCCTCGCACGTGTCACATTGAGATGGTTATTACACAGGACTGAAAGCCTTGTTGGTTTCTCTTGATACACACTCTGGTAGTGTGATGACAAAAATAAAGAACTTACCATAGTGTCTGGTACAAATGCCAGCTCTTATTATTGTCTATAGTAATATGAGCTCAATACATGATCTATAGTAGTATATGTATATATATAGTATAATTAGTAAATTATATACTATATATAGTGTATCTAGTAAAATTACAACGGCTTTTGCCTCTGGGGTCTATGAAAACACATAAAATCAATAAATTCTACCATCTTTCAGAGGGCACTATACAAACCATGGAATATCTAAGATTCCCGGCTTCCTTCCTGAAGCAAAGACACATAGCTCACCTTTCAATTATGCCGTGAGTTGCCCTCTGTCTGGGGAGCTGAAGGAGGAAAGGTACAGCCCCATCAGTCTGTGTGTTACCTGCAGAAGCTGTGAGGGCTGGTCTGAGAGGAAGGAGTTTGAAGAGCAGACTTGCAATGAGGCCCAGGACAGGCCTGAAGTCAGACCCAGAAGAGGACAAAGCCGCTTGCTCAGGGCCGTTGCAGCCTTCGCTGAACCCCAGGAATTCACACAGATCGCCACCACCCAGACGGGGCGCTCATAAACCCACTATTTACAAGCCACCGGTGTGAGAAAGAAAACAAGAGCCGTGGTTCCACTGCTGTGTGGCTCTGAACCTCAGTTTCTTTATCCATAAAAGAGCGCTTGGGAGGATAAAGAAAAAGAATGTATGCAATAGGTCTTTTTAAGCTGCAAGAATCTTAAGTTTCAACCGCTGTCATTAGAATTCTGTGCTCCGCCTTGGGGCACTCTTTGAGGTCTGGGCTTCGCGGCTCCAAGCTTCCCCAAGTTCTCAAGAGACAATTACTAACAATAAAGTGGCAGGGACCAATCCCAGGAAAGCTGAGCCCTTGGCTGGAAGGAATTTCAGAAGTCGGCTTGCGCACTAGCAGACACCTGGGGACCGAAACCACACCTCATGCGGAGCGCGAGAAGCGAAAGAGCCCGTGGGAGATGGAAACACAGCCGACGCACGAAAGCGGGTGGGGACGCAGAGTCCCGTCTCTGGGGTCTGCTGTCGGGAGGGGACGGCCCTTTACTCTCTTTTCCTTGCCCCCTCCAGCTCCCAGTTTCTTTATAAGGGGAAGAAGGGGTTGTGAGCGGACTCCAGACCTCCCCGCTCCCTCGCGCGTCCCCAGCCCACCCCGCGCTGCGCCCGCACCCGGCCCGGCTGTACCTGTCCCGCAGGTGGCCGCTGCGCAGCCCCATGGCCGTGCACTCGGCCGCGCTCACCGGCACCCCCCTGCAGGACTTGACCGGGTAGATCCAGAGCTGCGCCACGGTGCCCACCTGCTGCAGCCGCCCGCGCCGCCGGGGCCTCGCGCGGCGCCAGGCCACGGCCCCCAGCGCCACGGCGGCCAGTCCCAGCGCGGCCACCCCCAGCCAGCGGGACCGGGGCGGCGCGGGGAGGCCGAGGCGGGCCAGAGCCGAGGAACCGGCGGCGCCCATGACCGAGCGAGCGCGGGCGAAGCGGGAGCTCCGGGCGACCCAGCCCCGAGGCGCGCACTCCCCTTGGCCCGGAGCCCACAGGGAAGGCGGCTCCTGACCCCTTCTGGGCCTGTCAAAGGGCGTCGCGTACGTCTCCTGAGGGGAGGCCCCTGGGGCAGTGGAGGTGGGAGGTGGCGGCTCAGCTTCAACGCGATCTTTGTCCCATTGCCTCCTCCACTTCCGCCCCCTGCGGCTGCAAGGCGAGGTACCCACCCCCACGATCGCTGCAAGTGACTAGTTTATTTACGTATTTGTGTGCTGTTTAACCTAAAATAGACAAAAGTACAAAATTTGCAGGACAGAGCGTGATCTCGAAATTAGAAATCAGGCAGCGAGCAGATCCCCTTCTTGGGGATGGCGGGTGGCAGGGGGCACAGCGTGGCTCGTGCGGAGCGCCCAGCTGCCTTCCGCCACCTTTCCTGCCTGCCACGCAGGGCCGAGGGAGCTTGCTGCGCGTGAGAATCTGAGAGTTCATGGATGAGACCAGGCCCTGGAGGCCTGCGAGGAGTGGGCGGTCGCCCGGGCAATGAGCAGCGGAGAGCGCCCTCTACAAGTCTCAGAATTCCGTCGGCTCCTCCTGGCAGGAAGCCTCAGAGATGGAGGGGCATTCCTCAGGGTCTTGACTAGGAAGGTTGGTGCTGAGGAAAGGTCCGAGGCTTCTTAGGGCAGGAAGCAGTGTGATCCACCCTGCAGGCACCGACTTCAGTCACTTGTGATTTCCAAATCAGGTCCTTTTTCAAACAAGGTCAGCCATTAGGGTCAGGGCGGTCTAGGATCCTTAGGTTCCTGTTTGATGTGCCAGAAAATGTTATCCTGACACTTATTAAAACAGTAACGAAGAGTTTATTCAAGACCACTGCTCCTCTGATACCAGGAACGAGACAAGGATGCCCACTCCTGCCACTTTTATACAGCATAGTGGTGGAAATCCTAGCCAGAGCAATTAGGCTAAAAAAAGAAATAAAAGACATCCAAATTGAAAGGAAGAGGTAAAACGGTCTCTGTTTGCAGATAACATGATGTTATTTATAGAAAACCCTAAAGACTCCACCAAAAGTCTGTTAGAACTCATAGATGAATTCAGTAAAGGTGCAGAATACAAAATCGATATACAAAAATAAATTGCATTTCTATACACTAACAATGAAATATTAGAAAGAGAAATTAAGAAAATCCCATTTACAATTGCATCAAAAAGAATAAAATACCTAAGAATAAATTTAACCATGGAAGTGAAAGATCTGTACACTAAAAACTATACGACTTTGATGAAAGAAATTGAAGAAAATACAAATAAATGGAAAGATAGCCTGTGCTCATGGATTGTAAGAATTAACATTATTAAAATGTCCAACTCCCAAGGCAGTCTACAGATTCGATACAATCTCTATCAAAATTCCAATGGCATTTTTCACAGAGATAGAAAAACATTCTAAACTTTGTATGGAACCACGAAAGACCCAAAATAGCCAAAGCAACTTTGAGACAGAAGAACAAAGCTGGAAGCATCACACTTCCTGATTTTAAAATATATTACAAAGCTATAGTAATCAAAACAGTACAGTATTGGCATAAAAACACTCATAGATCAATGGAACATAGTAGAAAACCCAGAAATAAACCCATGCAAATATGGTGAATTAATTTACAACAAAGGAGACAAGAATATACAATGGGGAAATGGCAGTCTTTTCAAAAAACAATGTTGGAAAAACTGGAAAGCCACATGCAAAAGAATAAAGCTGGACCCCTATCTCACACCATTCACAAAAGCCAACGCAAAATGCATTAGGAACTTGAACACAAAACCTGAAATCATAAAACTTCTAGAAGAAAACATAAGTGATAAGTTCCCTGACATCAGTCTTGGTGATGATTTTTTTGGATTTGACACCAAAAACAAAGGCAACAAAAGCAAAAATAAATAAGTGGGACTACATCAAACTAAAAAGCTTCTGCACAGCAAAGGAAACTATCAACAAAATGAAAAGCCAAACTACTGAATGGGAGAAAATATTTGCATATCATATGTCTGATAAGGGGTTAGTATGCAAAATATATAAAGAACTCCCACAACTCAATAACAAAAGAAAAAAATCTGATTTAAAAATGGGCAGAGGAACTAAATAGACATTTTCCAAAGAAGACATACAAATGGTCAACAGGTACATGAAATGGTGCTCAGCATCACTAATCATCAGGGAAACACAAATTAAAGCCACAATCTAACCTCACATCTGTTAGAATGGCTATTAGCAAAAAGACAAGCGATAACAAATGTTGGCCAGGATGTGGAGAAAAGTGAACCTTCATGCACTGTTGGTGGGAATATAAATTGGTGCAGCCACTATGGAAAACAGCATGGAGGTTACTCAAAAATTAAAAATAGAACTACCGTATGATCCAGCAATTCCACTTCTGGGTATTTATCCAAAGGAAATAAAAAGCCTAAGTCAAAGAGATACCTGCACCCCCATGTTCAAAGCAGCATTATTTACAATGGCCAAGATAGGGAAACAATCTAAGTGTCCATGGATGAATGAAAAGAAAAATGCGGTATATGTATACAATGGACTACTACTCAGCCATAAAAAAGAAGGAAATTTGACCATTTGTAACAACACGGATGGACCTTGAGGGCATTACGCTAAGCGAAATGAGTCAGACAGAGAAAGATAAATACCATATGATCTCACTTATATGTATAATCTAAAAAATCCAAATTCATAGATATAGAGAACAGATTGGTGGTTGCTAAAGGCAGGGGCATGAGAAGTGGGCAAAACAGGTGAAGGTGGTTAGTAAGTAAAATCTCCTGGTTATAAGATGAATAAAATCCGGGGATGTAATGTACAGCAGGGCGACAAGAGGTAACAATACTGTGTTGTGTATTTAAAAGTTGCTAAGAGATTAGATCTTAAAAATTCTCACCACAAGAAAAAAATTGTAACTGCGTGAAGTGATGGATGTTAATTTATTGTGTTAATCATTTCAGAATATATTCATATATCAAATCATTATGTGGCACACCTTAAATTAATACAATGTTATATGCCAATTAAAAGAAAAGACTATTGTAATAGAGGTATTACAATAGGGCTCAACTCTGAATACAGCTAAGACAAGTGGAGATTTATAGCCCAGGAGCAGAGTGAGGGGGTCAAGTGGATAGAAAAGTTACTAAGAGGAGACATCAAGGGTAGGAGGATGCTTGCTAAGCTGACTTAACAGATTCTTGCTGAAGGCAGGTCAAGGTCTTCTGTGTCAAAGGCAGGGGATGAAAAACTTCGTCAGCAATCAGTTATCAGGGTATGGATTCTCTCTGAAATGACTTAGCAGGATTCTTGCCAAACTGGATTATGCAGGTGTGACAAGGACAGGGCAAGGTAGAGTCCAAGTCAAGACGAGGGCCCAGAGGAGCCAGACTAAAGCTTGGTCAAGGAGAGAGTCGTTATCAGGTCCAGCTAGGTACATGGGCCAGGATGCTACAATTCAAGACCCCACCAGAATTGTCCACACGGATGGAGGGTGTCTTGTACCAGAGAAGGGAGAGTCCCCAGAGGGGAGTGAATCCCCTTTGTCCGGCTGGTAACACACTTCAGGGCCCTTCAGTGCTCAGGAAAGATCTGTCCTTGAACATTGTTTCCACTGTAAATATTTGGGCCCAAACAGATTATATCTGTCTTGTTCTTTTCTCTTCCAACCCCAGGGTTCCAACCCTCTTCCCATTCCTGTGAATCCAGGAATTGTGTTCAGAGTCCAGAGGTCAGTGTTGCTTCAGCTGTTGGGGTAGATAATGATCTCACCTCTTCCTGGAATGAGCTGGAGGGAGAAGGGGCTTGGAGTAAACCCAGCTTCCCCAGAAGAAAAGGTGACTGATGGTGCCGTGTGCCATGGGGGAAGAGAGTGAAGAGCAAGACATCTCAGCACAACGCAAAACTTGAGCTCCACATTCTCCACAGAAAAGACTGCTCGAGGGCACTAAATTTTGTGTACTTCTGTTGATCTCTCTCCCTCATTTCTCCTCAGAAATTTAAAAGGAAAAATGTGATTCTCTATTTTAATGGTTGATTTTAAAGTTAGTATAATTTTTCAATTTCGTCATTTCCAAAATGTACTTATGCCTATAGCTAACAACACTTTTACCTCACAGGGTGCTGGGAATGGAAGCTAATTTTGTGGTTAAACCAGGCTCATTTTGCCCACTGCATGGTACACCAATCAAGATGATAAATTTGCAGCAGAGAAAGAGTTTATTCACAAGGAAGCCAAGCGAGGAGATAGGAGAACAAATCTCAAAACCATCTCCCTGAAAATGGAGATTAGGAATATGTCTGGGTAGAGGGGCAGGGTGGTCTGAAGTGGGAATCGATGATTGGAGGTAAGGAGAAGTGGGGTAATTGATAGTAGTAGTCAAACCTCATGGCTCTTCAGAGGACACATGTTCACAAAATGATGGAATGATGGCATTAGTATGATCTGAGGGTGGAGTTTTCAGCCCCCTGATGTCAAAGGGTCACCTGTCAGTCATTCACACAGGCCCGGATGATAGCTGAGTGCTCTTAACTGGCCTGAACTGGATAAGGAGTCAACCCCCAGTTCCTAAAAAACTCAAGCACCGGTTACCACGGTGACCCAGGCGTCAGAGATGTTATCTACAGGCTGGGTTTTAGGAATGCATTATCGGACTACTTTTGCAAACAGATGACTGACTGAGTGTAGTTAAAGCAAGTTGGCCCCCTGCTTTCAGTTTCAGTCCCAGACGCAGCAAAGGAAAACGGAGAAGGAAGAATAGGTGCTCCTCACTGGCTGCTGGGCGGTCTCTTCAGTCACTGGCCATCAGGCCTGAGATGAGCCATCTGTGTGGTTCATGATGCCCCCCGGCTCCCCACCAGTGACAGGAAGTAATGTTTGTGGAGTCCGATTGTGTCCCTGGAGGGAAGCCCTGTGCTCAGTAATCACAAACGGTAAAGAAAAATGAATGACAGTGACTGAAGTTCTTATATAAAATGAGAAAAGCCCTGGAAGCCGACTCATCAATACCAGAGAAAAACTATAATTGAGATTCACATTTATTAGTAGTAAAGAAACCACAAATTGTAAATGGGTTAATTCATTCACATATTACTTGAATGAGAATTCTTGTTTCGTCATACCAGAATAGTTCATTTCTCTTTGTTACAAAAAAAATTACTCGCACATTAAAAAAATATGTTCACGCTTCCTTCCTCCCACTCCTACTCTCAAAATTTCCTTCTCTTTGAAATCCCATTCTCTCCTTTATCACAGTTGGAATCCCAGGTGGTGCATCTGGCAGTTACATGCAACAAGTTACTTTTATATGGCTTAACAGAGGCATGATCAAATATAAAAACAAGGTCTATAAAATAATTTCCAGACTCAAACACAACGTGATTTCCATAATGGCCAAGTCAAAAACACATGAGTGAAAAGTTGGTAGGACTCCAAAGCCACGTAAAGACCACCTAACAGGAATTTGTGACTGTGCTAACATGTAAAAGTATGTCAGGAAACCTGTTATTTTCCATGAAATGACAGATGATAAAATGTAAACCTTTTTTTTTTTAATTTTGCAGTTATTTAGCTGATCCTTTAAACTTTCTTTACTCATCAATATTGTCAAGGTCTGGAGAAGTGTAATAGCTATAGTAACATTCAAGATAATTTTATAGGCAATCATTTATTTAAGTCAAAAATAGAGATTCATTTCCAGGATGAAGACAGTCAAAGCCTGGTAATAAGGACTCGCCGGGGTGGTGGTGCTGCTGTCGTCAAAATCCTCATCAATACCTCCAGGATGCTGAAACCTGAATAAATGATAAGAATCTCTGATTAGTTGGTCATTTCTCCTACTGGTCATAAACAATTCCAACATCCACAAAACAGCCTCTTATTGAGGTTAAAATGCAAGAAATATAAACTATGTCCTGCACCAAATTACCTTCACAGAAAAAAGCAGCCTTAAGACTGAGTCATTCCCCCGTTCTGGCGACAGCCCAGAGCAAGGGATGTCTCTCATGTGCCATGTTGGGGTGCCAATGGGAAGAGCCCTTCTGAAAGCCATTGGTCAGGCAACTAAAAAATATGCCTACACCCCATGAGTCAATAATTCCACTTTAGGAATCTAACTTACAGAAAAACACAATTTTGAAATGTTCTGCATACAAAGATATATACTACTATATTATTTATAACAAAACTGGATATAGTCCAAGTGTCAAATATTGTAAAATGGTGTTTAAAAAGTATCATATATTTATGCAATATAATATTATGAAGCCATCAAAAATGACATTTGAGGTGCCGGCCTGGTGGCGTAGTGGTTAAGTTTGCATGCTCCACTTCAGGGGCCTGAGGTTCACAGGTTCAGATCCCCCCAGGCTCAGACCTATACACCACTTATCAAGCCATGCTGTGGTGGCATCCTACATACAAAAGAGGAAGACTGGCACAGATGTTAGCTCAGCAACAATCTTCCTCAAGCAAAAAGAGGAAGATTGGCAATAGATGTTAGTTCAGGGCCAATCTTCCTCACTAAAAAAAAAAGAAAAATGACATTTGAATAGACTGAAGGGCTGTGAAAGTGCTTATGATACATACTTCTGTGTATATATATATATAATATGATATATGTATGCATATGATATATTTATCTGTGTATATATATCAATATAGACATGATATATCTATATGCAAATTATATATAGCATACAGATATATCTATCTATATAAATTATATAGACTTATATAGAAATAAACTATATATAAATCAGATAGATATCACATATATCTATAATTGTATATAATTATATATATTATCACATATATATATCATTATATAATATATATTATACAGATCTTGGCTACATTAAACAAACAAAAAAGCAACCAGAATAAAATTTATAAACAGGGATAATGAGTGATTTCTTTCTTCTACTTTTCCAGTATTTTCTAAATCTGCTGTGATGAACATGTATTCCATTTATAATGGAACAGATAAACTTTTATATAATTAAATTTTAAATGGATAAATAAACAACTGAAGGAACCCTGGTGCAAGCATTAACTGCTACTTTTTGTACAGGCTTTCATCCACCTGTCGTATAAAGGAGATATCCCAGAATGCAGAAACAGTAGCGGGCTCACACTTAAAGTAAATGAGTAACACTGGTGTTATTTTTTTTTTTAAAGATTTTATTTTTTTCCCTTTTTCTCCCCAAAGCCCCCTAGTACATAGTTGTATATTCTTCGTTGTGGGTCCTTCTAGTTATGGCATGTGGGACGCTGCCTCAGCATGGTCTGATGAGCAGTGCCATGTCCGCGCCCAGGATTCAAACCAATGAAACACTGGGCTGCCTGCAGTGGAGTGCGCGAACTTAATCACTCAGCCACGGGGCCAGCCCCAACACTGGTGTTATTTTTAAAGCCCAATAGAAATGCATCACCAGAAAGGAAACCTCTGGGTGCTTCTGGGGGTGGGGCAGGGAGACTTGACACGAAGTTCCACCGGTGGGACTCCTGGGGCTGGCACTCAGGGAGGAGAAGCAGAAGTGCCCAGGGTGTGTGGGAAGTGGCGGACAATGAAGCTGAAAGAGAGCTTGGGGCCAAATGGCAAACAGCATCTATGCCACACTGAGGACCGCAGCATGCCACACTTCCCTCTCCACACCCACAGCTTCCACTCTGCTTAAATCACATGCTGTCACCCCAGCCTGGCCCCTCCCCCCTCCTGTCACCCCACTCCGCTCCATCCCACACCTGGCTCAGACAATCTCCCAAAAGCACGGTTTTGACCGTGATTTGGGCTAAACATGTCCCACAGCTACCTTCTCCGGCAAACTAACTGACAAGAACCTACAGCACGTGGCTTCACCCCTCCTCTCCATCCTCATCTCTCCTCACCCCTGCTCCAGTCCCTGTCCCCCTAGGTCCCTGTAGTAGGTTGGCCATCCTAGGAGCTTCTATCACATTAGACTCCTGGCGCACTCTCTTGACTTTCCTTCCTCCACAAGTTCAGGTTCCATGTCCACTCTCAAGCTTTCCTCTATCACCCTTCCCAGAAAGAATTTGTTTCTCCTCTGAACCCATGAAGCACTGCATCTCTCCTGAGTTACAGTTATCTTTTTACACATACAAATGCATGGCATAAGGTTGTGCAAAGAGCCTCTTAGCTCTACCTCTTATCAGCTCCTATCTGAGCCTTTTTTCCTTGTCCTTGAAAATGCTGATTACCACATCTATCTCACAGAGACCCTACTAGGATTACAAAAGGTAACACTTAGGCTCTTCAATGCACAAAGACTCCTGGGAAGCAATGAATCCTGAGTCCGAGTGAACCACAGATGCTCCTTGCCTACATCCATTGCAAAACAGGATCCAACGGAGTAGATTTGAGAACAAGCAATACAGAGGACACCCATTTGTTAAGGTATCTCAGAGGCCACTGGGCGCCCTCAAATGCAGACAACATATGAAAGAGCTTGGCTCACGCACTGATCTGGGTCCAGTCAATTGTGGCCTAAATCACAGGAACACAGGATCAGTCTCACTCAAGCCAGATGGCTCAAGCTTGGGTCCACTTTCCCCAGATGGGGCTTTAAGAAATGGTAGACACTTAAGAACTTCCAAATTTTCTCTCTAATGCGTACCGCACTTCATCAAATCCAAGACACATCAATCCTAAAATATACCACTATTTTATGCATCACTAAGATTTTTCAAAAGGGCATCCTGAATGTTATAAGAAGCTTGCTGATTTCAGAGATGTTAAAATATGGTAAAAATAGGGATCTTAGAACTGATGAAATATAGTTTTGGTTATGGAAATGCCTAATCATAACAGGTAGCCAACAGAAGATTCTTTCCTTTTTGCCCATCTCAAGGGGAAAGCCAGTCTCATCTTTATATCCACTATGGCATCTAAGACTGGGCACTACATGGGGTAGTTGTTGCAATGATGACACTAAAACTCATTGCTGATATTTATTGAGCACATCCTATATTTCGTTGCAATGCTGCAACTTTATATGAACTAATCCTCAAAATAACTTTTACTGGAGGTCGGCCCAGTGGCACAGTGGTTAAGTTCACACACTCTTCTTTGGTGTCCTGGGGTTCACCAGTTCAGATCCCGGGTGTGGACCTACCCACCACTTGTCAAGCCATGCTGTGGAAGGCCTCCCACATATAAAGCAGAGGAAGATGGACACAGATGTTAGCTCAGGGCCAGTCTACCTCAGGAAAAAGAGGAGGACTGGTGGCAGATGTTAGCTCAGGGCCAATCTTCCTCAAAAAAAAAAATAACTTTTATTGATTGTTTTGAATACTATTATTATTTCCACTTGGCAGAGAAGACAATGAGTCTTAGAGGAGTGAAATAACCAAGTTAGGGAATGGAGCTGCCAGGATGACAAACCCAAGTATATCTAATGCTAGGTCCAGACTCTCTGAACCATGCTGTCCTGAAGGATGAGAAGGCAAGATCGTGAGAAGGTCAGGCCAGAATTAGAGAGAAGGATGGTCAAATGTTTTGGAAATGAGGTGACTTTAAGAACTGGGTTATGGGTTTTATGAGAAGAGTTACTCAAAAACCTCGATTTGAGGTCTTCCGACTGACTTTCTCATTCCTATAATTTGGGGGTTAGGCATTCCGCTCCAGGACTCAGGGTTTTATTTGGCCTGATGGAATCAAGGTGAGAGCATTATTTTCTACCTTGTAATTCAGAATTCAGGCACCTTGATGCCCTGATCTTTTTTTTCCAAACCTTAAATCATATTTAAAAAGGACATTTGATGAAAAGCATTTGATTCAACTTTTTTCCTCAAGTTGATTTTGAATAATTTAAACATTTCTGCTTCCCTTTTCCATCAGAGACAGAAAAACTAAAGAAAGAACTCTTGAGAATGGCTCACCATCATTTCCTTATTCCTTAAAGATCTTCCCTAATGAGCTGGGAACATAAACTTGTCTTTCTGCTGAGGCTCCTGCATCAGCATTCTATAATTGGATGGGAAAGTGGGATGGAGAAAGCTGGAAGAATACAGATTACTGAGAGGAATAAAAACAAAGGGCATTTTCCAGCTCTGAAGATTAGAACACAAACTGCTCATTCTCCCAAGAGTTAAAGCAACAAAGCATAAAAACATCTCAACACAAGAAAATGTGACAGTAACTTCAAGGCGCAGCATTCCAGAAGCAAAGCTGACCTTTTACCACATCAGCATAGTGGATCCGTCACTCTACCATCCGATACACGGGGTCACCCACTTTCAGGCTTCCAGTTTTTTCCACCGAATAATAGATCCCAAAAAGGGGGGACGACTTGTGTATTTCCTTCTCAGAAGGATCACACAGGCGGTAGCTGAAAGAAGCAAAAGTCCATCATTAGGCACAAAAAAGAAATAATTTAAATGCTCTCGATAGAATTCAAGTCTTCACTCTCAGGTTATCTATACAGAAATAGCGAGCCTTTTCTACAATATTGACAGCAGTCTGTGAGCAATTGGTCAAACTGCAAATAATCCTGGTTTTTCTAGACGCACCCTGAGAGTCTAAAAAATTTTTCCATGGCTTCAGTTGGAGGTCAAAAAGAGAAAAACTTATACGTGTTACTTAAAATAAATACTCTGTCTACATGTGTATCTCCAACTTCACGACACATTGAAACAAGTGCTCATGCAGTCTCAAAACGGAAACACCCTGAACCCTAAAACCTTCTGTTTAATGTGGGTAAGCATATGCTTTCCACCTCTCCGCGTTTATAAGCCCCAAACTGGGGTTCTTTGGTGAACAAAGACGAAGACAGAGATGCAGTTCACAGCGGGGCTGGACTATTGCTGAAGTTAATTTTTTCAAAACGCTTGTCTAAAGAAAAAAAAAATTTACTGCATCTTAAAAATCAAAAAACAAAACAGAATTGTAAATCTAAAGGCTTCAAGAAATAACCTCTTTTCTAACTTAAACCCATTCAAAACAAAAACCAAATAGAGGAAAGGGAAATAAAATAGGATACACCTCCCAAAAAATGTTAACTTAGATTTAAAAACACATTCTAGGGGCCAGCCCGGTGGTGTAGCAGTTAAGTTCGCACGCTCTGCTTCGGCTGCCTGGATTCACGAGTTTGCAGCCCAGGTGCACATCTACGCATCACTTATTAAGCCATGCTGTGGCAGGCGTCCACAAATAAAATAAAGGAAGACGGGCAGAGATGTTAGCTCAGGGCCAATCTTCCTCAAAAAATAAATAAATGAATAAAATAAAAAATAAAAATAAATAAATAATAAAAAACACATTCTATCTTGAGAACTAAAGTCAGCCAAAATTCTTTAAATAAACATGACATAAAAGCAGCTCCTGGATAAACAAACTCTGACAATTCATTACACTCCAATTTTTCTAACATTTCATTATACAACCTCAATGACTCTCATATTCCTTGATACGGATTCTAATAAAGGAATCTGAGTTGCAATAAAAATAAAGTATTTGATGTCTTAATATGGAAATACACACGTAAATGTTATTAAAAATTGATATGAGAGAGATGAAAATTTCAAAACGTAGTATTATACAATTAAAATTTGGTCAAAAGCAATAGAAAATCCATCCAAAAAAAAAGGAAGCAACAAGTACTCACATGAACTAACAGACACAGACCAACCAGAAGGCAAAGTGGAAGGTGCTCGAGAGAACACCTACACCCACAGGATGGGGATAATATTAGAAACACATTGACGTTCTACCTCTTCAGGGTTTCCAGTGGCTCCTTCCTGTCTATCACTCCAGTGTCCGGGTCTACGGTGGTCAAAATGCACCTGTCATGCAATAACCAAGGGTTAGGTGATAGTTAAGAACCAATGAGCGAGCCACGCCAGAGGTCCCGCCTCGAGAGAATCCTCACCTGGAACAAGCCAAAACCTTTTTCATTTCTACGTTGCCAATTAGGAGTTCATCCCAGGTATCCTAGGAGAAAAGGCAAAGTTATCTTTTGAATTAAGGTTTCATTAGTCTTTAAAGCAGTTTATTCTTTGGCTGGGAGTAACTATGCAGCTAGCAGAATAAAGCAGAGCAAGAAGATGCCAAGAACTCTCTCCCAAAAGGACTCAAAGGGAGGCAGCGTGTCGGTGAGTCCAGGATCCACTTCTTGACTCACAATCTCAGAAACCTGACTCTGTCGGCACACCGGGAACAGACCTTCTCTCGGGGGCAGTTTGCCATGAGAATCACAAATTAACTGGAGGGTTGATTTATTGATATATAACAAACGAGAAATGTATAGCTTGCAAGACCAGCCCACTTTTTCCTTATAGTTAAGCTACAATGGAAGCCAAGTTAAAGTCGGGTCCTTCTTTGATGAGTGGGACATCACCCAAGCGAAGTCAGTTATAAGATTCACACTTCAACACTTCTTCCTCCACACAGAGGCAGCCAGACCCGGGGTCCTGGCATGCCACAGCTACTGGCCCTGTTTTGCTCTCCCACCTTTGAACAATGGCACTGCCAACGTCTGC
The DNA here is from genome assembly GCF_037783145.1 of Equus przewalskii. Classification (NCBI taxonomy): domain Eukaryota; kingdom Metazoa; phylum Chordata; class Mammalia; order Perissodactyla; family Equidae; genus Equus; species Equus przewalskii. Next base: position 11,070,061 of record NC_091861.1, on the reverse strand, counting down.
CACAGGGCTTTGATCAATCCTCACAACTCTGAGGGAGGTACTGATATGATCCCCATTTTACACAAAGAACTGCAGGCAGAGAGAGATGAGAAAATTTGCTCCTAGTCACAACAGCTAGGTTTGAAGATCTTTCTGATCCTGAAGACGAGACTTTTAACCACCCAGCTTTTAACTATATCTATATCTATCTATCTACACACACATATATACATACATATATATGGAGGTTATGCAGATCACATTATGGAGACGCACAGTCACCCCTCGGTATCCGCGGGTGACGGTTCCGGGAACCCCCGCGGATACCAAAATCCGCGAATGCTCAAGTCCCTTACATACTATGCAGTACAATGAATACAGTCAGCCCTCCATATCCGCAGGCTCCGAAACCCGTGGACAAGGAGCACCGGCTGTGTACATACTTATATAATTCATATATATACACACACATACATATATGTAAGGAGGGCATGTTACAGGCCTCTCGTTGATAGGGAAGCCATCTATGAAGTTTGAATTTCACGGGACAATCTTTTGTCCAGGCCTCAGGAGGAGAGGTGGGAGGCATTGGGGGGATGGGGCCCCACTACTAGCTGCATAACCAAAAACAGTATTTCCAATCAGATGTAAAAAAAATGTCCCTTGAAAAACTGTTTCCTGATCTCAACCCAAGAGCAGTTTTTGAAGACCATGGGGTCTGAGGGATCTGGCGAGAAACCAGTCTCCGAGTGTGGAAATGAGGCGTCTATTGCCCTCACCTGGTCACTTCAGACCCCCCTCGCTGGGCATGAGAGAGGACCATGTCTGTTTCTGCAGGGGGCAGGGCGGAGCAGGCAGCAAGGGACTAACACACAGCATTTCCTTTCCCACCGCTGACGACCAGGCTCCGGTCAGGCTCCGGTCCTACTTCCGGGGTACACTAGCCCCCAAGGGCCTATCGGGGTGATTTAGCAAACGCACAACAGGTACTCCGGTACCTAACTGGGTCTTCTCAACTAAGAAATCTCCTACAGGATATGACCACAGCTAACAGACTGAGTGAGCTAAAAAGATCTCTGTCGATGCCTTGGGTTCCCAACCATCATTTGTGAAACTTTCTGGGTGGAAATAAACTACAGTTCCAACCAACCAGTTGACGAATGAACTATGTAACCATTCTAAGAGGCAAGGACACAGCACGGAACCAATGGGATCTCTATATCCCAGCCAGGACTTAGTACCAGCACGGTAATAAGTGGTTCGAATAGCAAAACTGCAAGACAACCTTCGCGGGTGGCTCAGCTCCTGCGGCATGCGACCTCCCATGGGGTATGATCAATAATATAGGTCCCGGGCCGGGAAGGGACCGGTGATGGGGGGCCCGGGCCTGGAGGCGGCCGAAAAGACTGGACGCATTTTACCACACGAGGGCGCTGCGGCCACAGGACTGTGAGCCCATCAAGCACCCGAGGCCTGAACCCCGAGCTCTCCAGGCACCTCCGTTCACTTTCTTTTTACAAGCGGTGATGAGTTTCAGTTTTCAAAGCCACATATGTGTGGAAATTCTGCCTTAGGACTATGATATGAAGCAGGCGAGTCTGAAAAGTTCAGTTAGGTTTCCGAGCTTAACAAAACAGATTTAATCTTCTCTCACACTATTAGGCAACGGCAGGACCCAGTTTAGAGTAACAAATTGTCCGGATTCATAGGAATTGTCTGAAGCCACCCAGATGCCAAACTCTAATTATTTCTTCAAATATTAACCACTTTATATAATAATGTCACCCATATTAATGATTGCCAGCAGCATTTTGGTCTAAAGCATTATTTGCAGTAAAAAAAAAAAAATACTGAGCTAATTAAGTTTACATGTAATTATTAATTTTTATTTGAGGAAAATAATAATACATTTTAAGTTATTGAAAATGAATCTGTTAATCATGTATGAAATTAAATTTTCCATTATATTCTACTAGACACGCAAAATTCCGTCGTCTTCCCTATACACAAAAACCACTTGAAGAGCTTACAGCTCCCCCTGCTGGTGGGTAGGCTCTCTGCAGCCTGGCAAAATCCAGGCCACTGTGACTGCGTAAAGGGATAAAGCCATGGAGTTTTTGAGGCTGAGGAAGAAAGGAAAGGAAGAGAGGGGGCCTGCCTGGTGGCACAGCAGTTAAGTTCGCATGTTCCGCTTCCGCAGCCCGGGGTTCCCGGTTGGGATCCAGGGTGTGGACATAGCACCACTTTGCAAGCCATGCTATGGCAGGCGTCCCACATAAAAAGTAGGGGAGGATGGGCACGGATGTTAGCTCAGGGCCAGTCTTGCTTAGCAAAAAAGAGGAGGATTGGCAGCAGATGTTAGCTCAGGGCTAATCTTCCTCAAAAAAAAAAAAAAGGAAGGGAGAAAGACAGGGGGAAAAGGAAAAGAGCTGTAGATAATGGGCTCAGCACTGAAATAATCCTGAGAATTCACTGAATTTGCAGACATCTCATAAACACTGAATTAAGACTACATAATTTCCCATCACAAGCAGCACCCAGAGAAAGATGTAAAATAAGGGTGGGGGTTGCTGTAGAACACACAGAACACAGATGAGGGCGTCTGTTTATTCGAGACCATCACTAGAGTCCGTATAGGCATTTGCCAAGTACAAAATTCCAAGTATGAAACTTAAAATATCATGACCAGCACAGAAGAATCTCCCTCCTTTCCTTTCTCTCTATATAGTTATATACATATATATATATGGCTATACACACACACACATATATATATATACATACGACTATACACATATTTATAGAGAAGGAATAGATATATACAAAGAAAATTTATACCTATATATTCCATTTTGTTCTATATCTCTGTTATAGTCATATATACATTTTTTTGCATATGTACATATGGCTATATGCATACATACACACATATACACCTACATACATATATTTAGAAAGAGGAAATAGATATAGAGAGAGTTTATATATCTAGACATTCCATCTTTACACAGTCATGTACCCCATAACAATGTTTCAGTCAACAATGGACCACATATACGACAGTGGTCCCATACGACTGGTACCATACAGCCTAGGCGTGTAGTAGGCTATACCATCTAGGTTTGTGTAAGTCACTCTATGATGTTCGCACAACGACGAAATCGCCTAATGATGCATTTCTCAGAACGTAGCCCCACTGTTAAGCGGCACATGACTGTAGAGAGAAAGAGAGAGAAAAAGGGGTCGGGGAGAGGACAGCACCAGGTGAGAATGGAGGCCAAGGTGAGCTCTTGAACACCAACTAACCATAGAAGGACAAGAAGACATCTGAGCATAAGACGGTGAGACAGACAATAGGAGCCTGAGGGTCTGCTCTTGCAATGGGCTGTGAGTGAACTTACCCTAAAGAGCACAGTCAGATCGGCAATCCTCATCAGACCGACAGCCCCAGAGCCTTGGCACCTGTCCTCAGGCCCTGCTCTCGTGCACCACCCCCACTCTTTCACCCCCTGAATCTCAGTCACAAGGTCAGGGCTGCCCCTTTTCCTGCTCCTGAATTTCTAATTGCTACTCATAAGTTCACTATATTGTGTCAGACATACACTTGTTAGAAGCAATTTTAAGCTATGTTGAGATAAACCGAGGGAATGAATAAGTAAATAAACACAATTGTTATTTAGAAATCCTTAGCAATTTTTCCAGTTTGGTATCAATGACCCTACAAGATTACAATAAGCTCGGAAAGTCATCTCCTAGAGACTAACGGAATACAGGTGGGATGTGTATACGATGCTCACAGTTTGGGCATTAGGAAGGAGATGGGAAACTCTATTTCTTAACAATGAATAATGTTCAAGATGATGCTGCGTGCAAAAAGCACATCTATATATACCACATGTAGGATGATTTCATTTACAAAAAATAGCTGTATATATAGCTACTTGTGTATATTTATAGCAATGTATTTTTAAGGTTCCTCAAGTTTAAACAGTATTATTTGTTTCTTTATAAATTTCTATTTTCTTCTTTTTCCCTTTTTTGCTGTATTTTTTATAAGAAGCATGATAAACCCAATAACACATTTTTAAAATCATTTTAGTCTAGAAAGTTTCTCAGATTCTTTCTGATACCAAATACACGGCATCTTTTCCAACACAGTTCTGCAATTCTCTGACACCAACTGCTGTCCAAGAAGTGAAGGCATTTCTGACACTGACTGCTCAGAGCTAGCCAGAGGTTAAGGGCTCAGTCCCACAAGACTGCCCCCACTCAGATGCCAGTCTCAGGTCTCCCGAACTTCTGACGAAACAGCTATAAATGCAGGGTTCCCATGACCCCCTCCTCAGGTTTGATATTTTGCCAGAAGAGCTCACAGGACTTGAAAAGGACTTTACGATGACCAGTTCATTATAAAGGATACAACTCAGGAAGAGGCAAATGGAAGAGATGCACAGGGAAGCATATGGGGGAGGTTCCAGAACTTCCATGCCCTCTCCCTGAGGTGCACCACTCTCCCAGCACCTCAAGGTGCTCACCAACCTGGGAGCTCTCCAAACCCCATCATCAGAGGTTTTTATGGTGATTGCGTTACTTAGGCATGTGATTGATGAAATCTTGGCCATTGGTAATTGAACTCAACCTCTAGCCCCTCCTTCCTCCCTGGAGGTCTGGGGCGGGGCTAAAAGTTCCAACCCTCTAATCACGGCTTTGTCTTTCTGGTGACCAAGCCTTGGTCTTTCTGGTGACCAACCTCCCTCCCCATGCTACCTACCCCCGCCCTCCAGCCACTCACTTCATTAGCATAAACTCAGGTATGATTGAAGGGGGCCTGTTATTCATAACAAAAAGCGCTCCTATCACTCAGGAAATTCCAAGGGTTTTAGGAGCTGTGCCAGGAACTGGGGACAAAGACCAGATATATATTTCTCACTACACCACACAGTTAAACTATCTCAAACCAAAAATTGTTTTTCTATTTTTAAGGTGTATAAGCAAAACAATATTCCTTAATGTCCTATTCCAAAATTTAATCTCTCCCTATAAAGAAACCCTTGGTGTTCTTCCTACAGTTAGATACACACACATACCCTGTGCTGAGTGCTCCTTTCTCTGGGCTCCTGTGAGTGTGGTTACCTATCTCAGCTGCTATCAGTACCACAACCTTCCAGCCACTGAGCCCTCCATCCTGCTTTGTCCTGGGACCCCTGCAGGCAGACACTGGGAGTCCATTTCTGTAACCTTAGCATCTATCTCAGAGATTAGCACCCAGTTAGCCCTCAATAAACATTTGTTGCCAACATGAATGTTCCAGAATCTTGGCCAATGTATGAACTTGCAAGAAATCAGTTTCCTTAGCTAAAATAAAAGTCTCCCTCACAGCCAAACTTCCTGCACAAACTAACACAGGATGCCGTACTCGAAGAATTACGAACTTACATGAGACACAACTTTTCACTTATCAAATTAGTAAAAATTATAGGCGACAGTGCTGGCAGGAGTATAAGGAAAAGGGCATGTTTCTGCCCACCTTGTGGGAATATAAATTGGTACAAGGTTTCTGCAAAAGGATTTGGCAATATACATGGAGAGCCTTGAAAATGCTGATTTAGCATTTCCTAAGAATAACTTTAGAAATGCAGACAAAGACTGGTTACAAAGCTCTTTATTACTTATGTAAGAGAAAATGGAAAATAGCCTAAATGCCCAATGGTAAGGGAATGGCTAAGTAAGCTATTGCACAGTCTGTGATGGACTAATACGGGCCCACGAAACCCACGCTAATGAAGAATTTGTAAAAACAGCTGTGTTTGCCATATTCCGTTAAGTGAAAGTGGTGAAATTCAGCACCATCTATGCAGCATCATGCAGACAATATTGGAAACACAACAAAATGTTATCTCACAGGCTACTTTTTGACCATAGGATCGTTAGAGATTTTCATTCCTTCCTTTAAACTTTCCGTATGTTTCCAACTGTACACAGAGGATGTGTTACTTTAAAAAATTACTTTTATAAATAGAAAAAATTAACCTTATCTGAAAAAGATTCTTGAACTGAATCATTGAAAAGCTTCCCACATCTCTGCAGCCCTGGTTCCAGATCCCCTCGGGGCTTTCTCACACCCCCAGGTTCCAGCAACGCTGTGTAAAGAAGCGATAGATTTTCCCCTTAAAGTGGAAGTCTCCTCCAGTTACACAGGGGCTGCTGTGTGCTCCTACAATCGCAGGAGTCACCTTTCTGTAAAGCTAAATGCATAATAAATGTGCCAGGAGGAATTTGCTGGCTGGGGCACTTGGACCCAGAGAGTTCAGGAAGAAGAGAAGGACACAAGCCTGAGGCTTTCTGCAAAGCTAGTTTCTGTTCCCCGGAGGCCCCTACTTAGAGGAAGACCAGTAAGAGGTTACAAAAAGGGAAAGAAGAGACCTGCAGATGTGGCTGTTTCTCTGTCTCTGAAGCGTGTTCACCGAGTTGGATACTTTGTGGGGCTGACATGGCTGAATGTGTCCCACTCATATGCCGGGCTCTTCTGAGGGAAGTTAGGGCCACGAGGATTCCAGCACCTCATGGACATAAGAGATCCTCGTCTCCCCTCGGGGTTCAGCTCCTGACTGAGAGGCTGAGGGGTCCCATGCCCACCAATGGTGGCGTCTAGGAGAGGCAGCCATTGACCCCAATTCCCAAAGGCAGCAGCCTGGCCTGCTTTGGGTTGCTCTTCAGCACCCTAGGTCCAGATGTGAATTATAGTCCTCCAGAGGGCCTCAAGAGAGAGGGATGGGGTGGGGGGGGGGGGGCCAGACAACTCCTACCCACCCCTACTCTTCCATCTCTACTTCAACATCTCTATCTGATGGGCTTATCTCAAGGGCAGCTTTGTAAGCCAAGGGCCACTCCTCACTGACGATGTATGTGCATGTTTGTGCAAGCACACCTGCTCAAAGGGAACACCCATCGAAGGCTTTCGTTTCCTCCTTGTTCTGAAAAGCAATCTCTTTACAGGCGGGTAAGATATGATAAACACAATTCAATGGCCAATCCCTGCCCCTAATTCAGTCCAACAAGGTCACACATACTCTCAAGCTTGTCCATTCAGGACCAAGGATAAATGGGAAAAAGCACAGTGAAGGAAATCTTGAGAAATGGGCCTCATACGACTGTTAGGAAGATTAAAGGTGTTCACTTATAAAAAAGTTGGAACATAGTGTGTGCAATATAAGGGTTGGTTAAAAATAAAAAAGCCAACAAAGAGGTCACCTCGGAGACGGGGTTCTGAGAGACATTTGTGATAAAGTGCCTTTACTGACCACACACTCACACACGGAAGGAAAAGGCAAAATTATCCACCTTTAGGGCTGCAAAGAACCTTTAAAATCCTTTAAAACAACTTTAAGATCAGAAAACAATGCTCAGAGAGGTTGAGGTCAAGCTCACAAGGATGGAAGGACCACGTGGCCCTGCTGGTCTCCACGCACACGGGCGGTGCCTGCTGACTATCATCTTGCTCCAAGGAAAACCCCAGGCCAGATGGTCCTGCCCTGGCTCATGCCAGAGTCACCTGGGGAGGCTGAAAAGTCCTCCGCCCAGCCTGCACCTGGACCCAGGCTCAGGACTGTTGAAAGCTCCCCCCGTGCGACGTGCAGCCAGCGTGGGAACCTCAATCTCGGCAGATCTCAACACATTTCCTCTAAGGAGACTCTAAGTGACTCTGACCCCACTTACCTTCCTGGCCATGGGTTTTCTGGGGGTGTCTCATTTACTCAGTGGGTGCAGTGGTGGAAAAAGCTGTGGGGGGTGGTGTGGAATCCCACAGAAGCATCCTCCTCATTTCTTCTTTTTTTTTTTTTTTTTTTTTTTTTTGAGGAAGATTAGCCCTGAGCTAACATCTGCCATCAATCCTCCTCTTTTTGCTGAGGAAGACTGGCCCTGAGCTAACATCCGTGCCCATCTTCCTCTACTTTATATGTGGGACGCCTGCCACAGCATGGCTTCATAAGCCGTGCATAGTTCCACACCCGGGATCGGAACCAGCAAACCCCGGGCAGCTGAAGTGCAAACTTAACCGCTGCACCACTCGGCAGACCCCCTCCTCATTTCTTCTTGATATGAAAGGGGCAGAAGCTCTCCAGGGTTTGGCTCCACATTCTTCATCTCCTTTCCTACCCCTTAAAAGTCTCTGTGGCAAATATTTCAAGTCACTTTTTCATTTGCTGAGAAGTAAATGAATACGGAGATCTCCTTAAGCAAGGGACTAACTCTGTCGGCAAATTCTTCTGAAACGTGAACACATTATTACTCCCTCCACCCAGGACTCTGTCTCTCACGTTTTCATCATTTTGTCTTTCCAAATCGGGACCAGCCGGTCCAAGGTCTTCACTTGAGGCTCCTGACAAACTGCGCATGTCAGAAAAGCTCCCCGGATGAGAGCTGGGACCACCCCCCCTCACTTGCAAGGTGTACCAGAAATGCCTAAACGCCAGCAGTCCGCCACATGCGTTCCCCAGGCCTCTTCTTGCTGCTTCTCATTCACTCAGAAAGGAAAACGACTTTAGATGCTCAGCGTGCTTCCGGCAAAGTCAATAAACGTGAAATCTGGGCTGGTCTTCACTATGCCAAAGCTGATGCCTGCTCTTCCTCTCCCTTTTTTTTTTTCATTGCTGTTAACTGTCTTACTTCTTCCAGAAGCAGAGATCTGATCTTCCCGACCCCACAGGGAGTGGGGGCCCAAAGTAGTTTTGCTAAATGGCCTGGCAGTGGCTTGAAGGAGCGAGAGTTGTGTAGATGGTTTAAATTCATGGACTTCTGGCAGACGACCAGGGCCCAAAGCCTCACTTGGCCACACACTAGCTGTGTGATGATGGGCAAGGAACTCAATTTCTCTGAGTCTCAGTTTCCACATCCGGAAAAGAGAAGTGAAAACACTACTCGCCTCAGTAGCTATTAAACATTTTCCATCATGAACGAAGAAAAAAATTACATTTTATAATCTATTGCCAAAACTTGGAAGCAACCAAGATGTCCTTCAGGAAGTGAATGGGTAAATGAATTGTGGCACATCCAGATAATGGAATATTATTCAGCGCTAAAAATAAATGAGCTATTAAGCCATGAAAAGGCTATGGAGGAATCTCAAATGCATATTACTAACTGAAAGAAGCTAATCTGAGAAGTCTACATGCTGTAGGATTCCAAATATATGACATTCTCGAAAAGGCGAAACTATGGAGACAATAAAAAGATCAGTGGTTGTGGGGGGGGGGTGAGGGTGGGCAGAGATGAATGGCTGGAACACAGAAGATTTGTAGGGCAGTAAAAATACTCTGTATGGGGGCTGGGCCAGTGGCACAGCGGTTAAACGCGCACGTTCCACTTTGGCGGCCCCGGGTTTGCCAGTTCAGATCCGGGGTGCCGACATGGCACCGCTTGGCAAGCCATGCTGTGGTAGGCGTCCCACATATAAAGTAGAGGAAGATGGGCACGGATGTTAGCTCAGGGCCAGTCTTCCTCAGCAAAAAGAGGAGGATTGGCAGCGGATGTTAGCTCAGGGCTAATCTTCCTCAAAAAAAAAAAAAAAAATTCTGTATGATATTAAAATGGTATATACATCATTATACATTTGTCCCAACCTATAGAATGCACAACACCAAGAGCAAACCATAATGTAAACTATGGACAATGGCTGATTGTCATGTGTCAATGTGAGTTCATCCTTGGTAAAAATTGTGCCATTCTGGTGAGTGGTGTTACTAATGAGGGAGACTTTGTACGTGTGGGGGCAGGGGTGTATGGGAAATCTCTGTACCTGCCTCTCCAATTTTATTATAAAGCTAAAAGTGCTCTAAAAATATAGTCCTTTAAAAAAACTACATATTATCTTGTTTCCTAAAGCTGTCTCACACACACACATCCCAGATAAAACTTAAACAAAAGTTTCACAAAACAACTCTTAATCTTTCTACATGTAGCCTACTCTGATATCTTTTATTCTATTCCAGTCTTTTTTTTTTTTTTTAATTCTGGTCAGGGCCCAGCTCATATTACAGCCCAATAATGGGTTGTGACCTGTAGTCTGGAAAGGGGAAGTAGGATTAAATGAGACAATGCACATAAGGGAGCTGGCCCAGAGCCTGCCACACTGTAAGCATCTGATAATTGGGAGCCATGGTTGTTATTGTTATTTTTGCTACTGTTTTATACATTGCTATTATTATCATTGCTACCTCAGAGATGCCTGAAGCCAGGCGAATAAACATAAGCATCCAAATAAAATCCTAACTCGTCTCAACTCAGGTTTTGGGGACTGAAAAATCTGGTAATGAGGATTTGCAAAAATTCTGTTTTTGACCAGCTGCAAAGTCCTGGAAGGACCCATTTCACACAGCCAGGGAGCCGTGGGGCTGGAATTCAAACCTCAGCTGTCTGGCTTCAAAATCCACCGCCTCTCTAGAAGCTTCTTGGAGAAGCACTTCCTGAGTGACAGGTAACAACATGTCAAGAGTTTTCTGCGAGCTTCTCCACAGTCCTTTCAAAATGTGCAGTGAGGAATGATACAAACAAGACATTCCAAAAAAAATGTCAAGTCCTGCCCACGAGGACAGCGAGCAAAGTTCGGGAAACACACCCCCGGCAATGGTCAGCTACAGAGATAAGAAGTATTGGTCAACTTCATTATTTTCAAACTCTATTGCTCTGCATTCCCAGAACTCAAACACAGCACACTGGCCCGAGAGAACCCGCCCTTGAAAATGTGCTTAATATTCTGTTAAATGGAAAAAGTACAAAGTACTTTGGGCCACAAAGAGCAAATGTTGCACAATGCATTCTCCTATTGCCCTATATTTTTGCAATAAATAATGGCCTAAACTTTTGCACCATGCTTAGATTTACTATTTTTCTTTATTATTAGTTGGTCTATTAAATATTGACGTGCGTTATCATTTTACATTAATATTTAACAGAGTCCCACTAACTGAAAGGGTTATAATTGTGTCACGGTGCCAGGTAGTGAAGCTAATGCATCAGGCCCTTAACTACTGGGCTTCCTAATTTCAGGGAGAATAAATCAGCAATATTAGTATCATTTTGTTGTAAGGATTTTTTTTAATATGCATAACCAGAGGACTCTTCTAGAAAAATCAGAGTGTTCCACCTTACTATTTCTGTAAGCCCATCACCATGCAGGAATAAAACCACAAATGGACTTGGCAGCATGAGGTCACTGCACATAGTTTTATCAAAAAAAAGACTCCACCCACTTAAATTGCCTAAGAGAATACGATTAGGCTTACATTAGCCTTTGGTTCAGTTTGACAAGTCCTAGGAGAGCAAAATTCTGTAGCCAAGACTGAGAGTATCTTTTCTCTTATTCCTCCAGCTCAAAATCTTAAAGTAAAATCAGTATCTTCAGTGGGACAAACCAAGAAAAATTTTATTCCCAAAAAGAAAGTTTCTCAGAAAATAATGGACCAGTTACAGGATTCTTGTGGAAGGATTTTTGCTTCATGGACGAATTTCTACTACAATCTATAATCACATGCCTTATTAATACCGAGCACTAATTCGGTGTTTAACAAGCATCCAGTGACTTCAGACTTAGGTGCACTCTACTAGAAAGTACGGGAAAGTGGAGCAGGGAAGAAATAGGTGGGTTTACTGGGAAGCTAACAAGACTTGAGCCTGAGGCCCTTTGAAGCCCTGCATCTAATTCTGTTTTCATTGCTTTCTTTCAGTAATATTTGTTGGATGAATGCAAATCATAATTATTTCCTTGTTCAAAATCATTACCAGCTCTGCAATATCCACAACACGAAATCCAAACTCCTTGGCATGGTGGCCTCCAGCCAGCTCGGGGTCCAGCCTCTTCCTGCCACTTCTCCCCCAGTGCCCCTGTGATTTTGAAATACTCCTGCGCACCCCTTCATGTCAGGGCCTCTCATGCTTCTGGGCCTTCCAAACGGCTGCCTCCTTTACCCAGAATGACCCTTATTCACCCTCGCCAGCACACACTGCACACACACCCCTACACACAGAAACAGAGTGGCTTCTGGGTAGCGTGATCTGGTCCCCCCCACCCCCCACAGCACCTCCCATCTCCAGGCAGATTTAGGCACTTCTACTTCAAAGCATCCATGGCACCTGCTAAGCATGTCCATTAAAGGACTTTTCATGCTGGGCTGTCACTGTCTCATGACCATTCCTCTCATATCAGAAACTTGGAAGGGCAGGGTCCGTCTCTTTTCATCTCTGTGTCCATGGCTCTTGGACACAGTGCCTGGCCCATAATAGATGATCAATTATAAAAAAAACATTGTTGGGGCTGGCTCCGTGGCTGAGTGGTTAAGTTCACACGCTCTGCTGCGGTGGCCCAGGGTTCGGATCCTGGGCGCGGACATGGCACCGCTCATCAGGCTACGTTGAGGCGGCGTCCCACATCCCACAACTAGAAGGACCTGCAACTAAGATATACAACTGTGTACGGGGGGGGGGGGTTTGGGGAGATAAAGCAGAAAAAAAGAAAGAAAAAAGATTCGCATCAGTTGTTAGCCCAGGTGCCAATCCTTAAAAAAAAAAGATTGGCAACAGTTGTTAGCCCAGGTGCCAATCTTTAAGAAAAAAACAAAAAAACAAAAAAAACATTGTTAACAAATGGAAAGAGGAATTAAAGAAAATAAATAAGAAATGACAGGATAACATCAACAAGTAGACAACTTCTGTATACACTGCTATTTTTTTAACTATTAAATAATATGAGGTACCTACATGTGCAAGGATTTATACTGGGCTCTGTGCAAAGGCTTATCCTAAAGGACAATGTTTACCAGCAAAAAGGGGCACATTTTACTCACACAAAAGGACATGTGGGCACCCAGGGGAGCAAAGAATTGAGAAGGTGTTCAAGAGCCTCTCCTCTCAGACGTATGACTTGAGATCTCTAAATCTGAACCAGCACCTTAACACCTCAGACGGTGGAGTTACGAGTCTTGGGTTCTAATGCGAGAGCCACCACTTACACACCTAACAAGTTGCGTAACACCCCAGGCTTCAGTTTCCTTATAAAAAGAAGAAAATAATACAGACTTCACAGGATTGTCTTAAGGATCAAATAAAATAACTTGTATGAAGTGATTCATCAGCTCAGTGCCTGGCATCCAGCTGACACCCAATAAACGCAATTTGTTGTTGTTACTTCCAGTGCTCATAAAATTTAGCCCACCCTCAGGTTTCATATGATTGCTGATGTTTCTTATTATAAAGCAACACCAGCTATACGTATTCCATGCACAGATCTCAGGTTACAACTGGTTCGGATGTGGCTGTCCCTTCAGAGCTACAAAGGACTCTGTCTGCAGAGGGTGGAAATTTCTGGAGTCAGCCACATAGGAGAGCCTGTGGGTGCTCTGGGAGAGAACTCAGGCCACAGCATAGAATGTCTCCAGGGCCCCGTTCACAGGCGCATCTCCTGTATCCCTGCTTGGTCTCCATTTTAGGGTCTGGGGCTTCCAGGAGTCTCAAATCTGTGAGCATTCCTGGGTGGTACAGAAAAGGGAGAGATGGCTGTTTCATCTTCATTTCCCTTTAGTGATCTCTGAACTATGATTACACGTTCCGGCCCAGTTCCAGACTCACTACAGTTGGGGGTTCGATTGCTTGCTTTGGGTCCCAGCATTAAAGGGTGAGCAGCGCCCCCCTGAGGCCAGCGAGGTGATGGTGCAGCAACTAAACAACTCCACAGGGTTAAGGTGACCCTTGGGGAAGGATAGTCTCCCCCACTGCCAACCTGGAGGGTCTGAGCTGGTGCCGGCTAAAGGAGACAGTTCCGTTAGTGTCTCGAACAGCACATCTGAGCACAACACACAAACACGGTGAGCCACCTACCTCCTCAAAAGCATCACAGCCCGTCACCACGATATTTGGCCTGAAATTGTCCATCTTCACTTTCTTCTCCAGCCTGGTATTCAGATCTGCCAGGGAGGCTTCCGAGAGGACCAGGAGGGGGCTGGCGTCCGGGTAGGCCACCTGTGCCAAAAACACAGCAGGATCAGGCTTCACCGCCCTGTGAAATTCCTCAGCCCAATGGCAAAGCTGAGCACAGTCCCGAAGCAAAGCCCCTGAGTGCAGAAGGGAAGAGTGGTGCTCAGGAAGGAGAGGCGACAGGGCGGGCTTGGAAATGGCTGAGTCAGCACTGGGACATGGTTCCTGCCTGCTGGGCCTCAAGAGGGCTCCCAGTCCACAGACTGAAGGCAGCAGCCAGGGCTCACGGCTGACATCACCCTCCAGGCCGCGTCCTCTGTGTTCCTTGCTCCAGCTCCCAGCAGTGACCCTTCCTACGTCATCACCACACAGCGCAGGTCTGCTGCTGATCAGCTATACTCTCGTAATGATTTCTTTCAGCGGCGTCTATTCTCCCAACGTGCGTTTATTAAGCGCCAGCTGTGTATCAGGCACTGTTCTAGGTGGGAAATAGGACAAAGCAGATGAAACCCTGCATTCCAGGAGCTTGTATAGGGAGTGTGGCAAGGACTTCCTGAGGTGCTTGCGTTTTAAACCCTACCTCCCTGCAGACCCAGCGGCTTTGGTCTTTGGCCTGGCAAGGAGGGCCATTCTTATCACGAGAAGGTGCGTTCTCAGGGCCTGAAATACCCAGACCACACTGACTGTGGAGGGAGCGCTTGGAGAAAGCCTGCTTCTGTCATTTTAGGAAACCTGGATTTAGTCCCAAACCAACCTCTCTCTTTCACCTCCCTGACCCGCTTTCCCCTGGGAGTCACCCCTGGCTTCTCCCTCTCCACAACAGTAGTTCCTCCTGATCCAAGGTTTCGCTTTCTGTGGTTTCGATTACCTCTGGTCAACCGCAGTCCAAAAATATTAAATGGAAAATGCCAGAAATGATACATAAGTTTTAAATTGTGCACCGTTCTGAGCAGCGTGATGAAATCTCGAGCTGTCCCCCTCTGTCCCGCCCAGGATGTAAGTCATCCCTTTGTCCAGCAGATCCATGCTGTATCTGGTCCATTAGTCACTTAGTAGCCGTCTAAGTTATCAGACTGACTGTCACAGTATCGCTTTGCTTGTGCTCAGATAACCCTTTATTTTACTTATTTACGGCCCCAAAGCACAAGAGGAGTGATGCTAGCAATTCAGATATGCCAAAGAGAAGCCAGAAAGTGCTTCCTTTAAGGGAAAAGGTGAAAGTTCTTGACTTAATAAGGAAAGAAAAAAAAAATCGTATGCTGAGGTTGCTAAGACGTACAGTCGGAATGAATCTTCTGTCTGTGAAATTGTGAAGAAGGAAAAAGAAACTCATGCTAGTTTTGCTGTTGCACCTCAAACTGCAAAAGTTACAGCCACAGTGCTGATAAGTGCTTAATACAGGAAAAACAGATACATATTGGGTTCAGTACTATCCACGATTTCAGACATCCACTTGGGGTCTTGGAATGTGTTCCCCATGGATAAGGGGGACCCAATGTATGTCTCATAGTCTATCCTCCACGCGTCCTGGAGAGCCCACTAGACTCTCATATCCTCTTCCCTCTCCATCCCCAATAGCTGCCCAGGTCACGCCCTCAGTACCACTCACCGGGGCCATCACTACACTTTCCTAACTGGGTCCCTAGAGCGGCCCTCTGTGGGCCAAGAAGGAAGCCAGAAAGAGAGCTGTGACTGATAGAAGCGAAGGCAGCTCTCTGTAAACTCACCTGGTAATTCTGTACAAAAGGAGGGAAAATGTCCCTTGATGATCTTCCCTTCATGTTCTTTTCAAACTGAACCAGCCTGAAAGCTTCTGTTTTCAAGAAGTTGGTGAACCACTGCGCTGCCTCATCGCCACAGTCTCTGCCCTTGATGTCAAGACCAAATAGCCTGGAAGGGTCCCAAGAGAGAACCACGGTTACTTTCTTGCATCGACATATTGAGAGATGGCATCAAGACAGAACACGGCACTGTTGGCACCTGACTATCCCAGACGGCCAGTAAGTGGTCTTTGGCCAAAGCTGGAGAGAAGCGGAGTGGGAGGAAGCAGAATGTGCTCCAGGGAAGAGCTTGTCAAACTCTAAAATGCTTGTGACTCGCCTGGATCTTGCTAAAATGGAGATTCTAGTTCCGTAGGCCTGAGATTCTGCATTCCTAACAGGCTTCAGGAAGCCTATGCTGCTGGTCCATGGACCACACTTTGAGCAGCAAGGATTTAGGATAGTTTCGGAAGGGGAGAAGGACTGCAGGGTGGTAGCTGCACCGTGAGCCTGGAGTCTGGCAGATCTGGTTCAAACTGGCCCTCTGCCAGTCTCCAGCCTTTAGCAAATCATTTAACTCCTCTGACCTTCTGTCTCCAGTCATAAATTGGAGGTAATAACATAGTACCTACTCCACGTGGTGGACACAGATTCCATTAGGTAACACAGTGGTCTTCAATGTCTGTTAGACACGCCTATCCTATCTACTGTCAAATCTCAATGCTGTTCTTCTAACATTTCTTGGACCTCTTCCTTCTCTCCAAATCTCCTTCCTGGAGCCACTGTTTGGGCTCTGATTAATTCTTGGCTTGGTCTCCAAGCCTTCTCATGGTCCTCTTTCTCACCACCTTCAGCCTTTCCCCTAAAACTTTCCTCAACCAACCGGTCTACTCCTTCAAACAGATCTGATCCCGCTGTTCAGCAGGTTCTCAAGCATCTGCCCCCGGGTTGAGCACTTCCCTCAACCCCTGCACAACAGCACTCACAGCTAAGTGCACACACCTCTACCCTCAGCTTCCACCCACTCAGGTGAGCTCGTGTTGGTGCTCTGAAAAGCAGGGAGCACTCAGTGGGATGGGGGAACGTCATTAGCCAGTGCCCATCCCCACTCCTGATAGTTATCCCTTCACCGTCCTCACTCCCTGCCGCCCTCGCAGCAGACCACATCCACCCCTCTGTCATCCCACCTTCTTTGATTCTTTCAGAATTTTATAAAAAGTCCACTTTCTTCCACATTTTTTTTTTGATTGGCACCTGAGCTAACAACTGTTGCCAATCTTTTTTTTTTTTTTTCCTGCTTTTACTCCCCAAATCCCTCCAGTACAGAGTTGTATATTTTAGCTGTGGGTCCTTCTAGTTGTGGCATGTGAGACGATGCCTCAGCATGGCTTGATGAGCGGTGTCATGTTCACACCCTGAATGCGAACCGGCAAAACCCTGGGCGACCAAAAGCCTGGGCCACCGAAGCGGAGTGCACAAACTTAACCACTCAGGCACGGGGCTGGCCCCTCTTCCACACTTTGACACAAAATGTTCCATCATCAACATTCCATAGAAAAGAACTGACCCTCCTTGTGTGAATACAATAGAACTTCATCAGTTAGTAATCTACTAATTCCTAAAGCAAATAACCTGCTAAAAAATACTGAAGAAGACATAAAAACTTGAATGGATTTTTATAAAGAAAATCCAGACAATTTTACTGGAAAGTTCTACTAATAATCAAAAGATAAAAACTACCAATCTTATAAAGAAAAAAAATTTTTTTAACTGCCATTTAAAGTAGGAAAAAAACAATATCTAGGACTAAATCTAACAAAAGACGTACATTTCCATTATAAAGAAAATTATAAAACTTTATTAAAGAAGTAAAATACAACATAAATAAATAGGGGAAGATAACACATTCATGGAGAGGGAAGCTCTATACAATACAGATGATACTAGCAATTTAAGAGCTAACATTTATTTAAGTGCCTGCTATGAACCAGGCACTCTTCCAAATGTTTTATATATATATAAAACCATTTCAATTTTCTCTAAATTGAGCCACAAGTTCAACGCAATTCCAATCAAAATCCCAAAAGGATTTTACATGGATTGACAAGCTGATTCTAAAATTTATGGAAGAATGAAGTCCAAGAATAGTCAAAACACTTTCAAAGACGAATAAAATAACGAGGATGCTTTTCTTACTAGATATCAAGTACAAAGTTAAAATAATTAAGGTGGTGTAGTATAGGATCAGGAATTGATAAATAAACCAGTGCAACTGAGTGAGAGCTCAGAAAAAGGTTGACATCTCTTAAGGATCTTAATAAACAGTGGAGGTGGCATTATAGGTCAGTGGGAAACATACGGATTATTCAATAAAGTGCTGAACAACTGATAACTACATAAAAAAATCATATTGGATTGCAACCTCAAACCACATACAAAAATAAACTCTAGAGGCAATGAAGACATAAATGAAAAAAACAAGTTTCAATAGCTTAAAAAAATAGTAGGATGGGGCTGGCCCCATGGCCCAGTGGTTAAGTGAGCACACTCCACTTCGGCGGCCCGGGGTTTTGCCAGTTCGGATCCCGGGAACGTCCGGACATGGCACCACTCATCAGGCCATGCTGAGATGGAGTCCCACACAGCACAACCAGAGGCACTCACAACTAGAATATACAACTATGTACTGGGGGACTTTGGGGAGAAGAAAAAAAAAAGAAGATTGGCAACAGTTGTTCGCTCAGGTGCCAATCTTTAAAAAAAAAAAGAATAAATGTAAGGCATAAAAAACAAATAGTTGGAGAATATCTTTATAACTTGGAGTGGAGTATATTTTTTAATTCACAAAGAAAGTGCTAATCCAAAAAGCAATTAATTTGAATATAATAAAATTAAGACTGTCTATTTATCAGAAGAGACCACAAGAAAAAATAAATGAGCGACAAAGCAGGATATTTGCATCTCATAATTGACCAAAGATTTGTGTAGAGTCGATGAAAGAATAACTACCTGTCAATAAGGGAAAACTTGGGCATAAAATACGAAAATTAATTTCAGAGACCAGAAAACATAAGGTACCAATGATCATAAAGAAAAAAAATATTCAACCTCATTAGAAATCTGAGAAATACAAATTAAAACTACAAAGAGATACCATGTGACTCATTTTAAAGATATTTACAGAATTTAAAGTGTAAGAAAATCTAGATAATGAGGACTAGTAACAAACAACCCAGCTGATAAGGACACGAGACAATGGACCCTTTCTCCGATGAAGTGCAAATTGCTACACTAGTTTTAGGAAACAATGTGACATTTTCTTACAAAAACTAATGTGAACATACCCAATGATTCAGCAATTCGACTCCTAAATTAATTTCTTAAAGAATTAAAGACATGTCCAAGAATGTTCAGAGAACATCGTTCATATTAGGAAAAAGACTGCAAACATTTATATGAGCATGGACAAAAGAACCAATAAGTAAACTGGAGCACATTTATACGGTGGAAACTACCCAGCAGTGAAAAAAAATGAATTACAGCTACCAGCTACAAGAAGCAAATGGATGAATCTTAGAAACACAACGTTGAGTAAAACAGGAACTTGCAGAAGAACACATACAACACAGTAACATTTTGATAAGCTTTAAAACTAAGCAAAATTTAACCGTGTATTATTTAGGAGCACATACATATTCAGAAATACTATTTACAGTAGCAGAAGAATGAGGGAAAAAAAAGAAATTCAGGATACTGGTTACCTCTGAGGGGTGGAATATCAGGAAGGTATCTGAAATATTTCTTGCTCATGTTGTATTTCTTAAATTGTACACAGGTGTTTGTTTCATTACACTGTTTTATACCTTACATATACTTTATGTGTATTCTTTTGTGACGTATCAAGTATTTAAGTATATAATACTATCAATAGTCAATATAGTTTGTAACTGAATGAAACCCAGCTAGAGAAATTTCTTCTTTTTCCAAAGGAACTATTATTTCAGTTATAAAGAAATAAAATTTCTGTTGGACTGTCTGAGTTTAAAGTCATTTCTTACTTTCTCTCACTTTAAAACATAAACTTGGACTTTTTAGACCATAATTACTCATAAATCTTTCAGAAAATTAAGAAGACATTCGGGTCTATAATTGGTCTCAAACAATTTAACCCCACACAGGGCAAACAGGGACGGCTGATTCAAGAAACTAACAATAAAAGTCAAAAAATTAAAATAAGCTCTGTGACATTGCATCCTTGTCCATATGGCTGTGTTAAGGGATTTCCTTTACTTTTTTTCCAACTTGAGGTTGTTGGTTTATTTTATTTTATTTTAGGTTCTGGTGAGCTGGCTATGATAATCACTGTTTGTCACTTACCATCTACTTTGTATCATTTCTTCAATTTTTTAGCAGTTCCCATGGCAACCAATCCCTTAAAAATAGCTTATAAATACAGGCCACACTAGTTACAGCACGTCTAACCAGCTGGAGAGGGTAGAATGCTGATTATGTTCTCTCCCTCTCTGTGTCAATCCAAACACACAGCTCCCAGTGGCTGGGAGTCACTCCAAACTCCCAAGATTCTCCATTCCCCCCTCAGCCAGAAACACAACTGATGTGTAGAACAGAATTATACAAGAACGAGCTGCACTTGGAGCCTTTGTCAGGCCTGGATCAAGCCCCTACATGATCCTCCTCTCTCCGTCCAGGAGGGTTTGTATCCCCCCAGAGTCTGCCTGTTTAGGAAGGCAAAGAACCTTGGGGGGAAACCTTGATTAGTGTCAATGGCAAAGTGAGTCTACCAGGCCACATCCATATCTGTCACTCATCACATGTCAGCTAAGCATTTACCCACAAGCTGTGAATGTCCTCTAATCAAGACCTACAGTTTTTCTTTTCAGTGAATTTCTTTGCTCAAAACCTGTGATGTGTGGAAAAGCTTTTCCCCTCCCCGTGTGCAGGCATTAAGAGCAAAGGCCAAGGAGGCAGCTGGGTTCAAATTCTAGCTCTGCCTGCTGTTCCAGTGATCTCAGTCTTGGTTTCCTCATTTGTAACGCGGAATTAACAGCATCCACCTCATACGCTTGCTGAGATAAGTAACTGAAATACTGTATTCAGTGAATTATTGCTTTGAGCTTTTGAAATTTCGGAACCTTGAGTGATGGATTTCAGCTCGGACACTTTGCCTGTAAAAGCATATGATCAGGGCACGGGAGCAATCTGTGGCTCTCTGAGCCTTCGGACCTTTGGACAACCCCAATTTCCACATGCTGAAAATGCTCAGGGGTTTACAAAGGGATCCAGAGCACTCATGACAAATGTCTCTGCCTCTAGGACTTCCTGATAGCATGGGATAAGACCCCGGTGAGCCCTGGAACCTGACAGCCCTGCAGGGGTCCCACAGACTGAAATGAAGTCCAGGCCTGAGGCGCATCTCTGCCCAGAGGTGGAAATTTCTTACTTCTGACTCCTGCCAGAGATGCCTCAGCCTCAATCCCAGACCTGAGAGGCTGCAGAGTCACCTTGAAGAGCTCCAGCATCTTTATCACCCGATCCTGAGACACAGCTGGTGACGTCTCCACCAACTCCCCTGTCTGCCTGGCTGGAGGGCTGGCAATCGGAATAGAAGCCCATCCGACTTGAACTAAAGGAGACAAACCCTAAAGATTGGCCCTTTGTACCCCCTCTATATTTGTATTAATCATGCTTTTTTCTTCTTATTAGTTTTTAATGCTTTGACGTCTTGGGGCTTTGCTGATGCTGAAGGAAGTGCCTTTCCCAGGACTAGTCGATTTCTAGAGAGAAATCGCTCACCTGTGATGAGCCTTTCATATGCTGGCAACCAATCCAGAGGCCCCACCCCCAACCACCTCCTGTGTTGGGCTCTTCCACTCTGGACCACTATTCACCAGCCCTAATCACCCAAGGCCAAGTACCAGACAACCAGGGACAGCCCCTAAACCCAGAGCTCACTGAAATTATTCAAACCAGCCAATCCTAAGCCTGCTCATCCTTCTTCACCCAGTCCTTCCTGCAGAAACCACAATAAAGGCTCTTGTTCATGTTTTTCTCCGCTCCCTCTGCCTCCTAACCAACCCTGGTACTTCCCGACATGGCCCTGCATGGCATGGGCCTCGGTTTCTAGAGATTTGTGAATATAAAAAAGTATTTCTTCATGACAGTCACTTCTGTGTCTGCATGTCTTACCATATCTGATTAAAACAAACCCTCAGCCTCCTTAAAGCAATATTCTGCTTCACCCACTCACCTGACCACCAGCTCCAGCCCAACCCAGACTAGACTTCTCTTGAACACTTCCTTCACCAATCTCATCACCTATGTACAAACTGCAGTTAGACAGAGTGCAGGGAGGAGCCCAAAGGAAAATCAGGTCTGGCGCAGGTCCCTGGAGGCCCCCAGGCAGAGCACCTGCAGTCATGGAGAGTGTTTGAGGAAGGTTGCTTGCTCGGCAAAACCAGCTGGTCCATGTCCGGAGCCCTGAGGATCAGGCGATCGTCCTCATAGGTGATGGAGACCAGCATGAGGCGGGGCTCCTGCCGGGCAGTGACCATGTGTCCATCTTCCTTAATCACCAACCAAAACCTGCCAAGAAACAAACAAGGGCATGCTCAGAGAATCCTCTTCCACTGTCTCAGGAACTATTTCATCAAAATCCTCCCCCTGCCTCGACTCGAGACCCAACAATTTTTTCTGGACAATTATCCCAAGCTGGCCAGATTCTTTGGGTCTAAACATTGGGGCCCCCAAAAGGAGCTTGTCTGGCAAGAAAGAGTCGTGGGAGAGAGCGTCTGGCCAGCAGATGAAAATTGCCAACTCTGAAATTCCAGAAAATGAGGCCAGTTGAGGGAGCTTCCCTTACAGTTTAGGTAACTATGTTGCCTCCTTTGGGATTCTGCTTTGGTCAGAAACCTCCCCGGGGCCTGTTAATACATCTCTAAGCCCCTGGTGGAAGCGAAATGCCTTCCAGGTCTTTTTGCCGTGGAACAGGATGACGTTGACCAAAAATACTGGTTTAAGGGAGCTGAAAGCCTAGACAAAGGTCTTCTAATATTTGTCACTCCAAGAGGACCTAAACCAGCCTCTACTTGGTTTAACTTGCTGTGGCACGTGGATCCTCACCAGGAAACCCTAACCAGCCTTTCAAGCACACATTCTAACTCAGAGAACAGAGAGTCAAGCAAATTGTGTCTTAGATAAGAACGCCACTACCTCCTGGAGAGCCCACTGATCCAGGCTCAGTGCTCACACTCGGGGTCTCAGAGGGAGAATGGGGTGAGTGGAGAATGGGAAGGGAGGCTGATCTGACTAGCTGGTTATGCTTTTACACACATTTTGAGTTACATTTTGAGCATACATTTTGAGTTACAGCACCCGAACGATTTGACTGGGAAAAAAAAAAAAAAAGAAGAGTAGCAGCTTTAGGGAAAATAAGTTTCGACATCACTAGTTCATGAAAACAGAACTGGCAGACAAGTGCAGTGAGTGGAGAATGCTGAGAGCACTGGCGAGTGAGCGGCAAGTGAAAACTGGGGCTTTGCACATGTGACCAGGATAAAAAAGGACAGCCCCTTCCAGAATGAGGGGCAGCTCCTCCGAGGGAGACATTTCAAAATATGACTGGAGCCAAATGGGAATATCTGAAGTGACCTGATGAGGACATCTAATATCAGAGTGCAGGGAGCTCAGTGTCTGCCCTGTCCTGACCCTGAGGTTAGTCCTACTTTTGGAACCTCCCAGTTAGGCAACCTATCCTTATCCAGGTGCTGGATGAACAGTCCCTTTCGTGCAACCAAGCCAGCAGACAATGGCTGGCATCTGTGCGCTCACTGGCATGCATGTAGGTGTGAGGGCATATAGCAGGGGTGGTGGTGACATGTAAGGACATTTTAGAAATTGTCCTGGCTACTCCCTCCCTGGGTTTGTGATGCTGGGCAGTACCAGGCCCCCACCCCTCTGAAGACTTCATCTTTTCCCTTCTAGGTGTCTTTGGTTCCCAGAGTTCTCTGACCCACTCACCTGTGGGGTGAGGGTGGGTTCTGGAACCCAGGGAAATCCTACCTACTTTGTTACAGCCCTGTTCCCTCGGGGCTAGGCCCTGTTCCCTATTTCCAGCCTCATTCCGAGGTGCAGAGTTCTGGAAGACCCTGTTCTGGTTAACCCCCGCAAGCTTGCACCCTGAACTCCCAGCACAGCCCGTCCTGAGACAAGACTTCCTCTGAGATCTGCGCACACCCAGACACACGTCCAAACAGGAGTCCCGCCCTGCTTGCACATTGCTTCTGACAGTCAGCCCACCCTGCCCTGGGTCTGCTCTCACATCCATCCCTCAACTTTAGCCCTTCGCTCTGGCTCTCAACCCCTGCCCTTAGCGCCAGTCTGTTGCATAATCACGTGGGAGTTAACCCCAGGACCGTAACAGCTAGAAGCAACAGCCAGAGGTTTTGTGCCAACTCCTCCACCTGAAGATGCCAGTGGCGACTTGCAAGCATTCTTACACCGGGACAGGACAGAAACAAGAAGAGCCAAGACTGCTCTCTGCAACATGGCCCAACCACCCTCATTACCCCATCAACCTGGGTAATCACATTTTTCACCTCTTACACACAAACAATGCCCAGCAAATGAATAATGAGCTCTGTTCCGCCAGATCAGAAAGAAAGAACAAACAAGTCTGGCGTACAGATTTCTTCATGATCAAGTTATTCCAACCGAGTCTGCAAAACTAAAAGCCAGCACCTTCATTTTACACATAAAACAGGAGTGTGTGGTGTGGGCATCGTGCAGGAACCCAGCGCTCAGATTCTCGGAAAGACAACAGCGCTCTGAGCGACCAGCAGCGGTGGGAAGCACCAGCCCAAGATGGCTGGAAAATCTCATTTCTAAACTTACAAACTGGCCTGGGAAAAAAGGAATGACTGAGCCCAAAAAGGGGCAAAGCAGGGACCCCACTACAGAAAGGGGGAGGGTAAAGGCAGGAGGAATCCGGGAAGTAATGACACTCAGGACAGTCAACTTAGGGACTCCATTTCTCCAAGAGACAACAGTCTGTGCAGAAGGCATACGGGGCTGGCTTCAGAAGGCGTCTGCACACATTTATATGGTCGGGTCATATAGGGCTGCTAAGAGGAACGGATATTTACAAGGTCAAGGAGGGCAGCCACGCCAATGCAGACAGCCAATGCCAATGCCAGCGTTCCGCTGGGCGGACTTTAAACATGCTCACAGCTCAGGGTACTCAAGCCAAGGATTTCAAAAATATGTTAAGAGCTTTGAAGAAAACAGCTCTAAAGATTTGAGGCACAGAGCACGAATAGAGGAAGATCTCAGCCTCTTAGAACAGACCCAAAGACACAGGTTCAAATAGAATTTAAATAAAGGAGTTCTTTCCTACATTCAGACTATCTGTAGTTTTGTAATTGAAGTTTCAGGTTGAGAGAACAATAGCGTCCTTCAGCAGGGCTCTTTCCAGCTTTCTTTCAGTTTCAATCATCCTTTAATAAATACAATCTAGATTAGATAGGGTCTTAGAGATCAGCAAGGTCAACCTCTTTCTTTCACAAATGAAAAAAACTGATGTGCCAAGAGGTTAAAGGACTTTGCCCAAGTTCTCGGTGCAATCCTGCCCTTCCAAATCACACACTGGTTTCACAGAAAGAGCGCGAGTGTCGCACTCACAGAGATCTGAGCTCAAATCTCGCCAGCATCCAATGGTTTTGTGATCTTGGGTGTGACACATCCTTTCTGATACTGTTTCCTTATTTTCAAAGTGGAGATAATATCCAGCCCACAAGACTGTTAACGAGGCTTAAATAAGATCCTCTGCATCCCAGGATTTAGCTCAGTGTCTGCTGCATACGAAGCACTGAAGAAATGTTTGTTCCATGCCTTCCCTCCACCCCATCCCAAGCATGTATTCTTCAAAACACGGTAAAGTTAACAGCTCCTTTTATTCTAGGATGCCCACGGAAGCAGAAAAGCAAAGGACGAATATTTTCTTTCCATGGAAGCAACAGTCACAGCAAAGGAGTGACAATGAGAAGTGGGAAAGCAACAGTCATTCAGATGATCAGATGAAATACTGATAAGAATTGGAAATCTCACTGTGAAACCACCCCAATCCTTCAGGCGGGGAAGAAAGGAGCACAAGGCCATTGCTCTGGACGTGCATCATCAGAATTTGCCTCTCTCAGTTTTCGGAGGGCGTCCAGGACCACTGCGCCCGAAGTCTTCCCAGCAATCAGAAAGCTTTTCTTCTTTTTTTTTAAGATTTTATTTTTTTCCTTTTTTTCTCCCCAAAGCCCCCTGGTACACAGTTGTATATTTTAAGTTGCGGGTCCTTCTAGTCGTGGCATGTGGGACACCACCTCAGCGTGGCTCAATGAGCGGTGCCACGTCCAAGCCCAGGATTCGAACCAACGAAACACTGGGCCACCTGCAGCGGAGCTGGTGAACTTAACCACTTGGCCATGGGGCCGGCCCCCAGAAAGCTTTTCTAATCCTTCATATTTGAATAAACTGTAAACATGCTCCTCTAATGGTCCAGATAAAACCCTTTAATTATAGCATCAGAATCACATGGGGAGACATTTATTTTACATTTTACTTTTCCTTTTTCTCCCCAAAGCCCCCCAGTACAGAGTTGTATATTTTCAATTGTGGGTCCTTCTAGTTGTAGCATGTGGGACACCGCCTCAGCATGGCCTGATGAGTGGTGCCATGTCCGGGCCCAGGATTCGAACCGGCGAAACCCCGGGCCTCCAAAGCGGAGCACGTGAACTTAACCACTCGGCCACGGGACCGGCCCCATGTGGGGACATTTAAACACTTTACACCAGTTGGCTTCACTCTTGGTGATTTCCATTCTGCAGATCTGGGATGGGAATCTCAGGAAATTACAGTTTTAAAAAGCTCTAGAATGAGAAATCTGGGGTGGAGGGGGATGGAAAATCCCCCATGAGTTACACAGTCTGCATACCCAACACTTCTCTAAAGCAAGTTGAAGTCTTCCAATGCCTTGGAAGCTCGCATTTCTTTAAGAGGACAGCAGTCTTCAGAGAAGAGTGAAGACATGCGTCCCAGAGGGAACTCAGGGCAGCAGCCTCTGCTAGCAGGTTCCTTGAACGAACTACTTGGAAACCCCCCTCCCCACTAGCCACAGGACCACAGCCAAACCATCCCAAGCAGACAGGAAGGCATCTTAATCCTAAGGAAGCAAAGAAGGAGATTCCATTCTTCCTTAATCACTCTTTCCAGCATCCTTCACTGTTAAGAAAACCTTCTCAATATCCAGCTGCATAATTCTGTGTCAAGGAGTATGTGTGTGTGACCTCACCTTTGGGGTGACTTAAATGACAGAGAACCTTTTCTTTTCCAAGGGAAGGGAATGAAATTTCTATGTGCCAGGCCCTGTGTGGGGAGGGACCCACATAGTTCTTCACTGAGGACCACTCTGCCTCTGGGGTAGGGGACACATTATTCTCTTAACAGCAAGTATTACACTTGCAATTCCCCGGACACCCTCTCTCCCCAACATAAGACTTCACTCTGCTCATTACTCATTAGAGTGGCTCAGGTCTCCCCACCTGCTGGGTCTTCCAGGCACCTTCGCCAGGACTGGAGACCTGCAGGAAACAAGCCCCAGCAAGACCAAAGCCAGTCTCCTCCAACAAGACTTGGTTTCAGCATGGCTCCCGTATGCCCACTAGTGCCAATAGCATTTTATTTTCCCACTCTGGGGCCATATGCTAAGACAGAACCAGAAAGTTTAGAACTTGCAGGAGCCTTGGAGATAAGCAAGTCAGGTCCTGTCCTTTCATAGGAAGAACCTCTCATCCACAGAGGGACAAGAGTTTACCTCTATCTACTTTTCCAAATCGGAATCAGACATGAACTTGACGTTCTTGGCTAAAGAATCAAAGGCAGAGGGTCCAACAAGCAGCCCAAGAAACCCACGTGGCAAACCTATTTTCTCGGGGGCAGGCCCCACCTCCCCCAGCTCTCCCAGCACGTCCCGCGCTGCCCCCGCGCCCGGCCCGGATGTACCTGTCCCGCAGGTGGCCGCTGCGCAGCCCCATGGCCGTGCACTCGGCCGCGCTCACCGGCACCCCCCTGCAGGACTTGACCGGGTAGATCCAGAGCTGCGCCACGG
Source organism: Equus przewalskii (assembly GCF_037783145.1). Taxonomy (NCBI): domain Eukaryota; kingdom Metazoa; phylum Chordata; class Mammalia; order Perissodactyla; family Equidae; genus Equus; species Equus przewalskii. The sequence continues at coordinate 11,042,188 of NC_091861.1, read as the reverse complement.
TGCCCACCTGCTGCAGCCGCCCGCGCCGCCGGGGCCTCGCGCGGCGCCAGGCCACGGCCCCCAGCGCCACGGCGGCCAGTCCCAGCGCGGCCACCCCCAGCCAGCGGGACCGGGGCGGCGCGGGGAGGCCGAGGCGGGCCAGAGCCGAGGAGCCGGCGGCGCCCATGACCGAGCGAGCGCGGGACTGAGCACAGGCGACCCGGGCAGGGCGGGGCGCGGCGGCGCTCGCGGTTCGGGCGGGCGGGAGGAGCCTGAGCTGGCTCAGCCCCCGGCCCTGGCCCCCTGGCCTCGCCGCGGTGGCCGCACGGGTTAGGCGTAAACGCGGGGGCAGAGACTAGGCAGTGATGGGGGAGGTGAGGCAGAGAGCGGCCGGGGCCCAAAAGCTAAAGGGCCACCCGCCCACTTTCTCTGGGGTGGTCACTTTCGCTTTGCTTCTCCGTGTTCCCGGTTCCCTGCGGCGCGACAGTCACCCATGCCACGTGGCCCGTCACCCACCCCACTCCACCCCGCTCCCTCTGCTGCCCCCTGCTCTTCGCCTACTGCCCACTTGGGTGCTTGATTGGAGCATAGCGAACAGTGACGGTGGATTGCGGCTTGCAGAATGGAACATTTGATCATGTTTGGGAACTACTTTTGCTGACAGATAGCTCTGAGAGCTGCAGACCTTTCAGCCCATAATCCACTCCGCGGAGACTGCTGCGCCCTGAGCGCCCTCTCACGTGGCTTCTTGCAGCAGCAGGCCAGTCCCAAGACCGAGCCCACCTCCCCTCCCCCTCCCGTTAATATGCCTGCCTGGGAAAGCTCGCAGCTGCCCTGAGAGTCCGTGGTTCCCGCCAACGTCTGAGGCTAGGCCACTGACCTCCATTTCTTAGAACTTTTCCTAAAAACGACTTACGACTGTGAATCTTTCCTTTGTCCCTTTGAGATATGTATGTGTCTCCTACAAGTCAGAAATGGCTTTCTCAAGGACCTGAGAGCCGTTCCTTTGAAATGGAATCATCCAAAAGGATGGAGCTGGGCTCCCAGTCTCTGAGGGAGGATAGAATCCTCGCTTCCGCAATCGCTGGCTAGCAGACGCTGCTGTGCTAACTACATTTACAGTGACCAACCCTTTGTCATAAGCCACGGAACTCTAACAATGTTTAAAAATATTGACACGCCTCAAAATGCAGTTTAAAAGCCCGTGAGGTGTAACACACACGACGTTATTGATATTCATAGCATCACTATGCAGGGAAGTAAAGTAGGATAGTGTGGGGAGATTAAAACACAAGAGAGTTAAAGGCTTCTACTGATAGCACTAACCTTTTTCTTTTTTCATTTAACAAATATTTATTAAGCATCCCCCGGGCTAGCTGGTAGGGATACAATGGTGATGACTCCGTTTTAGCATTTCCTAACTGCTACCAACTGAAGACAGGATGACTGGAATCCAAACATGAATGGATCTTGCCTTGACTCAGTCCTTGCAGCTACTCTTACTACCAAACACATAACAAAACGGTCTTCCCATGGAAAGATTTACCATTTATTTATTTTTTGGTGAGGAAGATTGGCCCTGAGCTAACATCTGTGCCAATCTTTCTCTATTCTGTATGTGGGACGCTGCCACAGCGTGGCTTGATGAGCGATGTGTAGGTCCACACCCAGGATCCGAACTGGCAAGCTCTGGGCCACCAAAGCGGAGTGCTCAAACTTAACCACTATGCCACCAGGCCAGCCCCAAGAGTTAGAATTTTTAATAATATAGGTCCTCACTTCTGCTGAAAAATTTAAGATACCGACATAGATGATTTGCCTTATCATTTACTTTCAGGCAGAAAAGCTAATGCACACACACTTGACGGTTTAGTTTCTTAACTGATGCAACTCCATGTTTAGTAAGTTGGTGATATAATTTCTCTGTTCAAGTAATTGAGCATTACACAATTTAATAGAGAATAAGTTATCTTATATACCAGATACCGATTACTGATTTTCAAAGAACTCGAATTCTGAATTACATTGAAATCACTCTGTACAGAATATTTTAAGGTTCAGAAAGTACTTCAGTTTTCCAGTCCATCTTTATGACCTTCAAGGGTTACTGTCGGTATTTTTTGCAAGGAGCACACTGCTAAGTCATAGGGATTCAGAAATGCAAGGGCTGCTCCAGAAGCTCACCATAGTGAGCGTGGAACTAACAGTGTAAAGAGATTTCACGTTATTGGTTTGCCAGATAAACTAACTTTCACTATTTTAAATAAGTAAAAACTAACAATGTTGTCATTAAGTAGTAATACAAAAAGAATTTTCCCAGTGTCTATAGAAAATAAGACTAATGCTATACATAGATTCTTTTTTAAGCATTTTATTTGTTAAGCTATAATTGACATTTAGCATTCTATTAGTTCCAGGTGTGCAATATAATGATTCAATATTTGTGTCTAATATGAAATGATTACCACAATAAGCCTAGTAAACATCTGTCACCATAGTTAGAAAAAAGTTTTTGTCTTGGAATGAAACCTTTGAAGATCTACTTTCTTAGCAAATTTCACATATGCAATACAGTATTAACCATAGTCATCAGGCTGAACATTACACCCCCGGGAGTTATTGATTTTATCATTGGGAGTTTGTACCTTTTGAACCCCTTCACCCATTTTGCCTATCTCCAGGAGTGGAGGTCTGTTAATCTATTTGCTATTTGCTTTTCTTTTCCCTTTTGATGCAAGAGATTGTCTTGTCTATATTTTTCTTGTTGATTTATGAGAGTTCTGTAAGTTTAAAAAATTGCTCTTTATTATACGTGTTTCAGAGTTGTTGATTTCCCCCCTAGTTTGTCATTTTGGGGGGCAACTTCTGCTTAAAAAGAAAGAATCCTTTCTAATGAATAAGACCTCACTGTCTTCCTAGAGGTACTGATTTATCTAAACAAAAGGCTGTTGATTAGAGTACCAACCCAGGAAGCAGAGAAAAAAAGAATCTAAACGGCAAATATTGCCCTGGCCCAGCTAGGCCCTCATGAGAAGGGTGGGTGCCCAGCAACCAACAGAAGCATAGTTAGGACAACTCAGCTGTAAATCTCTCCTGGGAAGATGTACAAATCAGATTATCAGAGTGTGATGATAATCAACTTTCAACTCACATAACACATGTATGAGTCAGGTAGGCTAAAATGTTGTAACAACTTTAAAATCTCAATAGTCTAAGAAAATAAAAGTTTGTTTCTCACTTACATTCCAATTCAGTGCAGGCCAGCAATGGAGCCAGGCTCCATTGAGTCATTGGACTCCATGCAGTCATTCAAGGACCCTGGCTCCTTCTAGGTTGTTGCTCTTCCCTCACCTAGGTACTGGAGGATCTCTCTCTCCTCCCTCTTCTGTTTTCATAGGACCCCTTAGCTGCCTTTGACTTGTTGATCACTCTCTCTTTTTTCATCCCAACTTATAATTTATAATGATTTCAACATATAGAAAGGTTAGACGTACAACACAATATCTATATTTCCTTAATCTAGATTATTAACTTTTGTCATGTTTGTTTCTCTTTATCTCTCTCACCCTCCATATATATATGTACATTTCCTGAAACACTTGAAAGTGGGTTGCAGACATCATGACACTCACTTTTAAGTATTTAAGTAAGTATCTCCTAAGAACAAGGACATTCTCCTACATAACCACAAAACCATCATCACACCCAAAAAATTTGACATCAATATAATATTATCTCATATTCCATAAAAGTCCATATTCAACTTTCTCCAACTGTTACCAAACTGTCTTTTATAGCTGTTTTTTAAAATTCAGGATCAATCAAGGATTATAAATTGCATTTTGTTGTCATTTCTTTTGTGTCTCCGTTAATCTAGAACAGTCCTGTCCACGTCTTTTTTTTTTTCTTTTGTCTTTTATGACATTGATGTTTTTGAAGAGTCCAGATCACTCTTTTGTGAAACACTCCATAGTCTACATTTGTCTGATTGGTTTTTCATGATTAGATTCAGGTAAAACATTTAGTAAGAATAATGTACAGGTAACATTTCGCACTTTCTATTGCATCATGTCAGACGACATCTAACGTCAGTTTATCTGATTGTGGTGATCCTATGGTTGATCACATGCTCCAGATGGTGTTTATTGTAATTAAGAAGATATCTGTGATTTGATATTTGGATATTATCTGAATTTTTTATGTTCCAACAAACTTTCACTCAGTTGTTTTAGCATCCATTCATGATCCTTGCCTGTAACAATTATTATGTTGATGGTTATAAAACAGTGATTTTTTTCCAGTACTATCCCTACTACACTGAGTACCTGGCATTTGTCTGTAAAGAAGAGCTTTCCTTCCTCCACTTTTATTTTTGGCATCATTATGGATTCATGGATTAATTTTGAAGCATTATTAATATTTGATGCTCAAATTGTCCCAGGTTTGACCAGTATAGATCTTATGACCTCACTAATCTCATTAATCTTTGAGCACTTTCTTATTTTCTAGTACAAGATATTATAGGCTTACTTTTAACTTTCCTTGCCCCAGACCTTGAATTAACCATTTTTTCAAGGAGATCTGGTTCCTTTTAGAGAGAGCATGGTTTTTAGAAACCAAGATCTGGGCTACAGGTGTGCTCATTGCTATTGGGTTGCTTCTAGGCCCATTCAATGGGCAGAAATAGGAATGATAATATTACAGGGTACTTTCTTATCTTTCTCCTCTCCATATTTTCTCTTACTTCCACAGTGAACACCTGGTCCCCAACAACATCATTATACCCTACAATGCACACAAAATAGTTTTAAGTTACACAATACCACTACCAGCAACAAATCTACTAAGTAAATTTTCAGGCTCCCAGCTGACAGAACAAGGAAATATATGTGTATACTAACCCATGTGTACACACATCTATAAATATTTCTATATAACCATCTGTAACTATATTAAGCTAGACGTGAGTTCATACCAATGTCTCTAACTCTAATGCAACACCGTATGGATCATTCCAGCCTTTTCTCCTTGCTTATCTGAAAACTTTTAAACACATGGTCCAGATATGTTAGCTAGTAAACATTGGAGGTCAAAAATTAATGAATCTGGTTTTCCCCCTCAAGAAAGCAATTATAGTTTGTTCCAATTTTCTGAATTAAATATTTATAGACATTCAGAATCCAGAACACTAAATACTTAGCAGAGAGGTATATGTTCTGGGTCCCACGTTCCCGCAGGTGGGGCAGTGCTGGGCTCCTGAGAAGGCCTTTCTAATGGCTCCAGTGAGTGCTGGAGCTGGGTAACTAGTGATGATCACCTCTCCTGTCGTCACAGCACCCAATCTGCTGTAAATCTACCCTCTGAGCATTTAATGCTGGGGAGTGAGAAGCTGGACATTCTCTGACTGTCATTGTTTAAATTCTATTTATTTTATCCAATAACGGTAGAGATATAACCCTTGTTTTCCAAGTCTTAGCTACTATTGAGCAATCAGTAGTGGATTACAGGCTACAGTTACATTTAGCCTCTGATCCAGAACAGACTTCCTTTTCCACACACACCTTGATGCCTCCCCTTTCCCAGGCTGTCCCATTAGGAGATGGGAGACTAGGGGTCTCCTTCCCACCCAGCATCTAAGTATTACTACATGATAATACTATATTGATATTGTTACAACTTCATCTCTTGCTCCTCACACCCCACCAACATGAAGGGGTTATGCCAACCCCCAACCTCTAGAGCTTTCTCCTTTGTGTTGAGACCTTTCCTGCCTCTTTCTTCCAGACTTACTCTTCCTCAGCTGAGGCTATAGAATAAATCCTTCCAGGCTGGGCCTAGAAGCTCCTTAGAGAAGTGTGGGCTGGACTGCATTAATAGCCACCTTTCACCAGCCAGTCCAGCGCCTTGAGCAGGAAAGCGAGCACTGACTACTCCTCATACCCAAAATTTGACAAAAAATGAAACTGGGGTGCAAGGTGTGGGTTGGTTCCAATCTTAATGGGATAAAAAAGCATCATGACCACAGTTACTGAAGACAACTGCAACCTCTTTTAATGTATACCCCAACATAGATATCTCGATACATGAATATAATTTATTTCACTTAATTTGGAGAGTATTTCATTTATCTGACGCTCATAATGGTTTTCCTCTAGACAGCTGGCTGGGAGTGAGGGGTGTATGTTTCCACTGCAACCAATGGATCCATTTGGATGCTCATCTCATCCAGAGTTCAGGTAACACCCTCTCCCAGAGATGAACTTCATCGTCTCGTTGAGTTTGGAGCAGGGAGTTGGTAGTGAGTCTGAATCTTGCTTTTCAGAGAGTGACGTTAAACCTGTGACCACAGAGTGAGCCCCATACATAAATTACATAGACAAAGAGGAGTGCATTTAGGTATCTGCAAGGGGTGTGGCCCTGCTAACAGGAAGAATTTGAAAAGAATGCAAAATGGAATCAAGCAGCCGATTGATTATTTGAACTCAGTCAAGTGCTGTGAAAACTGGCTGACTGCACATTCCTCAGTAGTGAGAATCAGCAGTTACGTACCTTGAACCCTGCGGAACAGGGGAGAGGCCACCCCATTTCTAGGACATGAACTTGAAGTTCCTTATTGGCATAAAAGTGTGATAAAAGGATAAGAAAATCTTTTTGGGTGTTTGTAGCTTCAGCACCCCCATCCCAACCCAAATCTCTATTCAACTGAAAACCTCATCCATCTCTGATAATATCTCCAAACCCAAAATTACTCAATGAAGTAATCGGAAGATTTGGAGTTAACTATAGAGATAATATAGAAGTAAGTAAAAGTTCTTATATTAAAGTTTAAATTAATTATAATTAATTAATTAATTAAATTCAAGAATGTTCTTTCCATGTTTGGGATCTTAAGTATTTGTAATACTTAAGAGAATTTAATATGTTAGAGACTAGCAGGGAATAGCAGAAGATCTAAAAGATTAACCTTAAGATTCCAATTTCAATTATGTAATTGCTTACTTGATTTTGATTTTTTGGTGACTAAATGTCTTAACTAAAAAATGTTTGGGATAGGCCCGGGTGACATAGTGGTTAAGTTCACACACTCCACTTTGTCAGCCCAGGGTTCACTGGTTCAGATCCTGGGTGCAGACCTACACACCGCTCATCAAGCCATGCTGTGGCGGCATCCCACACAGAAGAACTAGAAGGACTTACAACTAGGATATACAACTATGTACTGTAGCTTTGGGGAGAAAAAAAAAAAGAGGAAGATTGGCAACAGACGTTAGCTCAGGGCCAATCTTCCTCACCAAGAAAAGCATACCTAGCAAAAAAAACTTTAAAAAATGTTCTTGGCTTGTAAACCAAGGTACTGGGAAGTTTCGGAGAATCTAAGAATTTCCATATTTATAGGTTTAATTTATTAGATTACACGAGCTATTGAAATACTTGGGAAAGTCTGTTTTTAATCAAGCAATTGAAGTACTTGAAAAGCAGATTAAATTTATGAATGCAATTCAAAAGTCTTTAGGGCCAAACATTAATCAAAGGCCCCCTTTAAAAAGTGATTGTAAAAAAAAAAAAAGAAAGAAAGATAAAAGAGGAATAATAAGCTATGTAAAATGAGCTTAAAAGTTTAAGGAGATATTTGAATTTGAAACTTAAGTAAATAAAATGCTAATTTCAAAAAAAGCAAAGTGCCTCTTTAGGGCCTTTGGATCCTTGTACCAAAAAACAAACAAACAAACCAACCTAGAGACAGTTGGGTGTCCATCTAGAATGTCCCTGGGCTAGCCTGGTGGCGCAGTGGTTATGTTCACATGTTCCGCTTCGGCAGCCCGGGGTTCACCAGTTCAGATCGTGGGTACTTATTAAGCCATGCTGTGGCAGCTGTCCTACATATAAAGTAGAGGAAGATAGGCACGGATGTTAGCTCAGAGCCAGTCTTCCTCAGCACATAAAAGAGGAGGATCGGTGGCAGATGTTAGCTCAGGCCTAATCTTCCTCGAAAAAAAAAAAAAAGAAAGTCCTCACTGAGAGGATGAACTAGGCAAATTCACCAGGGCTCAGAATCTGCCTTTTAGCCTTTTAAAGTAGACAGTCTAACTTTTCAGTGTCCACGAGTTGAGTGGAGTCAGGGAACTTTGCTAACAAGGTTCACAAGAGACTGATAATGCAAACATTCATGCCATTTTCTTCCTTCTTAATAGGAAAACTCTCTGCCTGCCCACAAGCTTGTGCATGCATCAGTGTGACCAAGATTCCCTCGTCCTCTCAATGAGAGTTGAACAGGGAGCACAACCAGATCACGGGGTAACTCGTGTGCTAGCCAGGCGCCTCCTTGAGGCTGCAAGGAGACACATGGAGCTGGGGGCTTGTGGGCGTGGCACCCAGGGAGGTTATGCCTCAGCTGCCAAACGGGAGTCTCAGAGCTTCCTGAGGCTGAGGGCTCAGAAGGCCTCGAGGAGAGTGAGAACAATGGCCCATTGTTGTTTAGGGGAGAGCAACCTTGTTCCAGCCCTGACCTGTGCTAGGCGCTGTCTTTGGTCTTTAACAATGATGGAGGAACACAGCGGCAGATCTCAAGGAGCCAAGAGCCTACTAAGTATCCCCTCAGTAAATAATTAGGTTACAAGGAGACAAGAGCTGGAGGAGGGGTGAGCGGGTTCTTCAACCCACTGGACACCCGGCCCCCACTGCAGACAGGGAAGCTGAGGCCGAACGATGAGAAACATTTTGTTAAATGATGAAAGGGTAGAGGGAGAGAGTGACACAGAACACAGCTAAATTCAGCACAGGCTGGAAAGCAGAGGGCCAAGGCCGGGTGGAGGGAGAGGGCTGGGAAGATAAACAAGCCTGGATGGTAGAAAGAATTGCACTGGGCGTACAGGCATGTGGACTTCATCCAGAGGATACAAAAAAAGAAATTGTGTAACATTATTTACTGATAAGAGAAACTGGGTGGCTGGAAGCATGGGAGAAGTGGAAACTTTTCACCTGTACACACCACATTTACCCCTTGTGCATTTTGAACCATTTGAAGTATTACTTCTTCAAAAAATTCAAAAATAGAAGTATTTTAAAACATATGTTTGAATTATCCTACTTACAATGAATCTGATGGTATACCAGGCTCTGGGTGAGTAAAACAGACCACAAACCTACCCTACCAGCTTCACATCTAGGAGGTGTTTTCAAGGCTTTATATCCCGTCAGAGCCCACCTTTGGGTAGATTCCCAAAGATGTAGAAGAAATAATTATAATCTGAGCAAAATGATTGTTACACTAGAGATATGGGCTTAGAACTTTGAAAGCACAGGTTGGGGATGGGCAGCTTACTGTGCCTGAAGGTTAGGGGAGGTACCACGTAAACTGGGTTTTGACGGATGCATAGGAGCTTTAAAAATGGAAAATAGAGGAAGAGCAACTCAAAGAGAAATAGAATTTTCTGAAAATGGCTGAATGTTCTTAGAAGAAAGCAGTTTGATGTGATGATCAGGACAGCACAGAAGTACTCGGAGATGGGCTATCAGGCAGGACCAGGCCAAACTCTGCAGGCTTTGCATGTGTTACTAAGGAGCATGAATTTCTTTCTTAGAAAGTTCAAATAAACCCTCATGGACATTACTCTTCTGGAAGCTGGTGAATATGTACCTTTAGGAAAATTGGATGTTTTTTTCCCAAATAGCAGGGAAAAAAATAACTTAATGAAAAGATTTTTTTTTTCTATTTTGCATTTTCCTTCCCATAATTTCGTGTTTTTTTAAAGTTTGGCACCTGAGCTAACATCTGTTGCCAATCTTTTTTTTCTTCTCCCCAAAGCCTCCCAGTCCACAGTTGTACATTCTTCTTGTAGGTCGTTCTGATTGTGCTATGCAGGACACGGCCTCAGCATGGCCTGATAAGCAGTGCCATGTCCTCGCCCAGGACCTGAACTGGCAAAACTGGTGCCACTGAACCAGAGCCTGCAAACTTAACCACTCGGCCACCAGGCCGGCCCCTCTTCTCATAATTCTTACTGAAATCTCCTAGTTTCTGCTGGTTAATATAAGAAGTAAAAAAACACTATAATAGGGGCTGGCCCCGTGGCCGAGTGGTTAAGTTCGCGCCCTCCACTGCAGGCGGCCCAGTGTTTCGTTGGTTCGAATCCTGGGCGCGGACATGGCACTGCTCGTCTAAACCACGCTGAGGCAGTGTCCCACATGCCACAACTAGAAGGACCCACAACGAAGAATATACAACTATGTACCGGGGGGCTTTGGGGAGAAAAAGGAAAAAATAAAATCTTTAAAAAAAAAAACACTATAACAAATATAAATGGAAAACCTCAGCAGTAAGTAAATAATCTTGTTCTTTTTTTCTCCTTTTCAAATGTTCATAGTTACGATTTTTATATTTTATACAAAATATTTCTATTTCCAAGATTGTTCCTTTGTTTATGTGTTGGCATTAACTATTCTCAGGGTTTCGTTTTTTCCACAGAAATCAAGGCTTCTTGATGACTTGCAGCCTCAAATTCTCGCCCATGGCTTGTTTTCTTTGGCTTACACAGTTGGTTTGGGGTTTTGGTTTTGGTTTTTTCAATAGGGAAGTTTCTAGCTTGTCTTGAAAAATCAAAATATCTGGCAATGCGGGGTCTATATTCTGCAGGACAACAGTCAGCTGTCCCCTTTACTCACGGGGTCCCACTCCCGCCCTCCCTGAGTTCAACCAGACCCCTGGCACCCCGGGTTTGCGCTGGGTCTGAGGGCTCCCGGGCAGGTGCTCCGGATTGCCACCAGGGGGCGCTGTGAGCGGCGTTTGGAGAGAAGGGCGGGGAGGAAGCGCTCGGAGCCGGGTGCACAGCGCGGTGAAAGGAAGCCGTCCTTTCCTTCCTGAGAGTGAGTCCCAAGGCACAACTTCCCTTCGCCCAAGTCAGGGAGGAGTCGGGACTGAGAGCCACTTGCAGGCCAAGTATTTTGAAATAGAAGGAGGAGAAACAAAGCCACCCTTTATATTACTCCTGACGTTTGAATAATCCTTTGCGGTCAGCAACGCTCTATCAGAGACAACGTTATTTGGTCCTCACAGCAACCCTGTGTCAGAATTCTGATACGGTGTCTGTTCCGGTACTAGCGGAGACGCTGAGACCCTTGTCTCACCTAAGAGCAAGGAAGAGGCAGGTCCCCCACCGTGGTCCCTTCCTCCCGCTTTCCCTCCGTGGGGAGATGGAGAAGAGAGAATGCCCGGGACAAAGAGAGGGAGGCAGGAATATGCGGCAAGACGAAGGGAGCAAGGAATGGACGGGCGGGAATAAAGAAGTTGAGGTGGGCTTGTCGCAGCAAACTTCCTCACTGTAAGGTGGCCTTCCATCAGATGGGGCTTGTGCGTCTACCTGTGGATCGTGGGCACAGTAAAATCTCAGTTTATATTTGATAAATGAACAGATGATCAAGGAATTCGTTGGCCCTCTGCCTGTATACAGGCAAGGCACTGATATCCTTTGTCGTCAAGGGCAAAGTTGTAGGGGCTTGGACCGATGATGCTGAGGGCCAGGGCCCTTCCCACTTCTGGCCAACCTGGCCCTGGGCGTTCCTCAGGCTCCTCCAATCCCCATGACCACGTGTCTTGATTTTGAGGATGTTATCAGCCAGGATGCAGAATCCTGCTTCCTCTCCCAGTTTTCAGGGGGTTTTTTTATCTCTGCCTTTTTTTTCTTTGGCTGCTGTGGGGAGATTTGCGTTTCATCTCAGCAGCCTGCTCAGAGTGAAGGATGAAGGCTATAGCCGGAAGCATTGTCTGGGAAGGGAAGAGAACCTCCTGGCTTGGGACCGTCCTTTCCAAAACAGGGCCCCTATAAGGTAAATGGCTGTTGCTAGGTCCTTCCAACCTCCCCCTCTCCACTCACTCCTCCAAGCAAAAATTATTCGAAGCATCTCCTCACCCATGGTGAGTCACAAAATAACCTCTAGTGCCCAGGCTCCCTTTTGTTCTATTTATTAACTTAACCTGCCAAAGTCTTGAACATCTTTCAGAAGTACAGGTGTACTTTGGAAATATTGCAGGTTCTGTTCCAAACCTCTTCAATAAAGCAAATATTGAAATAAAATGAGTCACCTGAATTTTTCTGGTTTCCCAGTTCATGTAAAAGTTATGTTTACACTATTCTGTAGTTTCAGTGTTCGATAGCATTACGTCTAAAAAACAATGTGCAAATCTTAGCTGAAAATATTTTATTGCTAGGGGCCTGCCTGGTGGTGTAGTGGTTAAGTTTGTGTGCTCCGCTTCAGCAGCCCGGGGTTCACAGGTTTGGATCCCTGGCACGGACCTAGCACTGCTTGTCAAGCCACACTGTGGTGGCATCCCACATAAAATAGAGGAAGATTGGCACAGATGTTAGCTCAGCAACAATCTTCTTCGAGCAAAAAGAGGAAGATTAGCAACAGATGTTAGCTCAGGGCCAATCTTCCTCACACACAAAAATATAAATATATGTTTTATTGCTAAAAAATTATAACCATCATCTGAGCCTTCAGCGAGTCATAATCTTTTTGCTAATGGGGACTCTTGTAAACCAGGTACACCTCTATGACCAGAAAACAATGGCATATGTGTGATCCAGTCTGTAACACTTAGATTGCAAGCATTGTCACGTTCTTTCCTTAAATTGAGATGCAATTCACACAACAGAAAGTTCACCGTTATAAACCGTACAATCCAGTGGGTTTTAGTATCTTCACTATATTGTGCAACCATCAGCTCTATCTCATTCCGGAACGTTTCCATCGCCACAAAAAGAACCCCATACCTATCAGCAGTCAGTTCCAACCCTTATCCACCCACCCATCTCCTGGCAGCTATTGATCTGCTTTCTGTCTCCCTGGAACCGCCTATTCTGGGTATTTCACATTCACGGAATCATACAACATGTGGCTTTTGTGTTTGACTTTTTTCATTTAGTGTAATGTTTTCAGGGTTCGTCCACGTTGGTAGCATGTGTTGGTAGTTCCTTCCTTCTTGGAATGATATTCCATTGTATGTATGTACCACATTTTGTTTATCCATTCATCTGTTCCCACTTTTGGATGTTATTAAGAATGCTGCTTCAAATATTTGTGTACAAATTCTGTGAGAACGTATGTTTTCAGTTCTCTCGTATATGTCCTGGGGTGGAATTGGTGGATCATGTGGTCGCTCTATGTTTAACTTTTTCAGGAACTGCCAAATTGTTTCCCACACTGGCTGTACCATTTTACATTCCCACCAGGAATATGTGAAGTTCCCTTCCATTTTTTCCCACTTTATTGGATATAGTTGGCGTATAATATTGTATTAGTTTAAGATATACAACATAATGAATTGATATATGTATATATTGTGAAATGATTACTACAGTAAGCTTAGTTAACATCAATCACCTTACATAGTTACAATTTTTTTCTTTCTTGTGATGAGAACTCTTAAGATCTACTCTCTTAGCAACTTTTAAATGTACAATACACTATTGTTAACTATAGTCATCATGCTGTACATTACATGCCCAGGACTTAATTTATCTTATAACTAGAAGTTTGTACCTTTGATCAGCTTTCATTCTTATCCCTTATCATTCAATATCCCTTTCATTCTTTTTTTTTTTTTTCCCGAGGAAGATTAGCCCTGAGCTAACATCTGCCATTCCTCCTCTTTTTGCTGAGGAAGACTGGCCCTGAGCTGACATCTGTGCCCATCTTCCCCTACTTTATATGTGGGACGCCTACCACAGCATGGCTTTTGCCACGCGGTGCCATGTCCTCACCTGGGATCCAAACCGGTGAACCCCGGGCCGCCAAAACGGAATGTGTGCACTTAACCGCTGCACCACAGAGCCAGCGCCTCCCTTTCATCCTTAACCCAAGCAATAAAGGGATTATTTAGATGGTCTTAACTGACCTTATGTTGTCAAAGATGTTAAACAATGTCCAACACTAGTTAAAGTGGTAAGCACAGGTTTTAATCAGTAGTAAGTATTGCAATAAGAAAAAGAGTCCAGCATGAACTGGACCTCAACTTCAGTTTGTACCGAGGCGACTGGGCATTTTAAGGGGAGACTGGAGGAGCAGAGACAGGGCTGAGAAGGGGCTCAGTAGAATCAGGGAAGTGACAAACTACACAAAGCAGGAAGGAAGGGGGTCGGTCCATGTGGAACCCATCTGGGTTTGCTAAGTGGCACTTATCCAAGTCTTTGCTCAAGTCTTTATATGCCAAGGTTGAGGCCCAGTCAAGAAGAGGGCTCAGAGGAGCCTAGCTAGGGTTTGGTCAAAGAAAGAGGATGAATGGATATTTGCACAGTACCCATAGGGAGACACCTGACAGTAACCCTCAGGATGCTGGATAATTTATCCTAAGCCGTGGAGAGGAAGATGGGGATGGGTAGGAGAGCAGGTAGCATAGAGAGATATGCAAATCTCCTACCCTCATCAATTCAGGGATTATGTTTTGGTGTTTAGGGGATGGAGAAGAGGTCTGAGGACACTTGGTAAACGTCCACCGTAAAATGGGCAGAACAGCGTGGACCTTCATTGTGCCTTTTCTCTAGAGGACTTCTGGGCTCTCTTTGGGCCTGGGCCTCAGGGGGTGGCTTTGGCACTCAATGCCCTTTATAAGAGTGTGAGGGATTGAGGAAATGTGGAAGATCTTTCTCTAGAGCTGTCCTCTTTTCGTGTTCCCATCAAAGTATCCAATGAAACATAACACTGATATTATCAACTAATTCATAAAAAATGAGTTGAACGCATCCTGCTATAGAAATTCCATCAACTTCACAGAGAGCTCACTTTTAGCACAGCTCATCTATTGAAAAGTAGCCAAGGGGCTGAGTGGTTAAGTTTGCGCGCTCCGCTTCGGAGGCCCGGGGTTTCGCCAGTTCGAATCCTGGGCGCGGACATGGCGCTGCTCATCAAGCCATGCTGAGGTGGCATCCCACATGCCACAACTAGAAGGACCCACAACTAAAAATACACAACTATGTACTGGGGGGCTTTGGGGAGAAAAAGGAAAAAATAAAGTCTTTTAAAAAAAAAAGAAAAGAAAAAAGAAAAATAGCCAAAGGTGTATATTTTCATGGATCTGGAGTGGGAATACAGAATTAGAATCTTTATGAGCACAAAGCAGGAACACTGTAGGTGGGGTGTCAATCTGAGACCATCAGCCCATCCTTGATCCTCCTGTGAAACACAACAGGAAGTAAATTCATCTGAATGATGTGCTAAAACACTTGTTGACATTCACAGAAGGAGTCCTGGCTGATTTTAGATTGAAACTTCTAACAAAGGAGCTTTGGAGATGAATGCTGTCGGGCAGAGAACGCTTCTTTATAACTCAACTCCACAAATGCTGCCATTTAAAGAGTTTTTCATGACAAATAGAAAACCAAATAAACTCTCTTGCTTTGGATAATTCACTGGAGCCTTTGACAGTGTGAACATGTTTTTATTTCTCTCTCTGTCTCTCTCTTTCAATAATCAGAATGAGGAACCAGCAGACTGGGTAACGTCCGCCCCATCTTACCCCTCACTTATCTCTTTTCTCATTGTTGGCTCACCACCAACTGTCATATTGATCCATATGAGTTATGACTGAGAATTTATTATATGCAAGACTCCCTAGGTTTTCAAAACAAATCTGGAGGCATTGTCCCTCGAAACTTACAATCAAGTATGTAAAATACACATACAAATAAATCTATAAATAAATATACATAATACAAGGTGGAAAAGTGATAAAGGTCATGTGGGAGGTTGGAATCTTGTGATATGGAGATTCAAAGGGAGCAGAAATAACTTTAGACTGGAGTGAAGAGAAAGATTCCTTCCCTTTTGTTGAGAAAGGCCAAAAAAGCATATTTTTGAGTGGGGAGTTCACCGTGGTATCAGGACAGCTATTAAGAGAAGTTTAAAAAGAAATGCCCAGGTGATCTATGCTGGATACTCAGTTAGAGGAAGAGAGAATTTTTACATGTGTCACGTTGAGACCTTGTTTCCTTCCTTTTGCTGCACAAATATTTATTTTTTAAGGCCTGAATATCCATCTTCTGTCCATATTCGTTCCCTTAATTAAAAACCATCATGATGACAAACATTTTCTCTCACATCCTGCATTTTTCCTAATCGAAGTGCACTGCTTCTAGATATTTCCTTCCAGTTTAAAGTTTTTACAGCTTGTTTCCATATTTAAGAACAAGGAGAAAAGGACAAGCTATCCTCAATCATATGGATAGGAATGGAGGTATCTTAGAATTATGACATTCTTAGGGGAAGGTCTTGTAGATTTCAAGTGTCATACAGGGAGCCCACAAGTCTCAAGCCTAGAACTTTTTTAGCCAACTATTAGGACTATTAATGAAAAATTTCCAAAAACCCATGAGGACTCAGAAGAGAAGCATCAAAATGTCCCAAATCTGGCCCTCTTTATCATGACCCTGTTGGGGTGTGTGGTGTAATGGTTAACTAGAAGATATAATAAGGAGATATAGGCTTCACTTACAGGAAATTCAGGAAAGATTTACTACTTTAGCTTGGCTTGACATGGTGCAGAACCCACTTCCACAATCCATTCATGGAACCAACTGTATCTGGTAGGCACTAAGGATCTAATGGTAAACTGAAACAACCCTGCCTTCAAGGTGGCCATAATGAGATCAACAATGGTTCCCCAGTTTCTTTAGGCCAAACTGATCACTTTCTTTTTTGCAAAATCCTGAAGCCCCAAAGAAGCATCTCTGGCAGTGGTAACAACAGAAATGACAAAAAGAGAGGCTTGGTTTGCAGTAATAGTAGACTAGAAAACTCAGACACGTACAAGAATGTTTTTTGGCAACATTATTGGCGATAGCCAAAAAGAACCCAAATTTGTCAACATGAGGAATAGATAAGTAAATTGCTGTGTGTTCATAAACTAATGTACAGCAATGAAAATGAATTAACTACAGCTACATGCAAGAAAAATGAGTGAATCTTAAAAATATAATAATACATACTGTATGATTCCATTCTTATAAAGTCTGAAAACCAGGAAAAACTAAGATATAATGTTAAAGAATATACAAGATGGTGGTAAATCTATAAGGAGAGTCATGCAAGTGATAACCATAAAATCAGGATTGTGGTTTCCTTTACAGGGGAGGAGAATAGGCGATGTGACTGGAAGGAGCATGGGGGAACTTCTGGGGACTGAACAGTGAGAGTGTGTGGCATCTGAGCCACAACCTGCTCCATTACCACCATCCCCAGCTCAGCAAGGTGGAAGCTCTACCCCAGGTATTGCAGCCAAGAACATGGGGCTCCCTCTCCCACAGCTTCTATCGAGGGCTATGGTATTTCCCCAGGAGAGGCAGGCCACCAGCATTTCCCAGATCCCCATCTCTGTGTTACTGAAGTTCTATTCTAGGCCAGTGTGGCAAAGAGGCCTCAGGCTCCCTTCCTCCACCAAACCCTCACTTGCAGGGCAGAAACCCTACCCCAGGCAAGACTGACCAAGAATACTGGTCCCCAATGACCCCAGCTTGCTTGTAGGGTGGAGGTTCAAAACTAGGAGAGGCAAGCCAAGAAGACCAGGAGCTACCACCCCCACCAAGCACACCACTTGTAAAGCCAGGTGTCACTACAGGAGGACACTCTCCCAACCACCAGCTCCAGATCAGTGGCACAGAAGTTCTGCCCAGGGAGAAAAGCAGGCTGGAAGAATAGAGAGCTCCAGAGCTCTCCCCAAGAAGATTGATTTTATTTGGAATAGAGTTTAGGGAAGTTCAAACCTAAGGATACTATTAAAAATAATGAGTTTTGGTGGTAAGCAATTAAGAGGAGGCTAGTAGCAACATAAAAGCAACAACACAAATGTAAACCAGATAGAAGTTTAAAAGGAAAAAACAAGAAAAGATACAGCCACGAAAGTCCCTTTGGGAATCAAAACAAGCCCAAAAGTCTGGCCTCAAAGACTATCCCTCCAAAGAGGCTTCAAATTTAAGTGGATCAGACTATGGGGCAATGTATGAGCAATCAGCTGGCAATTACTGGGGGTTAACAGTTAGGGGTGATGCCAATCACAGCACATCAGCTGAAAGCTTAATAAGGAGATCAGAAAAAGAGATAGTCGCAGGGAACACTGCTAAAATCACTGTCATCCAGAGTGACTGTGCATGCACATGCCCAAGGCTGCACTCTCTGAGGAGAACATCAGAGGCTACACATTGTGGGGGTAACAGACATCAACAAAATACAGTCATGCTCTGCATAACAACATTTCAGTCAACTGGACTGAACATATGGACTGCACATACGATGGTAGTCCTGTAAGATTAGTACCATACAGCCTAGGCATGTACTAGGTTATACCACCTAGGTTTGTGTAAGTACACTCTATGATGCTTGCACAATGACGAAATCACCTAATGACACATTTCTCAGAATGGATCCCCATCATTAAGTGACACATGACTGTATCCCAGCCCAGTTACTAAAAAAGTAAACAATAACAACAACAAGCCAAGAAAGGAAGGGCATGTGCAGATTAGTATCCAGAGTCACTACAATATATTATATTTAAATGTCTAGTTTTCAAGGAAAAAACTATGAGATTTGCAAAAAAAAAAAAAAAAGGAGGGGGGATTGTGACTCGTACATAGGGAAAAAAGCAGACACAGAAACTGCCTTTGAAAGAGTCCTGATTTCAGACTTACCAGAAAAATACTTCAAAGCAGCTATTATCAATATGTTCAAAAAACTAAAGGAAGCCACTCTTAAAGAAGTAAAGAAAGATATGATAAACATTGTCTCATTAAATAGAGAATATTGATAAAGAGATAGGTATTATTTATCTTTTAAGAGGGGAACAAAATGGAAATTCTAGTGTTGAAAAGTTACAATAATAAAAATGAAAAATTTAGTAGAGAATTCAACAGTAGATCTGAGCTGAAAAAAGAATCAGTAAGTTTGAAGACAGGTTGAGAGAGATCATGCAATCTGAAGGCCAGAAAGAAAAGTGAATGAAGAAAAATGAACAGAGCCTCAGAGAAATGTGGGACACCATTAAGTGTATTAGCATACA